>NW_026623197.1:1800000-2373338 GCF_028827665.1 Penicillium hispanicum | reverse complement strand
ACCCTAAACCCTAATAATTTCTAAGATAAGTAATAAAGGTAGTTAGTGGGGGATTATATATAAAAGCTAAGATATTACAATATATATCTCTGCAAGATACCAATATATTATACAAGATACCTACAAACCCTTTAGTTTATTAATAACAGGAAAACTAATTTATTTATAAACCCTAACTATAGTTAAGACCTTAGCCTATATAAGCCTAATACTGCTGACTCAGTATTAATTTAGCCTAAGTTCACCCTATCAAAAAACAACTTGACTTTTTCATATCGCCCTCCTAAGCTATAGAGAAGGTCTAGAGGTCTAAAATTAAGGAATCGTACGAAGAGGAAGGAGATTTAAAACCTCCTAATTTTTTAGCCTCATACGACTTCAGAAAATAATTCCAGTCTACCTTTGAAAAATTAATCCCAATCTACCCCCGCCCCACTTTTTTTTCCCATACTTAAGACTGCCGCCCTAATTCCAGTCTAGTAGACTGGAATTACCCCCATAGGATAGGGTCAGACCCACTTTTTTTGCCATAGTTAAGAAACCCTAGAAAATGCCAGTGAGCCTCACTGGAATTACCCCCATGGGATAGGGCCTAAAAATTAATTCTAGTGAGGGCCAGACCTACTTTTTTTTACCATAGTTAAGAAACCCTAGAAAATACCAGTGAGCCCCACTGGAATTACCCCTATGGGATAGGGTAAACGGGTATATGATATTAATATATAGGAATACAGTAGGATAGGATCCACTGCCGGTATAGTGACTACGCGGATCCTAGGTATACTGCAAGTATAGCAGCTATATATGTCCTATGAGTATGGCAGCCACGCGTATCCCATCTATACTATAAGACTTCCGTACAGCCCTGATTGAACATTGCTCTTCTCTGGTACAGCACATTTCAGAAGGAGAGGTAAAATCCCAGAATTTTTGGAAGACATTGCAGAGCAGAAAGTAGAATAGAAGGCAGAAGAAGAAGAGAGAGGAGAAAGAAGGAGCCTCCTAACTGAGAGCTATGTACACTGCGCCGGGGGCTGCCTGGCTACTCATTGAGCGCCGTCACACTCAACATATATAGGCGGGGTGATATCGTCACCATAATCGGGCAGCCGTTCGCCATCAAGTTCAACAATCTGCGGCCACATATCTATCAGGTAGTCCAAATCCCGACGATGCGCCTCTGCACAGAGCAGATTCGAAAAAATTTCTAACATTTCCTCGCTCATTTTAACATTAGGAAAAGATCCGTCGACAAAGTAGCGCGAGAGAATTTCCTGAGTAGATGAAGGAGTACCATCGCCGTCGGGTTTTTGTAATTTGTCCGCCAGCAAAGGAAACACATTCAGATCGAGCTTGTTCTGATACATCGCAAGTACGCCAAGGGTCGTGAAAGCGATCCGATAGACGGTTGACTTTTGAAGATTATAATTTGTTGCGGCGCCATTCTTATTTTTCAGGTATGACTGCTGCTCCTCTACCCGGATTCCATCGGAGGTTAGAGAGACGGTAGCTGAAAATGGGTCTTAGATATGACATACCAGGTGATCTCCAAATGTCTTTATCCACTGAAGTATCGGGCCAGAAATTCGTCTCGCTGTTGGCATCGGCTGAGTCTAGTGCAGCCGCGATAGCCCATTGGAAGGTCGCGATTTGCGTTGCGCTCTCGCCCTCTTGGGCGTTTGCTCTTGGCTTTGTGCTCATAAACACATTCCCCGGGCTGATCAGCGGGCTCCAGAGCCCTTTCTGAAAAATATGTCGGATACCAAGAAATAGCTCTGGGAGACGGGCCATTATCTCCTCCTTGGTCAGCCCTGATTGCCCGTTCTGGAAGATTTTATATAGGGTCGTCTGGGGTCGTGGGATCAAGAGCCAGCTTGTTGAGGAGGTCCCTTGGGTAAGAAAGGAGTTGTAAATGAAATTCGCCGCGGGAGAGCCGTCGAAAAGGTCATATAGATGATCGGACAATACTTGGATATTGGTATATTTCGACAATGCCGACAGAGATGCCAAGTAAACCCAGCCTTGCGATTTTGACGAGAAAGTTCTCTTTTGTTTGACCTCTCCAATGCCGAGACCAAAGAACATTGCCCTCCTCGCTACTTCGTCGTTGGGCCCTACCTTCTTTGTGACTGTGCTTTTTCGCTTCTTGCCACCACTGTCTTGATATTGAAACGTGAGCGGATTCGTCGAGGTGACGGGCGGTCGAATTCCTCCTGTGTCAAACGACACTGCAAGCTGCGCGACTGTTTGGAGGCTTGCCTGTTCGGCTCTGCGATCAAGACCTTTCTCCTCTGTGAAGCTCGGTATATCCCCGCCTTTCAGGGGGATGTTCGAAGGAATAGCGATCCATACGAAGGAGATGCACGCAAGAGTAGCCAAGAGGGTGATGAATCGCGAGATGGTAGTTTGACTTCGGCGGAGTCGAAAGATTGCCATGGCGTGTCGTCTGAGGTGCTACCTCACTTTGCTTTCTGTTGGGCCAATTGATTCTGGGAGCTGGGAGAGGAACGGCGAGATGGTTGGAAATTGCAAGCTCAGTGTTGCGAAAGAAATCCGAAAAAGGGCGACAAGGCTGCAATACATAATAATAATCGGCGAAGGTGTGTACTTGGGTGAGTACCGAATCTGGTATAGGCGAGAGAGAGATGTTTTTAGCGCACGTACTAGTGTCTGATCCAATTTACGGAGTACACGAATAATCAATTAAACTAAATAGCTATTATGTATCCGTGGATCTAACCTACTCCCCTGCTCGCTGCTTACACAGCCACCCTTGGTCCGAATACATATCGCTAGATTTACTAGCCATTCATATACCTACCTAGGTATTCTTACGAATGATTTTATAATATGCGCCGGTATCCATGGATATCTCTAACCAGCTGGGAGATGTAGTGAATTCCTACCGCGTTCTACAGACTTATACTACAATAGGAATAGTCATTTATGCTATATATATATGGAAGGGGCCGAAGGATGCGAAATTCACCACATGTCAAATTTCGTGCTCGCAGAATATACCTGATGAGCACTGAAATACTGTATGTCGTGTTAAAGGATCAGGAACAGCGCGACTGCCCCATACTGCCCCCATGTCTAGGATTTAGAACGGATGATATCATTGGGCGGAGTTGACGCAACTACTAACTATTAACTAACTAACGCGGTTCCTGAGTCTCGACATATTCATTATCGTCCTTGATCTGGCATGCGATTTAGCTGAGAAGAGAGCTTGAAAGAGATAAAATCCCATTCATCTCATAAGCATAAAAAATAATTCTCACATTGATTGAGCCAGTCGAGGTCCTGGTAAATTGGTAAAAAATATCGAGTTATTCCCGCTGTTTGCGTAGATCTTACTGTATATGGATAAGATGCTCGTGTACGGAGTATACGGATATATGTTTGTAGCCCCCTATATGGGGCCTATCGGGCCAGTCAGCCGCGTCGCCGAGAACTACGGGGGTCCCCAGAAACCCCTTCCAGACCTTAATCTATGGATCTCGAGGCCACGTGCATTCCTAGAGCCTTGGGTGCTGTCATAGCAGGATTCTAGGGTGAGGCTCGCTGTAGATACTACATATATATACTCTAGCCCCTATTGGAGCCTATCAAGCTATACGGAGTATAATAAGACGAATTTCCAAGGACTATATACTCCGTGAGGCTCCCAGAATCCACTTCCGAACCCCAATCCATGAATCGCGAGCCCACGGGAATCCCTCGGCGTGATAACCGTAAAAGACATGGGGGCTCTTTGAAGCGGACCGGAATAACCCACCCCCCTGGACCCCCAGCCATATGGGGGCCGCCGATGTAAGTTGCGGAACGTAGCGCTTACAAGTTACTCTATATATTTTCATATTTGTTTTTAATCCACATTTTCTATGCAAATCTTTATATGGTTATATTGGCTAGCGGTTTGGCTGACGCAGCAGCTGGCGATTTAGCTGGCGCATCGGCTGGCAGTTTGGCAGGTATACTGGCTGTTGAATTGGGCGGCGAATTGGACAGTGAAATAGCTAGCTAGTGTTACGTGCCAATCGAGATGGGACAGATGTCTGCATTCGGTGTAACTGACGAAAGAATCAAGTCTAAGGAAGAGAGGGAGAAGAAGAGAATTGTGATGGTGCGCGCTGAGCCCTTTGTATGCGTCTGGCCTTAGGCACCTGCTAGCCAACTTCCCAATTCGGAAACATCATGATCTAAGGCATCCAAACAAACAAGTTAGTCTACTAGTTGCCTTACAGGGCTTAACTGTAATATTGCCCCCTCCTCTAAAGGACCTAATGTTACAGAGGATTGAGGACGGAACGGAAGAACCCTCTTTCCGATGTTTAGTTGTCCATATGGGAACCCCGGGAGCTATAACACGGAACCTACGTTATCGATCACTGGGGAACCTAAATCGATAACAAATCGATATCGATCCTTAGCGATTAGGGTAGAAGAAGGGACCCCTAGATATCCTAAGTTAGATTCTATAAGAATCAGTTACTGTCTTAATTAGATATAATTATCCTGTTACGACTCAGTGCCCGGGCGCACTTAGCCAACAGGCCAAAAGACCAAATATGCTAGAACTCTATGTTCTAGCATGCCCGGGACCGATATAAGTAGCGCGCATCGTTAGGCTTAGGTGAACCACGCCTAAGTCCTAACATTAATAGCCTATATATTGGAAATTACGTTTATATTTTTACAAGGTTTAAATTATATTAAGACTGTATTTAAAAGAAATATAGTAATAAGCTAGCCTTTTTATAGGTCTATATATTATTATTATAAATATAGACTATCTAGTATAATATTAATATAATATTAGTATAATAGCCTAGGTCTATAAACTAGATATAATCTTATATATAATACTATATTAAGAGTGATTATAATAATCTTCTAATTTACCTTAGAGAAATTGTATAGGTAATTCCTAAACTAAGGCAATATAGAGGTAAGCTATAGGAACTATATCCTATCTACTAAGTTGGTAGATATATCCTATAAAGCTTTCTCGATCTATATAGTCTATAAATAATATATTATTTATAATTTAAACTAATTCTATCTCCTTATTTCGGTCTATTCTATACTAAATCACTAGGAATTATATTATATATAGATATATTATATATATTTTTAATAGTATACTATATATATAACTAATCTAAGTTTATTAATCGATATTAAGAGTATATATTCTATAGTTTAACTATATTTTGTCTCTTATATAATAGAATAGCGCTATTTACTAAGATTAGTTTAATTCTTACCGGTAAATCGGGCTACCGCCTGACAGATCTGCGAATAAGAAAATCAATTAATCAATCAATCAAGAAGAAGCGTCGGGATCGGTTCTACAGATCATCCGAACCTTGTCTAAAGGTTGCAGTCCTCGTTGGGCTACTGAAATGGCTGGGACGGAGCAGACGCTTTTAATAATTTCCCCCGACCTCTTCCATCACAGTCGATTACATCACGTTTGTCAGATATTTAACTTCGAATATAACATTACTTCGTATTAAAAAGCTAGCAATTTACGCTGCGAGGAAGTAAGACACTGCATGCTAAAAGATAAAGACCGTCAAGGTCTATTAAGTTGCTCTCGGCGATAGAATAACAGAAAGCCCCAGCTGCAGAAACGTTAGCGAATGCTCGACGTACAGAAGTAAGCAGATTTAGACATACCTGGCCAAGAGTTGAAAGAAGAGGGCGATCCAGAACCATGCGTTGCCAACTTTATCCAGCGAAGAGCCAACGTCAGGGGAAATGCCTGCAGGTCCCATCTTGTTTGGAGCAAATCCACGGGCGCATATCGTGGCGATAGATCCCAGGGATTGTGCAGCCAGGAGCACAAAACAGACGTGGGCTCTTGTTAACGTTTGCAAGAGAACCATGCCTAGTCCGACTTGTTGAATCTCATCAAGAACACCGAGCCAGAGCCAAAGACATCTCGATACAAGTGCCCCAGAGGTCAGGCTTCCCGCCCAGGGTAGATAGTAACCGATATTGGACGTCCCCCACCATGTTTGGGCCCAGCGCGGCGCTCCTAGACTCAAGCCAAAGACAGGTAGAATCCAGCTGTGCTCCCTCGAGAAAAAGCGGAAAGCCAGCATCACGGAGACCCAAAGAACAATAAAGAAGAAGATCACCAAGATGACAACTTCCCACGCCTTCGTATGCTGGGAAGACCAGAGGAACGACCAGTTACGCCCAGTTGCCGCGGACAGGAACCAATTCTGGATGATGACCATAAAGAAGAACCAAAGAACAATGCGCCTGCGGAACAGAGAACTGTAGAAGAACAGGATCCTGCTCGGTGCCTGACGGTAGTACTTCGGCAATCCCAAGGCCATAAGCACACCAATGATAAAGCATACCAGGGCAATGGGCATAACCACAGCAGTGAGTCTCCATGTACTCAAAGCTAAGGATGAAACGCCCCCAACAGTGGCCGAGACCACTTTGGAGCTCCAGAACCACAGAGCCACGGTATACAGCTGGGAGATTCCTTGGATGAGGCTCGCGCGGAACATCCAATCTTTCACAGGCACGGCGCCCTGATCGCCGAAGTTCAGGGCAAAGAACAAAGAACCACTCGACGACGCAATGGCGTATACACCAGCGGCAACGTTCTGAGCCCAGGCTTGACCAAGAGTAGAGAGACTGAACGGCGAAACGCCAATGATGACGAATGCCATGGAGTAGATGAACCATGGGAGAGTGAGAACGACCACCGAGGGGAACCGGTAGAACAAGAACCACCAGGCAATCGACGAGACACAATAGATGGCCGCAATCACATACAGCTTGATGGCAGTCTCACCAATCTGACCGGCCAAGAGAGTGATCTGCGCTGAGTTTGTCGCAATGATCTGGCCGAGACCCAAGAACAGAGAATACACGGGCCAATTGCCAATCCGCCATCGCATGAATCTTCGAACAGCCATAGGTCGTTTGTAGCCGAGACGAGCAAGCCATAGATCGATGTCATCCGATCCCCCGAGGCCTGGTTGGTCTTGTTGTTCTGCATTCTCGTCATCAACAGCGTCGTTCAAGCCCGCACCGGTCAGGGGTCGCTCTTTGGGTTGTTTCTTCAACTGTGCATCGGTGTACAGGTCGAAAAATTTCTTCTCACTTTTCATGAGATACACCTCGATGCAATAGTCTGAGATGGAATTCTTCTTATTCAACCCAGCAAGCTGTTGCTGGAAGCGTGAAGTGAAATGGCCCATACTGTCCGTGAAAGTAGGATCGACCTTTTGCAGATTGAAGACGGGTTGATTATGATCTTGCATGACGGAAGGGAGGGAGAGGACCGAGACGTTTTGCTCGTGGGTGAGAGGTATGGCTTCGCTTCGACCAACACCATCCACGAGAGACACTGGCGGCGAGCCATTGGGAGATTCGTCCGCGGAGATATATCGCGATGAGTCGGGCGTAGATGCCAAAGATCGTACTCGCGATTCCTGGGGGGAGGAGTTCACACCCGAAGACGCGTCCAAATGATGAGACGCAAACGCCTGATGCAATGCTGCGATCGCCTCTTCGGGAGAAATGTAGTTCTCCTGCGGCGTAGTGGAGCCATCTTCGTCTGCATCGGTCTCACCATCCACTGGCGTGTCCGGCGTCGCACTTGGGCGCAATGACTTCCTCACCAGACGCTTTCTGCCTTGTCCAGGACCGGATCTCCGGCCCAACGACAACTTCCGGCCCAGGAGACTGCCCCTGTTGCTGTCGTGTCCCTGCATCGCTTGAAGTTCAAGCGCCTGTAACTCTTGAAGGGAAGGCTGGATTGGCTGCGATGCCCTCGCGGCGTGCAGGTCCAGACCCGATGAACGAGAGGGATTGGAGAAATAGCTCCCGATAGTAGAAAAGCGCATACTCTGGACATCTCGCCCGGTTTCCGACTCTCCCACCGACCCTCTCAAGGCCTTCCTGTTTTTATTGTGGTAAATATCAATTGCGGTTTGTTGCAGGACCTCCAGCCTTTGAACCCATTCGAGAACCGGAAATCGCTGATTCGCAGAGTTCTGGCGCATTTTGTCTCGGGTGTCTTTGTCCGAGTCCAAGGCAGAGTCAATTGCAGTCTTCAGCTGGTGCAAAAGATGGCGAGCAGAGTCGGATTCCACAGTATACCACCACCCGGGCATCTGGCCTAAACCCCCTATGCGAGAGCCAATCCCGAGCGCGCCCTTGCGTCCAAACTCCACAGCCACTAGACCGAACGGCTCGTCTCGTGAAGGGATCAAAGCAAAGTCAGCCCCGGAGAAGACGTATGGAGGAAGTACTGTGAATTCCGGCTTGGAGAATACACGACCGGGGAACATTTGCATGATCCGCTCGAGCTTGATAGCAGCTAGCCTGCCGTATAGATCGACAACTGGACCAATACAGATCAACTGCACCTCTGGTCGAGCGGACAGAATAGCAGGCATGACGTCTGCGATCAAATCCACACCTTTCTGCTTCGACCATCGTCCCACAAAGACGAGCAACTCGGCGTTGGAATCCTCATTCAGGCCAGCCCATTTCTGTGCCTGTAGCTTGTTGTTCCTATGTTCATCCTCGCTCTGAGCAGTGACCTGTGTGGATGGGTCTTTGTCCAAGCTATCAGTATCTGAAGGATCCGGGTTGGGAAGACTGCCGATGCTATTCAGACTCCAGAAGATGGGATATCGGGCCCAGGAGCGCTTCCCGTATTTTTGAGATACACCAACAGCACCAAAGCCGCGCTGATGGTATCTTAGATAGCTCGCTCCGGTGTGAAGTAAATTGAAGACATTCCCAAACTGAGCATATTTGGTTGCAATCTCAATAGGGACATTGAACACAGAGCATACTTCATTCTTCTCCTTCTCAGTCCTAAGCGGCCAGAGACCTTGGAATTCGGCATTGTGAAGAGATAGGCAGACCGGAATTATTTGCCGCGGAAGGAGGTAGAGAGGGGCTAAACACCCGTGGAAATCATTGATATGATAGAGATCAATTGTAGGATGGAGCCGAATGGTCGCTGCGATGCACTGGTTCCAAGCCGAGTAGTAAATCGCACTCTCCAGATCGTCCATGCGAGGTGGGTAAGGCTCGGCTTTAGTCTGCTGTCGGAAGACTGGTGCGTCAAGTAGGACATAAGTGATGTTCTCCACGATGTGGTACTGGACCTTGATCAAGTAGGGCTTGTCCAGGATGGTAACAATGAACGGTTCAATCGGCGTGTCCTCGGGATAGTCGATGTCGCCGACGCATGGAACGACCCAGATCAGGTTCTGGTGCTTTAGGTTCTGACCCATGAGCTGAGCCATGACTCCTAAACCACCGATCTTCACCTTCACATTCCAATCCTGAATGTCATATTCCATCGTCGCAATCAACACTGTGCGCCGCTGCTCGACGCTCCCCGCCAGAGGGATGTTTTGTGGCGTCACAACTTCCGATGATGCCTTCTCCGAATCTGGATTGCCAGGCATCTTGTCTTTCACTTTGCGCCAAATGACCATGGACAGCTTATCGCCTTTCTCAAGATTCCCGTCTTCGTTGAGCCTGACACGGTAAAAGGTCCGAATAAAGATGAATGCACCAGTGAGCCCCATCAGTATCGGCACTGCCCAGAGAAGAACATAAAGAGCCAGCTGTGCCCACCCCGAGCCGATAGGGATCAATTGATATCTCAAATTTCCGTCGTTCAAGGATATCTTCCATCCAAGGTGCGGGAATGGGGGCAAATCCGTAATATTGATCACATTAGACGCAAAGTAAGATGGTGGGAGCTTTTGGACAACGGACGAATTGCCCACATCGCCATAGACCTCGGTATTATCTGGAAGTCCATCCTGGTCCACTCCCCACATATTCAATTGACCAATGGCCGGCCATTCATAGACAAAGTCATAGTTCCACCGAGAGCTTTGGGTATCGTATTTCATTTTGCTGTCCAATCCTGCATCGTATCCATATTGGTTGTACGGGCCGTTGAACCACAGGTGAGGAAATCTTCGTACCGCGTGGGGGTGCCAATCATAATCACCCTCCTGGATGAAGGAACTACTTCCCGTGAGCCTTGAGAAATACTGCACACGAACATGTGTGCCTTGCCATTTCTGCTTGTCGGTCCCGGTCCACGCTGGAAAGTTCACGAGAGTTCGACCACCAGTATAGTTCGTCCAATTCGACCAGCTTCGGCCGAAGTCGGTGGTATAGCGAAACTTATCAGCGCCGGCAGCGTTGTGCTGGGCGTAGAATTTCCCATCATCATGATGAACCAGGCTGGTGGAGTAGTTGAACATTGGAGAAATGAGCGGGTTGCTCGTGGATCCCACACGCAGCAAAAACCGGTCAGTCGAGTTGGTATGCATCCCAGATACCGAGAAATTGCCGACGGTCAGTTGGTGAACACCATGGTAGACATTCGTGAGATTCGCCGACCAAGTCCACACCGTGGGGATCTCCCCGATAAAGTTGTTGTCTGTCTTGCGTGCTTGAATCTTGGTGCAGTTCACGCTTGACCTATCAAGAGAGGCAACAATGTCCTTTTCAGTTGTTGAGTTGAGAGTGATGGCATCCGTCAGGCTCTGGCAATCCATCTCCTGCGAATATCCCAGGCGCACGAAAATTGTTTCGCCGGTGTCGTCAGAGGATAACAGCCGAGCGTCATGGCCAGGAAAGAATTCCGTGACGGTTGGCCCGGGCTCTACAAAACTGGCAGCCTCGACATAGGCACGGAATTCCCATGGGGCGAGTTCCATGCTGGAGATGCATCCATAGGAGTCATCGGGACCATCCTCCACGCTAAGCTCTCCGTAAGGATAGAACAGACTTTTCAACTTGGTCCCTGACGGGAATGGAACCAGGAGCGCAGTGTCGTGATTGCTGCAGTTACCACCAAATGTATCCGTCGAGTTTCCGTTTTGATAGACAAGCCACATGGTCTCGTTGCGATGGATTTCATCTCTCTGAATGCCTGGGAGGTAACTTCGCAGAACGGACCACAGGCCAGTGACGGTGGGCGTGGTGGATGAGCCAGGAAGGTAGATGTTTTTCGTGAGCTGGGAGACGGTCGAGAGAGACAGACCATCGTTCGCGACCGGATACTGGGCGCGAATCTCGAACATGCGCTTCATGATATTGCGAAGTGGATGGGCAGGGTTTCGCTGATCGTAGGTGACTGTGATGTCGTTGCAGCCATTGCGACCTTTGTCGATGGGGAAATCGTAAAATTTGGAGGTATTCAGATTGAAGCACCCGTTCGTCCACCATGCCGTCTGGGACGTCATAGGCTGGCGACCAAAGAGATAATTAGATGCGGTGGCATCGAACACATACATGGCCTGTTCCTCACCCCAGAGGACAAGAGGGATCCCTGGAAGCTCCAACGTGACGATATATAAACCCAGGAGATATTTCTCAGTGCCGTTCTTGATCGACGGCCATCGGAAGTTGTCTTGGTTAGAAACGCCATACATATGTCTTGGATCGAGCTCCCCAGTAAAGGCATTGAGGAAGTCATTGTTCACCAGCATCTCATTCCAAGCTTCAATAAAATCCGTTGACAAGTCAAATCCAGCGACCAGATTGCCGTCCATGCCGAGGAACCGCGTCATCGAACGATAAATTGTATAATGGAAGGCCGAGGCATCCAATGCCTGTCGGCCATCTTCTCGCAGAAAAGCGCCTTCCGACTTGCTCGTCAAGTTCGCGCCCGCGATTGCGGATGCTGGGCGCTGATTTGGCTGACGCCCGCGGCCAAGATATAAACTACCAAACGTATCACCAGAGGTGATCTCTCCCGGCAGGAAGAAGTTGTTTTTACCCAGCTTCTTTGCACATTGACGGTACACCGCAGCCATCTCGCTCAACGGCTCGAGGGTGGCTTGAACGGCTTTGTCGAAGCGAAAGCCGTCAATATCCAGGCTGGAAATTTGGAGACAGGAATGGCGAATGAGCACGTCCCGGACGGGTTTGTGCCATTCGCGGAGACGATCCTGTACCGAGGCAAAATTGGTCAACTGGCGCTGCCAGTCGGGAAAGTTGCCAAAGGCCTCGAGCTCGCCAAATTGATCAAAATCGCTATTGTAGCAGCCTTTTAGATCCTCCACTCCGCCCGATGTCAATGGCATGCCGGTCTCGTTCCAGAACTTGGGGAATTGGCACGTCTCGTTGTATTCGTTGCCAAATCGAAAATCGGCATAATGTCGCTCGGTGATCCATTCCACTTGGTATTCGTGGGGATTGAAATTCGCAGAATCGTTCAAGTGTCCCTTGAACCCGATCAAGTGGCTCAATCTATCCCAGCTAGTCAGTAGACGCCCAGGAGCTGGCGCTTGCTCTGGAAGGGCTGACTCACGTTGCGAGTGTGTTATCCACCAACACATACATATCTCTGCGATGTATCTCGGTAATGAGCCCACGCCAGTCTTCCAGTGTGCCGAAATGCATGTCGAGGACGGTGGTGTCGACCGGAGAGTAGCCATCATAGGCCCATGGCAGGTTCATCAGATATGTCCCTGCAAAGTAGATGGCCTACCTGGTGCTTAGCATCAATAATGAAGAGGCGTTACACGCACTTACCTTGAATCCCATACCCTGAATGTAGTCCAGAGTGTCTGTCAATCCAGCGAGATCGCCACCATGGCGCATTTGATTCGAATGGACTACATGCTCGAAGGCAGTGCCGTTGATGTCATCATTAGAGGGATCGCCATTAGAGATCCGATCCAGGAAGATGGTATAGACCGGGAAGCGCCAGTTGTCTGGCGACGGATGGTATTCATGATCTGGCCATGCTCCCCAGTAGTCGATAGGGGCATCCGCCGATTTGTTCTTGTTCAAATTATAATCTGCAAGCGACTCCTCGTATGGCCAAGCCAGAGCACGATAACTCAGCAATGAAGCAAATAGAAATGCTGCGACTTGCATTTCCAACTCTGATCATCCAAAGTCAGCATGTGCCTGCTGGCCAAGATTGCCCGACGAAGCCCTTAGGAACGAGAGGGTAGATCTGATTGGCAGCAAGGAACCAAAAATAACGAGCGTGAACAGACAAGCAAAGAAGCAAGGGGAAGAAAAGCATCAAAAAGTGAAGTGAAACGATTTTGAGAAACAGGAACCTCGAGGACCAGTCCATGACCTCGGGACCTTCAGCTTCAGATCCTTATCGGGCCGAAGCCACTGTGCAGTGCGGCTTATGCAAGCCCTACTCCATCACCCCCGGGGCCTTTTCGGTCTGTCCGCCAGTGGCTTTATCGGCCAATGTGAGTGGATGCGTTTTAGATATGTCTTAGAGACATCCACTGTGAATGAACCCACGCGGTTGCCCGACCCACAAAATGACGATACATTATTAATTTCACCTCGCCACGTCGTCGCTGCGTACGCACCCGGGATCAGAAAAGGTGTGCTAGTGCTCATCTCGTGCATCCTTCTCCCGATCAGTCACCAGTTCATTGTCAGGCATATTACTTCCATCTGCTGTGCTGTCTTGTATTGCTTCTATAGCCCTCAGTGTCATCGACTAATCTGTAATGAGCTCTAGAATAGTACAGTCGTATAGTTGAATCCTACCTATTTTGGCCTCCCTATCTTTCGAAGCCTCAGAAGATTCAACATTATTTTTGCGAGCAAAAACTCTCTGTGTATTGTACTAATAAGCCCCTCTTGCTTCCTGCAGACGAGCACTCAGAAAAGGCGGAGTTTTACTATAGTTACCGTTGTAGCTCTATATCGATAGGTCATAAACCCACGAGAACTGCGGCACCATTTCTGACGCCATATCCAGCGTCAATGATAACCTAGTAGAATACAGGTGTCTCAGAGGGTTACAGGTCAGAGAGCAGATACCCTACAGTACCTGGCCAGCCTTTTGCGTAGATCCACTTTGCTCCACTTCCCACGTTAAACCACATACATATAACACGGGCTGCATGGTATTAGAGACGTCAAATAGGGAAAGTTGAGATTCTTCCCTACCACAAGTGATTGTATACTATCTGTAATAAAAACCAGGAAGTCTTTAAATAGAGTGGTAGGATGAGTGGATCTACGCAAAAAAACCTAGCCAGGTGGGGCATCTGATCGCAGTGGATCTATCACAACAATTATACCTATTTCGGAACACTAAAAAATCCATTGTGACATGTATATTACATTTAGCGTGGCTGACAAAACCATTACCCATCGCTCGGGTACTATTACACAAATACAACCTTGTATGAGTCAGAGGAATAATATCGCCTAGGCACATCTGATAGCAAATGCCTTGGATATAAAGCAATCTCCCTCGCCCCAGCAGTATAAAGCTGGTTTTGGAAACCTAGTCCAGGATCGGCGCAGGGGCCGAAGTTCCAATTGGAAGGCGAAATTGTATAAGCCATAGGGAAGAGGTAGTAATGAGGATCCGGGTTAATTGGTGACCTCGAATACATATTAGTGCGGTCGGCGATGCTATTTGAACCGCTTCGAAACAGGTGATCTTACATGACGCCTCTGAAATGTTCAACAACAGTTGCGACTCTGCCACTCCTTCTATTAGTACAACCGTTTCAATGAGCTTGAAACCAGATACCTGGGATATAATACCTACCTTATGCGTCATGTGTAGATAGATTCCTGATGGCGTGAACGCACCGGATCGAGTGCCAGATCGGTGCCGTTCAGCCGAAGAGAGAAAAGAAGAGACGAAAGGTCGAGTCTACACAGGAAATCTGGAAAACCAGGCCGAAGCGCAGAAATCAAAGAGGCACTCGGGAAGGAAGGAAAGAATGTACAAATTTGGATTATATCTTCTTAACTCACATCACCTTGCTATACACGCTCTCTGATTCTATTAGTACTGCCTATTGACTATTGACTTGTCTAATGGTGTGTGAGGAACGTGCCTGGATGGATGAATGATTGAGGAAGCTATCTGAGCTATAGTTGGCTAGTTAGGAGATCATATGATCAAGACACTAATTCATGTGAATTTAATTTAATACCTTCACTCAAGGTGCATATAATTAAATTGGTACCCGAGTGCCTGTCTCGTTTTCCCTATGACCGCTTCTTCCACTTTCTTTACTAAATGTCTATCAGTGACCACTCGCCTATATCTACGATCTGCCTGGGTATATCTATCTGGCTGCTGGCTTCCTGCATGCTACTAGACGGGTGGTCGGACTCTGCGTAAGTTGACTGAAGTATTTCACCAAGTAGTGTATAGAATATATATTGAATAGTAAATGAATGTCTGATTAACGAAGTAACAAGTTTGAATATTCAAGCAGTCCGCCGTAGCGGGCACAGCATGGCGCTGGCAGTGAGGGAGTTCCTTGACCCGAGTACTCGGCTGAGCAATGGAAGAGTAATACCTCGAGCATGATTCCCGATGTATTCCTCTTAGTTGCAGAATGTGGTATAGTTGAAAGTGCAACCACTGATACCGTGGCACTCCAGGGGAACTTCAATTCCGAAACTAGTGTATATTAGCTCTATGTCTATATATTGTGGTACAAAAAAGGGAAATATACCAGTTGGTCGGGTTGCAGTAAGTGACTGGCAAAGGCCCATTCGAATTGTTGTCAGTATAATCATAGTTGAAGGAATAGTCTTTGATGCAGTCTTTATAAAAGGTTAGTGAGTCAATTTTATTAGAGTCAATCTTAGAACTCAGAACCCTTTTCGGATCTTCTAAACATACCGAGATTACTATCTCCGTTTTCAAAATAGCCGTTGCATGTCTGAACGCCGCTATCGGTCGCCCTTATATAGTCGTTGTTCAGCTCTGTACTGCCCGTGATTTGAAGACATGCCAGAGTAACAGAGGAACTCATGCTGATGGCAACTGCAACCAGGACCTTGTAACTGAGGGTGACCATGTTGAAAGCTTGAGTAGAGTAAGGCTTGGGCTTTGTGTTCGAAAGGTATGATGGTTTAGCTACTTAGAAGGGCGGATTTGATGCCTTTTATATACCTCGCTGAGCAGAATATACGGAGACAATTGATACCCCTATGATGATATGCAGGGGCGATTGACAGCCCCATGAGGAGATTTGATGCTCCCAAAATTCGCTCACCTCACCGAGGCCCCCCACTGTGAGATTGGATGATGCATAACCACCTCGCAATATGCAGTTTCTGACTGTGTCTCTTTAATTACTGTCTGCCTTATTCTATTATGGTTTCTATTCCATTCTATCCCTTGATTACAAGGGGCCTTATCTCACTATGCTACTTCGACGATTATGTGCCCAAAGATTCTGATGATAGCCTCGAATGTTTGTTGACAGAGTGATCGGGCCTTTACTTCAGGCATGCAGGGCGCAGCGCAGATGCCAGAAATATGCAGCAGAAATTAACAAGGTCTTCGGATTGAGGTGTCGGGATACCTAGAGAACCTTCGAAACTTTGTCAGCGTGGAGGGGGTTGATTGGGGAAACTCTGCCAGTCATCGAAAATTATATTCCACCATGCGACATCGGAGCCTTGGAAAACTATATGATCTAAAAATACACAAGGAAAGAGATCGGAAATGAGGGTGAGATCTGCCGGTGATGTAAACAGGTAATATACAGACGGCCGAAGATCTTCAAATGATATCGTGGATATAATGAAAATTATTGGAAGTAAACCCTCAAGGTTTGGAAAGCTGTTCCTTTCGGAAGAAGAGTAAAAACCCAGCACTGATTGCATGTTCAGATTAGCTTTAAATCACCTCATAGGACAATCGACGAGGGATAAGAATGCTGACGTACCAAATCAGGAGCTGGCATACCAAGGCGACCCAGAACCATGCATTTGCCAGGGCATCGGCACCTTTTGTCATGTCGGGTGATATGGGTCCAGGTCCTAGATTGTTGGGACCGAAAGCTCTCGCACAGATCGTCGCAATCGAGCCAATGACCTGGCATACAATGAGTGTGAAGCACATATGGACTCTTGTCAGGGTCTGTAGCAGAATGATTCCGAAGCCCAAGCCTTGGATCGAGTCCAATACACCAAGCCACAACCAAAGACTGCGAGAAAAAAGAGCTCCGCCCGTCGCGCCCCCGGCAACCCATGGTAGGTAGTAGCCAATTCCGGAGACACCCCACCAAATCTGGATGAACCGTGGTGCCCCAAGACCGCAGGCGAAGACAGGGAGGAACCAGCTGTGCCGCTTTGAAAATTGGCTGACCATGAATAGGAAAAGGATCCAGACGAGACCAAAAAACACGACACACAGAATGACAATCTGCCAGGCATGTGCGTGCTCAGTGGTCCAAAGAACTAAGCGCGGCAAGTGGTTAGTCTGTCGTTGTACAACTTCAAAGGATATAGGTCAAAAAGCACAACGAGACTTACAGTTCCAGTTGCGACCGTATGGCGCGCTGAGGAAGAAATTTTGGAAGATCACGGCAACGAAATTCCAGAGAACGATGCGTCTTCTGAGTAAAGACTTGTAGAAGGAGGGCAGTTTTCCTGGCTTTTGACGATAATAGTCCGGTAGGCCGAAGATGAGAAGGAGACCAACCACCCAAAGGAAGCAGGCGATCGGATAGCAGATAGCACTTGGACAGATTAGTGAAAGCGCCGGCAGTGAAACGGGGATGGGGTCAACTCACGTCATTTTCCAGGTGTTCGAGATGGAATTGGCAGCCGTAAGTACACCTTCCTCTGTCGCTTTGGTCAGAGTCGACCCCCAATACCAGAGAGCAATGACATATGCCTGCTGGAGCCCTTGGATAACACAGGCACGAAAAATCCATTTTTTAACCGGAGCGCCCCCTTCGTCACCAAAGTTGGAAGCAAAGAAGATCGAGCCGCTGGAGGAAGCTGCGGCATAGAACCCACTTCCCACGTTCTGAATCCATCCGCGATTGAACGAGTTGGTCTCCCAATGTGCAGAGCCAATCAGCAGGAAGGCGAAGCCATAGAGGAACCAGGGCGTGGATAGACAGACGACCGACTTGAAGTATCGGTACACGAGCCACCAGCAGATGGAAGTAATCGCATATGTGGTCGCGATACCATACAGTTTCTCTGCAGTCTCACCCACTTCTCCTGTAAGTAGCGTGATCTGGTACGAGTTGGCGGCAATGATCTGACCCAGAGCCAGAAAGATCGAATAGATCGGCCAATCGCCGACCTTGATTTGCATCCATTTCTTCAGTCCCGACGGGGGCTGGTAGCCCTTGCCAAGTAAGAACTCATCATCCGATTCATGGTCATCGCTGTCTGCAATATGAGAAGCGTTGTAGACCGAGGCTGCCGGTGAGGTGTCGCGCGGCGATCGATATACCGAGGGCGCAGGGGATCTCTGACGACCCAGTTTCGCATTGCGAAATCGATCAAACCACTGTCGCTCACTCTTGATCAGAAATTCCTCGATACAGAGTTGAGACTCGGAGTTGGACCCGTTGAGCGAGTCTAGCCGCTGTTCGAAATCGCGATAATATTCACCGGTGCCATCGGTGAAGAAGGGATCGACCTTTTGCAGCTTGAAATCTTTCTTGTTCCCCACGACGGAGTCGAGCGAGAGGACTGAGGCGGTGCTGAATCGCTGCGTGCCGGGTAGTTGTGGTGGTGGAAGCAGTTGACGCGAGGGCGGAGTGCCAGGGCTGGCGGGAGGGAGCGCCATCGGACTGCGCCCGCGCCGACCTTCTTCCGCTTGCGCCGGCGTGAGAGTGTACTCATCCTCCCCATATACCTGGGGCGCCTCATCATCACTGCTATCTTCCCCGTCCGCATCCGTGTCTCCCTCACCGTCCACGGCTCCACTATCGGAAAGCTCACCCTCTTTCTCTTTCGGATGAGCACGGCGTTGGACATGACCGGGACCCGAGCGAATCCCCAACGAGAGAGACCGACCGAGACCGGATTTGGGCTTCGAGACGGCGCCGAATGGAGCATCCTGGCCAGAAGCCGTCCGAGGACGGGATCCCAACTCAGTCATCTGATTCAGGCTGGAATAACTGCTGTCTCGGGAATGAATCAACGAAGGCGGCAATCCCGGCGAGGGGAGTGGGCTCATATCCTGGGCTGGATCATTCGCGATGGCAGTTGGGGTCTGGAGCCCTGAAGGTGTGAGAGGCGCACCATGGCCCCTGGCAAGCTCCTTTCCATGAATCTGGATGGCCGTCGACTGCAGGATTTCGAGATCCTCCACCCACTGCGCCACTGGGAAACGTTGCTTGGCCGATCTGGCCCGCATGACCGCTCGAGTGTCCGTCTTGGAACTGAGAGCGAGCTCGATGGCCAGTTTGAATTGGATCAGGAGATGGGAGGTGGAAGTGGATTCCACATTATACCACCAGCCAGGCATCTGCCCCAGCCCGCCCACTCGCGCTCCAATGCCTAACGCCCCTTTGCGGCCAAACTCTACCGCGACAAGGCCAAATGGCTCGTCTCGAGACGGAATTAGCGCAAACTCTGCACCGGAGAAGATAAACGGCGGCAGCGCAGTGAACTCAGGGCGCGAAAATACCCGCCCTGGATAGACCTCCATCATACGGTTCAGTTTCAACGCTGCGAACTTGCCATATAGATCGATGACAGGGCCGACGCAGATGAGTTGCACATTCGGCCGGGCTTCCAGAACCGCTGGCATCACATCCGCAATCAAGTCAACGCCCTTTTGCATAGACCAACGACCCACAAACACGAGTAGATCGGCATCGGCGTTCTGCTCGAGTCCTGCCCACTCTTGCGCTTGTCGCTTAAGATCACCTCGGCGCGCCTCAAATTCTGCATCTACAGTGATTTCTTGCCCTCCCTGAGCCTTGTGATCCTTGGTCCACTCCCCAATATCCGAGGGATCGGGGTTAGGCAGATTGCCGACTTTCCGTAAACCCCAGAAAATCGGATACCGAGCGTACGATCGTTTGCCATATTTCCTCGACACCCCTACGGCCCCGAAGCCATGCTGGTGAACGCGGAGGTAGCTCGCTCCCGCATGAAGGAGGTTGAATACCTCACCAAATTGCACATATTGCTGAGCCGTATGCTGATCAAGATGGAAAACCGAGCAGACCTCGGCTTTCTCTTTTTGTGTACGCATAGGCCACAGCCCTTGGAACTCGGCATTATGAAGGGATAAGCAAGCGGGGATGGTCTGTGGCAGAAGATACAGCGGCGCCAGCGAACCGTGGTAATCGTTGATGTGATAAATATCGATGGGGAACCGCTTGATGGCCTCCGCAATGCACTGGTTCCATGCGGAATAGTAGACGGCGCTATCCAGGTCGTCCATCCGAGCAGGATACGGCTCACTTTTGGACTGTTGTCGAAATACCGGGGCATCGAGCAAAACGTATGTGATGTTGTTCAAGACGTGGTACTGGACTTGGACTTGATATGAACTGCCCAGTACAGTCACAGTCATAGGCTCCGCGACTTGATCCACTGGATAATCAATGCCGCCAACACAGGGGACCACCCAGATCAGGTCTTGGTGGCCCAGAGTCTTACCCATCAATTGGGCCATGACACCAAGTCCGCCTATCTTGATCTTGATACCCCAGTCTTCGATGTCATACTCCATGGTCGCGATCAGCACCGTGCGGCGTTTTCCGAGGGCGCTGTTCTCGCCGAGGGCCGTGGTACTCTGCATGAATGTGGACTTGGTGGCTAACGGCCCGACAGGATCGAACTGGGCGTCGTCTCTTCCGCGAGGGTGTTTCAGCTTCTGCAGGAACGCTAAAGGCATAAAATTGGTTTTCTCCACGACTCCGACCTGGTTGAACTTGACCTTGTAGAACGACTTCATAAAGACATAGACACAGGCTGCACCGGTGAGGACTGGAAGGATCCAGAACAGTATGCACATTGCAATCTGCACATTTTGATTCCCAACTGGAAGGAGCTGGTACCGGAGGGTTCCGTCATTGACAGAGATCTTCCATGACAAATGGGGAGCCGGTGGCGGGTTAGTGATGTTGATAACCGTCGCCGAGAGGGATGACGGGGGCATTCGATCGAGGACATAGTCCCCATCCACATCACCCAAGACCCAGGTCTGGTCGGGCTTCCCGTCGGGGTTAATCCCCCAGATATTCAGTTGCCCAACAGCGGGCCATTCGGAAGTGAAATGATACTTCCAGTGCCCATCATCGAGATCCAGGTGGATCTCATTATCCAGTCCGGCATCGTATCCGTACTGATTGTACGGTCCGTTGAAAAATACATGGGGGAATCGTCGTTGGATTGGGTGATTCCAGTCCGAGTCGCCTTCTTGCACATAGTCACTACTGCCGGTCCAACGACTCCAGTACTCAACTCGAACATGATGGCCGGGCCACTTCTGTTTCTTGGTCCCCGACCACTCCAGCTCAGTGATCGTGGCATTGCCACCCTGGTAGGACTTCCAGTCGGAGAAAGTCGTACCCCAATTGGTGGAATACCGCCACTTGTCGGCTCCGGCGGCATGATGTTGTATAAAGAGTGTGCCGTTACTGTCTTGGTGGAGTAGACTGCTGGAGTAATTGCCGGATGTAAATACCATCGGGTTGTCAATCTGGCCGACGCGAAAAAGGAAGTGGTCGACGGAATCGGTCGATGCCTGGTGCTCAGCATTGCTGGCATTCCGGATGGTCAAGCGATGAACCCCATTGTAGACCCCCGTGAGATTGGCTGTCCATAACCACGCGCTAGGGATCTCCCCCGTCCACGATGCTTCATCGATAGAAATATTCCGGCAGGACACAGTAGCTTGATCAACCGCCGGAGTGGCTCCGAACTCGGTTGATGAATTCAGGGTGAGAGACTGTGTGACTTGATCACAGTCCATTGCTTCCGAGAAGTAGATTCCGATTTGTACGCTCTCGGGCTGGTTCGGGGCCACGGTTGAGCGTAGTGGCATGTCATGCCCGGGCGAAAATTTGGTAATCATAGGAGGTACTTTGACAAAGCGTGAGGCAGGAACATACGCTCGGAACTCATAAGCTTTCAAGGTCATGCTGGGATAGCAGCCGTTGGCCTCCGTGGACCCATTCAAGCCAAGCTTCTGCGGCCCAGCAACAAGATCCAGCTCATCGTAGGGGTGGAAGAGGTTTTTGACCCGTGTGTTCGAGTCAAACGGAGATATCAAGGCAGTCCCATTGTGCTGACAGTCGAATTTGTAGTCCACGGTGCGATTGACATTATGGTACACGAGCCACACAGGCTGATTGCTAGCATCGGATCCCAAGTCCTGAACGTCGACATTGATGTCCCGAAGAACTGACCAAATTCCAGTCTCGGTAGGTGTCGTATCGGAACCAGGGTAGAAAATATATTCAGTCTGGTTGGATAATTTCTGGACCGTAAAGCCGTCATTGAGAACGGGGAGTTTCTGGCGCAATTGGTACATGCGTTTCAGGATGTTACGCATTGGATGAGCCGGATCGCGATGATCGTAAGCAACGCTCTCGTCGTGGCATCCATCCCGGGCAGCGTCAATCGGCCACTTGTAGTACTGTGATGACTCCAGGGCAAAGCATCCGTGTGTTCTCCAAGCTGTGGCCGCCGACATTGCCTGTCTTCCATATATATAATTGGAGGCGGTCGCATCTAAAACATAGAAGGCCTGCTCTTCGCCCCAAAGAAGAAGGGGAACTCCAGGGAGGAGCAGCGTGGTAATGAACGATCCCAGCAATTGTCGCTCGGTGCCATATTCGATGGATGGCCAGCGGAAGACGTCTTGGTTGGTTGCACCGTACATATGCCGGGGGTCAAATTTGCCCGTATTGGCATTGATTAAATCATTAGACTGAATCATGGAATTCCACGCATCAAACCAATCGGTAGGCAGATCGTAGCCAGCCGATAGATGACCATCCATCCCAAGGAATCTAGTGAGGGTGCGATAGATGGAGTAGTGAAATGCTGCACCGTCGATGGCTTCGTGGCCAACGTCGCGAAGGAAATACTGTGCGTCCGATTCGTTGGTCATTTTGATTGCGTCCTGTGCTGATTCGGGGTACTGGTTAGGCTGCCTCCCCCGGCCGAGGTAAACAGCGCCAAATTGATTTCCACCTGTGATTTCGCCGGCGATGAAGAAATTTTCCTTTCCAACGTTTCGGGCGCACTCTCGGTATGCCATGGACATCTCCCCTAGGGCTTCAACGGTGGCCTGGGTCGCCTTGTCATATCGAAAGCCATCAATATCCAACGAAGCGATTATCATGCATGAATGCCGGATGAGACGTTCTCGCACTGAAGGGTGCCACTCGCGTAGGCGATCTTGGACGGATGCAAACTTGGCTAGTTGTCGCTTCCAATCTGGGAACACTCCAAATGCCTCAATATCGCCGTACTGGTCAAAGTCGCTATCATAGCACCCAACCAGGCCTGAGATTTGGGATTCATTCACAGGAAAGCCGGTCTCATACCAGAACCGGGGATAGTCACACGTTGTATTATATGATTCCCCGATATCGAAGTCAACGTAACGGCGGTCAGTCTTCCAGAGCGTCTTGTATTCCTTCTCCAAAAATGGCGTCGTCGAGTTCAAATGTCCTTCAAAGCCAACCAGGTCGCCCAGGCTGTGGATATATCTTTAGCACACTGAAAAACAAGAGGGCTCTTGGGGCGTCTTACGTGGCAATGGTATTGTCAAAAACGACGTACATCCCTCGCTTATGAATTTCCGTGATGGCATCCCGCCAGACTTGAATAGTGCCATAGTGTTGATCAAGCAGGGTAGTATCTAGGGCGGAGTATCCGTCGAAACCCCAAGGCTGGTTCATGAGAGATGTTCCTGCGATATAGAGGCCCTGCACAATGTCAGTCAAGGTCTGCCAGGTAGAACATGAAGTTGGAAGCCAACCTTAATACCCATCCCTTGTAAATAGTCCAAGGTATCGACTAGACCTGCTACATCGCCGCCATGGCGCATTTGGTTCGAATTCAGATCATGCTCGAATGCACTCCCATTGATATTATCGTTGGTCGGGTCGCCGTTGACAAACCGATCCAAGAAAAGAGTATAGAAAGGAAACCGCCAGTTCTCGGGAGAGGGGAAGTATTTTCCGTCGTGACCTGGCCAACTTCCCCAATACTCAGCAGGATTGGCGGCAGTGCGGTTTTCGTTCAGATTGTAATCAACTAAACTCTCGTCGTATGGCCAACACGTTGCTGCGGCCGCGAAAAACGAGGTAAGCCAAACCGAAGCCACCCACATGGCTGAGCAAGTATCGTATGTGTGTTAAACGTGGAAACAATCGTCACCCGGAAAATTGGGAGAGGAGCAACCCCCAGCCCAAGCGATGGCGCTCAAGATCGAATCGTCTGGTCTTGCGCATCCATAAATTGTGGAGTATCTGACAGTGGTGGGAGCCCAGTGAGCATGGATGGCAACGAGGGGATTTCTGCAGACAGTAACCGGGCAGAGCGGCAAAAGAGAGAATGGGTTGTGGTCAGAAACGAAAGACAGACGACGTGAGGCAGAGGAAACTGAACAGCTTCGCAAGACTAAAAAGTTTGCTTAATGATACGACGTCGAGACGGCTCGCTTGGGCTTCACAAGGCAAATGCGACAGGCTAGAGTGAACGGTGATTGATTGGGCTAATGTCTCATTAGCCCGAGTAAGGTTCCGAAATTAGAACTGCCAGTTATCCTCTATTAATCAATGCGCCATCGAAATTAGTTGTAGATTCCAGTCGCCGGTCTGGTCTGCCCCTATCGCCTCGGGTTTCCCTCTATTGGCCCTATAGGTGGAGCTTGGGGAGGGTCGCGCCTGTAGCCATGTCTTACTTGCCCACTCGTATGGAATCATTCCCAGCGAGGGCCGGCTTTTCCTGGGGCGGAGACACGATAACACCATATCGGCCCAAGGACGATTCAGTGCTAACAAAATGAGGGAGGCTACACCCAGTTCTGAACGACGCCGGCCTTTTCATATAAAATAGCTGATCAGCTACAACCCCTTGACATTGCATTGTTTCGTTGACCACGCGGTAATTCTTTATTCTACCAACACTGGAAGGCAATAATCATAATCACGTAAAGAGTAGCTTATCCCGATTAGGAGAGGCTAATTTTCCCAGTCGATATCAAAAGCTCTTGGCGTTGAGTTTCCCTGGTTTTCCTAGCACCCTCCTGTGGTCCCATGCGCATGGATTTCATGGACGTAACGTTGACCCGGGCGCCACATGTCGAAATAGTCACACACTACTATGTGATTACTCGCTATACGGGAATTTACTCAAACCCTTAGTATTTTATTTCCTCGCCGGTCTTGCGTTAAGCCCCCTCGTGTCCTTGGTCGCCCAGGTCGCTGCGCTGCTGGTGGGTCGAATTTTTTACGTAGTGAAACTAGTCTTGGATGCAAGTCTTGTTGTTTTGGATATTTCTCGCGCACTTTTCATAATAGACTGTAAGTGCTATCTGCCTGTAATGAATGAGCCAAGCTCGCTGATGACACCGCTAAATACGAGATTCCCTAAACATACAGTAAACCGCGGATACGGGCTTCGGCAAATTTCACCGATTACATCTTGGCGAGGAAGAACGGAAAACCTGCCGGTATTTCTGGTACAGCGGCCCCATTGTGGTTACAATACCAAAACATGCGTGGACTGTTCTCGGGCCAATTCCTTTATCTCAACCCTCGTCCTTAACGGCCCACTTTGAAGGGTCCAGGAATTCGTCCTCCAACCAATTCTGGAAGGCTGTCAGCAGTTTAGATAAGAGAAAATGGCAATCAATGGCTATGTGCCATTACCAGCTATCTATGGCACAGTTGAAAGCGCAAAGAAAATGAAATTGTTACATAGAGACTCCTACGTCCTCCCAGGTTTGCCCCTACCCTAAACCCCAACACGTAGGTTATAGCTCTGTTGTTTAGATGTATTAAAAAACTGCGTCGCTCTCAAATACCATAGAGCCTTTGAAGAGATTGACTAACATTACTCAATATTCGCGACACTTCGGAGGGGGCGAAATCGAATCCGAAACTATCCCGAATACCGTGCTAGTCTCAGCCTATCTATAGTGAAGTTCACCGAGGGAACGAACTATGTATTTTTCAGGAAGATCCTGACTCGTGGGGCTGCGTTTGAAGCCCCACCGGGTCTTTCAAGCCTTGGTAATTACGATACATGGTCTAGTACCAGGGAACGCATGTCTCAGCCACTTGATAACATGGCTGCCACGAGAGACTAGAACATGCAAGCGAGCCACAGACAGCCACTAACCAACTAGTGAATGTCACCATCCTTTGGTTTGTAGATAAGTCTGCATGAGTTACTTCTTGCTGTTCGCGGCAACATCTCAGAACCCCTGATGTTTCCTCGGTCTGTATAGCATAGACCAGTCAATGGCAAGTCTTGGATTTGGAGAAGGACAACTTATCAATAGACGAGATTGGAAGGCTCAAATATTCTAGTAGGAACCGCTATCGTAGGTCACCAGCTTTCAAGATTTCCAAGTCCGGTGGACTAGCCGAAGCGAGGATGCTCTCCTGCTCCTGGCCCCTGCCCCCGCGAGCCAGTCCCGGGTTGAACCATTATGACCAGGCATATTAGAGTCACGCCCTATCGACAGATTTGCCCTTTCCCTCTTCTTGTCCCTTTTCCTTCGTCGTCCGTCGGGTCCATTACTATGTGTTTGTCTCTTTTTGTCGCTCCTTACTTACATTGCTACCTTCCTTCGTCGCTCTCTTCGAACTAATCACAATCGCTTTGAGAAATCGTTCTTTTTCGTTCAAGCTCGTGGAATCATTCTTCTCTCTTCGGTAGTGCCTGTCAGGCTATTAGAGAGACGATGGCGTCATTATCAGCCGTTCCATGTTGGACCAAGCTGGTCTTTATTTCATTCCTTGCGAGAGCAGCGCTATCTGCGTCAACAACCGAGTGGAAACAGAGGACTGTCTACCAGACAATGACCGATCGCTTTGCGCGGACCGATGGCTCTACCGAATTTCCGTGTAACACCACAGAAGGAATCTACTGCGGAGGGACATGGCGAGGGACCATAGCCCATCTGGATTACATTCAGGGCATGGGTTTTGATGCTTTGATGATCTCTCCGATCATTCAAAACGTGGAGGGCCGGGTCTCCTACGGGGAGGCCTATCATGGCTATTGGCCATCTGATCTCTATTCCCTGAACTCACATTTTGGAACACATCAAGACTTGTTAGACTTGAGCAATGCCCTTCACTCTCGTGGCATGTACCTGATGATGGATACTGTCATCAACAACATGGCCTACATCACCAATGGCAGCAATCCAGCCACCAACATCGACTATTCGACCCTAACCCCCTTTAACAATTCGGATTACTTTCATCCTTACTGCAAAATTACCGACTGGAATAACTTCACCAATGCACAACTTTGTCAGACTGGGGATACAATCGTCGCGCTACCGGATCTGTTCACGGAACACAGCGAGGTGGATACGATTCTGGAATCTTGGATAGAGGGGGTGGTGAAGACGTATTCCATCGATGGAATCAGACTTGACGCTGCCAAACACGTGAATACGCAGTTTCTCCAAGCACTCGGCAGTTCAGTCGATACGTTTATGACTGGAGAAGTCCTTCAACAAGAGGTGGATACGATATGCGACTACCAGCAGAACTACATATCCAGCATGCCGAACTATCCGCTTTATTATGCCATGCTCGATGGGTTTACAGATGGCAACATCAGCTCTTTGGCCTTAACTGTCGAATACATGAGGCGCAAATGTCCCGACATGACCAGTCTGGTCTTGTTCTCCGAAAATCAAGACATTGCCCGCATCGCCAGTATGACCAAGGAAGCGGCGGTATGCAAATTTGCTTCAACTCTCTTGGTCTCAAAAATACTGATTGCTTTCTTCTTTCTAGATTGCGAAAAACGTCATTGCCTTCACGCTCCTGTTCGACGGAATTCCGATGATATACCAGGGCCAAGAGCAACATTTGGGCGGATCGGCCCCCCCGGAGAATCGTGAGGCCCTATGGCTATCTGGTTATAGCACGGGATCCAAGTTCTATGGATATATTGCAACCCTCAACAAACTACGAAAGCACGCTTTAAGTCTCGGTACGGACTACGTCACAATGGAGTCACAACTAGTCTATCAGGGTAGCAGTGAAATTGCTTTCAAAAAAGGTGTGGAGGGGCGACATGTGACCATGCTTCTCTCGAATCAAGGCTCAAATGGTCGGCCTTTCAACCTCACTCTGCCAGTGAGCTACAATGCTGGTATGGTGGTGATGGATATCCTCAATTGTAGGAACCACACTATCAACAACGAAGGTGAATTGATAGTCGGCATGGACAAGGGTGAGCCCCGAGTGTTTTTTCCGGTGAACCTTTTGCCTGGCAGTGGTCTCTGCGGCTATTCCTTTACGAACACTTCTCGCCCAGGGCAAGGAATTGCCAGCTCACAGGTGTCGCATTCTCATCGTTTACGTGCTGGTAAAAGCACCATGCAAGCCTTGCTAGGCACTTTGCTTCTGCCATTGGTGACGACTTGGTTGATGAATATCAACCTCGCCATAATTCCCGCATGATACAGACAAAGTAGGCTTACTTGAGCCGCAAAGGTGATTTTCTTTTTCAACGTCTTCAACATTCCAGCGTGGCGCAGCGGTGGTTGATTAACAGCCTCGTGCTCTGCTCTCATTGTAAATTACCCTCTTACGATTTAGGTAGTGTTTTATATAGCGTCAGTTTATGCAAGACCAATGAGCCTGGCGGCGTTGGCCGACATGGCCGAAGCTATGGAAGCATGAAATACGGAGACGTCCAACACCAGTAGTATCTAGCTTAAAGCAGATATGGCATTAAGGTGACATGGATTCTGATAACTTGTCGCCTTGACTTTGACTTTCTAGATCCATATTTTACACTTTTTAATCGTTCTGTTCCCGATTTCACTACCATATTTGCTGTCTCACGATTATTCCAAGAAAATTCATCGGAGAGCCACTTTTATTATCAACTTCGGTGTCTAATCCGCGGTAACGAACCCCTAGCAGCCGTTCCAACGTTCCATCGTTCCACAGGTAGAATCCCAAGTGAGACATGGGTGTCTTGCTCTTACTCCACTAAAATTTACTTCCCACATGCGGTCTGTTATATTACAAAGAAATTACCATACTCCGGTGGTTAGTCAACCTACCCGATAGGTGCACGTTAATTCGATTTAGTCCAGCCATACTCCTTTCTAGGTCCCGAGGATTTGCTGTGCGCACCTGCGCGGAAAATGCCATGGTTTCTATGCTCCCGTCTTGCATAAGGCCTCGAGCTGGAAGGACAAATGCAGGAACGCAAACAAAAGGTTGCACCCTCCCGTATTCAAGGCCCCTTTTCTCTCTCTTACCTGTACAATGCCTTATCAGGAAACGGCACACATACCAAACATCTTCCATCATGGGCAACGTCCGAAAAGGTCATCTTCCAAGCATTCGAATGGCATGTACCAGCCGATCAGCGCCATTGGCGTCGCTTAAAGGATGTCCTCCCGGGCCTCAAGGCTATGGGGATCGATCACATCTGGATTCCTCCGGGGTGTAAGGGAATGGACCCTCTGGGAAACGGCTACGACGTTTATGATCTTTTTGACCTGGGGGAATTTGATCAGAAGGGATCGACGGCTACAAAGTGGGGCACTAGGGAAGACCTCCAGCAACTAGTTCTACAAGCCAAGGCACTGGGAATAGCCGTGATTTGGGACAGCGTGCTGAACCATAAAGCTGGGGCGGATTATCCCGAGAAATTCCTTGCCGTCGAGGTTCATCCCAAAGGTAAGGTCGTTCGGGTCTCATTCCTGGGCACTCTGCGCTACCAAAACGCTAAACGACCAATGTTCCGATGAATAGATCGAACGTTGGACATTTCTGGCCCTCTACAGATTCATGGCTGGGTCGGCTTTGACTTCCCCGGCCGCGGCGATGCTTACAGCTCGATGAAATACCATTGGCAACATTTCACCGGGGTCGACTGGGACGATAGATGTAAGCAAGAAGCCATCTATCGCATTCTCGGGCCCGGAAAAGGCTGGTCACAGGATGTCTCTGCCGAGAATGGCAACTATGACTATCTCATGTTTGCTGATTTAGACCTCTCGCATTCTGAGGTTCGCAAGGATCTCCTGCACTGGGGATCCTGGATCACCGATTCCCTATCGCTCGGTGGAATGAGATTAGATGCTGCCAAGCATATGTCGACTGATTTTCAGCGAGCTTTTGTCGACAATATTCGGCATACTAGCAATCCCGACTTCTTTGTGATCGGTGAGTACTGGAGTGGTGACACCGATGCTATCCTCGCCTATCTTGCCACGCTGGAGTACAAAGTCGCTGCATACGATGTGCCTTTGCTGGAGAAATTTTCGAGAATTTCACATCGACCAGCCGCCGATCTTCGCGATATTTTCCGCAATACCTTAGCGCAGTCTTGCCCGAAGCATGCTGTAGTAAGATGCCTGATGACTCTATGAGTGCGCAGAAGCTGACTTCTCCAGACTTTAGTGACCAACCACGATACGGTAAATTCCCATTATGCCCTTCTTGCGTGACTGCTCTCTCACATCCAAGTACATGCTGATCCTTCAAAGCAACCTGGACAAATGCTTGAAGTGAGTTGAGAAGATTCACCCGCCCCTCTTTGATATCAGGATGAGACTAAAGATCTCAGACGCCGGTAGCAACGTCGTTCAAGTTGGCAGCCTATGCAATTATCCTTTTACGCCAAGAGGGGCATCCTTGTGTGTTCTATGGTGACTTGTATGGGATTTGCAATGGCGGAAGACATCCAATCGAGCCAAGCTGTGATGGCAAGCTGCCTGTTCTGACGAAAGTCCGAAAGCAATTTGCTCATGGTGAGCAGAAGGACTATTTCAGTCGTCCAAACTGTATAGGTGAGTCTCTCGATGTGTAGACGCTGCTTGAGCCTCTTTATATTTACCAGCTGCTCTATCTAACGCGGGTAGGTTTTGTCCGCCACGGAAACGGGCTTGGTTCCCCTGGTCTGGCATGCGTCATCAGCAACGCAGGCCCAGACAAGGTGAGAATGTATGTGGGAAGACATCATAGCCATTCCAAATGGATCAATATCTTGCAGTCTGGCTGTCCAGGTGTCTATATTGATCAGCGTGGATATGGAGTATTTCCTGTCGATACGATGACGGTTGGGGTTTGGATTGAGTCTTCGGCAGTGGCACGCGAAAGGCTTTTGGAAGAGTTGTAAGTGATCTGCTGTGTTTGTAGTGAATATCAGGGGCTAACCTTTCTGCTATGTTAGTGATGTCGCAATATACCGCAATTCCTTTTAGAATGTGTGTTGGAGTCTTGGATGGAATGTTATGCGCAGCGGCACTATATATTTCTAGTGACGATGGTTGGGGAAGTTAAGCAAACAACATCACAAGGAGAGCGCGCGACCGAGTAAAATTGGCTAGACTGCAATCTTTATGAATGCATCGTAAAACATACCTATCGCAATCATTGCGATGACGTGTAGCTCTCTGGCAAAGTCTTTGCTGCTCTGCCTTTTGGTTGGCTGATTCTGGTGGGGCCAGATTGGAATACGAACGGCGGTTAGCGTCGATCAATCTGGACAAGATGGACAACGTCAACATCGCGATCATTATTAATGCCGCGCCGTTAACTCCGTTCTCCGACGCTCATTCCGAGCTGGAGGTCGTCATGGATGTATTTATATGGCAACTGCCCTCTGCTTCTCATGGCAAACCAGCACCTCTTCTCTGAAATCCCTCCCGTGTTGATCTCTCTATACTTGCAACCATGTCCAGCATGCCCATCGAAAGAGTCGCTATTGTCGGCGTACGTTTCTCCTGATGGCCTGCCACATTCCGAGGAAAGATGCTAACCCGCTACAGGCTACAGGTCGGATGGGTGGTGCCTTCGCGAAGGCACTCGTTCAGACCGGAGCCCATACTGTCACGGCTCTGACCCGAGCCGACAGCAAAGGGAAAGTTCCGGATGGAGTGCACAGCGTCGCCGTGGACTACGACGATGAGTCTTCCATTGTCAAGGCTCTCCAAGGCCAGCAGTTTCTCGCGATCACTTTGTCTGTCCGAGCCCCCCCGGAACTTCATGGAAAGATCACTGCGGCCGCTGGCAAAGCTGGTGTTCCGTATATCATGCCGAATGCCTACGGTTATCCGATCTCACCGGAAGATGTCGAAGAGCAAGGCCCATACGCGAAAGCCGTTCTAGAGCGTATCAGCGAGGCCAATAACGGCGTTTCATCCCATGTGCTACTACCCTGTGGGTTCTGGTATGAGTGGAGCCTGGGCGTTGGGGAGCAATGGTTTGGCTTCTCGATCAAGGAGCGCAAAGTCACTTTCTTTGATGATGGAAGGCGAACGATCACTGTCAGCACCTGGGACCAGTGTGGACTCGCCCTGGCAAAGCTCCTAAGCCTACCACTGTCTGGTACCTCGCCATCCGTCACGGATTTCCGGGATGGAGAGGTGAGAATCTACAGCTTCCGTGTTTCTCAGCGCGACATGCTTGATAGTTTGCACCGTGTCTTGGGAACTACGGATGCCGACTGGGATATCACGTACGAGCCCGTTGCAAAGCGCCTGCAGGACGGTGCCGAGGAGCTAGCAAAGGGCCAGATGACGGGATTTGCCAAAATCCTCTATGGCGGCGTGTTTTCTCCTACCAACAAGATAAGTGATTTTGCTGGCACAACGAAGACGGCCAATGAAGTGCTTGGGCTTCCACAGGAGAGTCTTGACGAGGCGACCAAGCGAACGGTCGAAATGATCCAAAATGGATGGAACCCTTTTGCTGAGATTTCGTGAACTGGATGATCAGTTGTGTTGAATCGACATGCTGTTAAATAACGTGCTGCTGGATTAAGAGACCGATCGTGGCTTTCTTGGGTAGGAAGAGCAAGCCCGGAATGGAATATCTTCTCCCTCTATATATCTCCGACGAACCCACGCTTACTGATGCAAGGGTTTCTTTTGCTTCGCGATGGTTCTTCCCCTGTAAAACTTCCACTGCCGGCGCAGACATGCTAAGCTATCTTTTGAATCCCCTGTGAAGAGGTAGATCCCATGCTGATAACAATAGCCAGGAAGATTGTTGAAACGAAATCATATTCGAGAGTCGGGGCCCTCCACCCACAAAGTACATATGACTTCCAGATGTCCCCCGAGTGTAATGGTAGATTGCCGGGATGGTAAAGGCTGCAAATTCATGAGACATCTGACCTCACCATGCTGGATGCAATTGCACGCATCAACGGCACACTGTCCAATCTACTGCGTGGCCAACCGCTTCCCAGGCAAGATCTTGATCGTCATGAAGACTCCACCGCGCGCATCGTGATTTGGCGATCGCCCTTGCCGAGACGATCGACAGGCGCTCAGAAGCTGGCGCAGCCGAGACGCACAGGGGAACCTGAGCGAGCAGGACGTCTTCGCACCGCGCGTGATGCGCGCAACCCGAGGAATGCTTGGAATTGATGAAGGATCCATCTCCTACCCCAGATGGTCAACCAAGGGGTAACTGTGATTTACCAACTGACATCGAGCGTCTTTGCAATTAGCCCGGTGACTGCATATAACCAAACCTCGGACGAGGTCAGGTCCATCCTCGCTCCATTTCTGTCGGCCCTGGCCAAACTCAATGTGACTTACGAGCTCGCCTACACCCAGTACGGCTCGTACTACGACCACTACAACAAGTACATGGGCCCCTTGCCCTATGGAAACCTGGCTGTGTCATCGTACCAGTATGGGGGGCGCCTGATCCCCCGGAACGTCCTCGAGGATAACCCCACTGGCCTAGCAGCCGTGCTTCGGAATCTGACGGCGCATGGTGTCGTTGCAGTGGGCGTTGGCATGAATGTGTCGCAGCCCACGAACGTTTTCAATGCCGTCTTTCCGGCCTTGCGCAATGCAGCCGTCACCATGCAGATTGGAACTGCTTGGAATGAAAGCGCACCATGGTCGCGTATGGTTGCCGATCAGTCAAAAATCACCCACGAGTATGTGCCTCAGCTAGAGGCTGTGACCCCAGAGAGCGGCTGCTATCAAAATGAGGCCAACTTCCGCCAGCTTAATTGGAAGGCGACCTTTTTTGGGAATACCTATCGCCGCTTGCTGTCCATCAAGCGCAAGTGGGATCCTGATTCTTTCTTCTACGCTCTCAAGGCCGTTGGCAGTGATGCATGGACCGTTTCCGACTCCGGCCGCATGTGTCGCGCGCAGAAATAACCAAGTGTCAACCGTCAGGTCGGTGTTTCTCACCTCAGCAGGATTTATTGCCATCGGATAGACGAGAAGATGGAACGGCCGCGCTGCATCCGAGTATGGTCCTTTTGGATAGCAGCTTTGTGAATGGCTCTGCGTCTACATCAGACCAGCGTCCCTACCAGCGGTAGTCTACGTCACAAACCAAGGTTAGCAGAAAGGAGCCACGCGAACAGCAAGGGGGAAATAGCGATGCAAAATTTGTCGGAAACGGCGGGTCCAGCCGATGATTATCGAATCAGATTAGATGAACGCCAAATCGCTAGACTGGCCACGGCGCGTCAACCATGCGAACAGGATGCTTTCTGCCAAGTCGGATCGTCACAGCCGAACGATGGCAACCGGCCATGCTATATCACCCCCAAGCGCGTTTCGGCTTTGCCTCGCACCGCGTCGACCGACGACGCCAGTCATTCCTCTGGCCACACGCGCCCCTCCCGGCGAACGACTTGGTATACGCGAGTATTGGTCTGGGTATTCCAGTGCGACGCGACCGCGGTGGGCTAGGGGCCAAAACTGCCACCGAGAAATTGCCTAGGGTGGTATCCGGTGCAGCCACCATCCCGATGTTCATTTAATACATTGTTATGATTCCACTTTGGGCTATCAATCTGCCCCGTTCCTCCTTAGTGCCAATGGTGGGTGCCAAAGCCAACGATAGCCGCGAGTCAGAGACCAGCTCGAGGATGACCCGCCGCCCATTTTCACACCGGGACGCGTGGGCCAAGTCTTGCGATAGGTGCACAGTGGTATCTGATCCGTCGCCTTATTTCTCCAACAACCGGAGAGGATCGGTCCCGCGCAGGCAATGGCCTCCACTCTTCCCAGCACGGTCAAGTGTCGGATTGTCGATGGCGATGGACGTGCGATCACTGGCTCAAACCTGTGTCGGCCCAGTTTTTCACGAAGGATGAGTCCATCAAATCGACTAGCAAAGACCTAAGACATCGTCCAGTCGAGCCTCAAAGAGGCAAGGCAGAGGAAGAGGAAAAAAAAATTTTCCTTTAGAACGGCCCATGACACCACACCACCGTCCATGGGAATATAAATTGCAGTGGCGCACACCGTCGCCCAGCTTCTCTTCCCCTGCTACTCAGGAACCCTTCTCTGGACCAACCTGCTTCAATCCCAGGCATTTATCCCAATCATCATGGGTGTGGTCGATCGTCTTCGTGGTCGCAAGGCTACCGAGGTCGTTGAAGACCTTGGTCCTGTGGAAAATGCCAACGAGAAGAGCACCGACGCCGACGAGCTGGCTCGTGCCAATCAAGAAGCCGAAGTGCACCCGGACGAGATCACCAAAGAAGCTCAGTTTGGCGTGCAAAAGGCCGAGGCCGTCGCTCTAGTTTGGGGCAAGAAGGCAGTCTACGCTACCTACGCCTGGTAGGTGTACCCCCAGAAGATGTGACGGTGCATTATGCTGATGTGGCTTTCCAGGATTTGGGTGTGCTACTTTATGCTGTCGTTCCACGAGTACATCGGATCCAATGTGCTATACTATGCATACTCGAAGTTCCAACTAGCACCTCAGGTCACGACGGCAAACATCCTGGCCACCATTGTCGGCGGCGTACTCAAACTGCCCATTGGTAGGATTCTCACTCTCTGGGGTCGCGCAGAGGGTCTGATGGTCTTCTTGGTGATCTATCTTGTGGGTATGATCATCCTCGCCGCGTGTACCGGTCCGAACTCCTACGCCGCTGGATATGTGCTGTACTGGGTGGGCTTTGACGCCATCTACCTCATTTTGGAGATCTTCATTGCCGATACCTCGGGAATTCGAAACCGGGCCTTTGCATTTGGCTTCTCAACCACCCCGTATATATGCACTGCCTTTACTGGTTCCCTCGCTGCCCAGTCTTTCATCAACACCTCGGGGTGGCGATGGGCATATGGAGCATTCTGCATCATCCAGCCCGTTGTCTTTGCACCGTTGATCATTGCCTTCAAATACTTCGAGAATAAGGCCAAAAAGCAGGGCATTCTCACTCGCCGGCCCAGTGGACGAACCACGATACAGTCAATCACTCATTACATCCACGAATTTGACGGTGCGTCAACTCTTTCCCATTCGTGCCTACCTCCCCTTGGGGTCCCATCGCAACACCAAGACAAAAATCCCTGATTCAAATGCTGACCATTGAGTAGTCATTGGCGCTCTTCTTTTGATGGCGGCCTTTATCCTGTTCCTCTTGCCATTCAGTATGGCAACCTACGGCCGGACACAGTATCACACGGCGACCTTTATAGCCCAGGTGGTAGTCGGGTTTTGTTTATTCTTCGCCTTTGCCGCTTGGGAAAAGTGGTTTGCCCGCACCCATTTTATTCCTTACCAACTTCTCCGTGATCGCACAATTATCGGTGCGTGCTGTCTTGCAGCGGTACTGAACTTTAGCTTCTACTGCTGGGATAGCTACTTCTACTACTTTATCATGATTGTCTACAACCTCGATGTTAAGCTGACCGGCTACACGACCTCGATCTACACCGTCGGATCTTGCTTCTGGTCACCTGTCTTTGGATTCTGGGTTCGCTGGGTTAAGGAGTTCAAGTACTCGTGTCTCCTGTTTGCCGTGCCCCTTATGTTCCTAGGTTCTGGCCTCATGATTCACTTCCGGGGCCAAGATGCAGACATTGGCTATGTGATCATGTGTCAGATCTTCATAGCTTTCTCGGGCGGTATGCTTGTCATTGGCGAGCAGATGGCGGGCATGTGTGCCTCTGATCGTGACAGCCTCCCCATCATTCTGTCCACCATCAGTCTGTTTTCCAGCGTGGGTGGCGCGATTGGATCCGCCGTGGCTGCCGCCATCTACACCAACACCTTCCCTCAAGGTCTGCGCAAGGCCCTTCCTGCAAGCGCTCAGTCGGACTGGGAGAAGATCTATCTCGGCGGATCCACCTCCCAGCTGGAATACCTGCCGGGCACAGACGTCCGCAATGCCATTAACTTTGCGTATGGGTATACCCAAAAGTACGAGGCAATTGCTGCCACCTGTCTTGTGGTTTTGATCATTCCCTCCATTCTGGCTTGGAAGCACTACCGTGTGGACAAGAAGCAAAACAAGGGAACTACGATGTAAACCAAAGTGTGTCTTGGGGACAGATAACCGACGTTGGGCCATCACCAACGGGAGAAGAGAGGGATTGCGATTGTTTCCTCTCTCTTATTGCACTATACTAATTTCACAATACTCCCATCTAATAATACCACTCCCAGGCGGGTCAGGAGAGGAAAGGATGTGTACCAAGGGCGTGGTGGATTGTTCAAGTGGGCGGTATTCGAAATATTCAAACTGAAGATGAATGGAGATGTTGTGAATAGAAACCCGGAGGTTCACAGTTCCTGTAACTGTCCTATGCCAGAATAGCCCATTCTCCGAATGAGGTGGGCGCTCTGGAGACCGTCCAGGTCGGACATCCAGATGGTCTCAGTTGTCGTTCACGCTCTGGACTATGGTTGCTGTTATCTGGGCGTCTATGAATCCATATGCTTCCTTTCTCCATGCATCTTACCAACACTTACTCTCACGGGGGGGGGGGAGTGAGAATTAATTCCGTATGACGCGGTTAGTAGTAGTAGTAGTAGTAGTAGTAGTATCCTTCGGGCTCTAGCGGATCTTTTCATCCGCTCTTCTCTCCCAACTTCTCCTTCCACTCCTCCCGCTGCACACACGACGCTTTCCCGCCACTCGAGCATACGATAAATTGATCACATTCACGCACGGACAGAACCACCGAGCCATTCATCGCGGAAGAGTCTCACGGGCGGGTCAGCAGCTCAATAGGAAGCCGTGGGTTGGCGCCTCGGGGTTTTCCAGCCCGAGACTAAGTCCGCGCGATCTCGTTAAATCCGTCTCCACTGACCAGTACAAAGGGCGGGCGCGAGGCCTTCTGCGTGAGAATGGATGAGCACAATCTGTCTACGGTCTTCGTTTAGTCGATCGAGGACCCAAATTTCGGGAGACTGCGCACGTCGAAAAGAAATTAGCTGCAACAACGTCGATATTCCGATTTCTCGGCCAAGGCAGGTGAAGAAGGAAGCTTCCACGATGGCATTGCAAGCCACAAAATACCTGGTCAAAGAAATGGGGGCCTCGTTGGTGGCTACGGCTGCAGCAAAGCCAGCCTCTATCGGGCCCACGGAAGTGCTGATCGGCATCAAAGCCATTGCCATCAATCCGGCGGATTACAAAATGGCGGATCAAGGTCACAGAGTCACGGCATGGCCTTTAGTGCCCGGGTTGGATGGTGCTGGCATTGTCGAGGCCGTTGGGGACCAAGTTAAGCGGGTTGCACTGGGAGACCAAGTGCTGGCTCTTTTCACCCCTGGAGACCGTGCCGGATCATACCAGTCATTTGCCGTGGTACAAGAGAGTGCGGTGGCCAAGATCCCACCAACGTGGGCATTAGAAGAGGCTGCAACGCTAGGGTATGTCTTTTCGCCCTGCTTTCGCCGACGATGCCCATGCTGTTTGGAATGCCCTCATTGGTAATCGCGATCATTACCCGCCAGTGCTAACATATCAACACTCTCAGAGTCTGTTATCTCACGGCTGTCATGGCCCTTGGAATTGGCCTAAAAGCGCCGCTTCCCTTCCTCCAGGGCGGACCGACGACTGGCCTGCGGCCTTCTTCCGTTCTGATCCTTGGAGGTAGCTCGGCCGTCGGGGCAGCGACAATCCAACTGATGCGTCTCTCGGTCCCCGAGTGCACCATCCTGGCCACGAGCTCATCGAGGCACCATGCGCATCTCGTCAACTCCCTTGGTGTCGACAGAGCGTTCGATCGAAACTCGGTGTCCTTGGTGACGGATGTGAAATCGGCGACTCCAGACTCCAAAGGTGTAGATGCAATCATTGATGCCGTTGGCGCGGGCGCCACGGAACGACATGTCTTCGAGACCTTTGATGTCACTGGGCCAAAGAAATATGCACAAGTCTGGACCGGTGACGAAGAGGTCCGGCCACCAGCCGGGGTGGACTCGGTGTTGTTCAGGGGCCGCGATCTTCCTCAATTGCCCGGGAACGAGAATATCATGCAAGCTTTGGAGGGCTTGCTCGAACGGGGAACGTACAAACTACCGCTTCCATTGAACCGGGTTGGTCACAGGCTTGAAGGGTTGCGAAAGGGTCTTGAATTGATGCGCCAGGGCGTGAGTGGAGAGAAACTGGTGGCTACACTCTAGTGTGATGGACTATACCGCAACGTAAATGGGATAATTCGCATTTATATCACCGTCTTCTATATAGATATCTGGCCTCCATAGGAGAGATTTGGCTGTTGCACAAGCCTGAAGCATACGTCACTTGTAGATTTCATTATCTTCGCCCATGAATATGCACTGGCGCCATGCAAGACCGTCAGAATATTCCGCGGCAGATAATGAAAAGCTTATGATACTCAGTATTGGCCCGAGTGGAAACTGTTTCGGCTCTCCGAGGAAATGATCAGCCTCCAGGAGATACATACCCTGATAAATTTGTTGATTCCATTGATTTGTGACGCCAGGTGATTGGAATTACACTTCCGGGCCTTTCTCAGCAAAAGTACTAAATGGCCCGCGATGGTCATCAACAGGTTCAGATCCCGCCACCGACAAAAAGGCCTGGCAGTATGATGAACAATTCAAGAACCTCGAAAGAATCCGGGCCATTCCGACACTGTCGAGTTCTATACCGCTCCGCTACCAGTTCGGGCAACGTTGGGCCAGTACGAATGGAGTCGATATTGGCAGCCCGTGTCTTTCCACGCTATCTGCAGTGGTACCGGTAGTTCCTGGGGATAATTTCGGGCTTCGGTTCTGATTGAGTCTCGAGGGACGTTCTCTTGGCTAGTGGGAAGCATATTTCAAATGATGGATCACCTTGTAATCCATCGGCCAATAAGTAGTCGGACCATCACGCCCAGTGATGGGGCATCAAGCGTGAAGCTAACATGCAAGTGAATATAAAAGGTCTGCCGGCCTGGATAGCTCTATTGATCGAAGCAGTATATACAAATGATAGATCCCCTGTTGGACCGACCGATATCCACCGTAGTACTCCAACCTCACGTCGATGCCGATCATGCAGGATTCATGCAATCATAACAATGGTGAAAAAGATATTCCAGATATCTATGAGATGAAGAATAAAAAGGGAACTGAGAAAGGAAAATGCTGAGCGCCATGCTTAGGCGTTCTCGGCGTGGTACATTCCCTGTTCCTTGCGATCGAACTGGCTCTCCTCGGTCCAGTCCGCACGACGCGGGATCTCATACTTGCTGCTCTTCCAGGGGACAACCTTGTTGACGTACATCCAGTCGAGCTCCTCCAGGGTGCGACCTTTACCCTCGATGACAAAGAAGTATATGACGAAGGCAGCAACGAACAAGCAGCCGGCAAAGACATACCCGTAGGCAAAGTCAATGGAGCTCGTAATGAAGGAAGTGAAGAAGCTGATGAGGAAGTTCCAGGCCCAGTTAGAGGCAGTGGCAAGAGCCATACCCTTGGCACGGTACTTAGAGGGGAACAGTTCGGCGACAATAGCCCAGACCATAGGACCCCAGGTCATGGCGTAGGCGGCGATGAACAAACAGGTCACCACGATCATGCCCTTGCCAGCGCCCGGGGTATTTTCGGGGTGCTTGACATCCAAGACAAAGTGACCGATGGAAGCGAAGATCATGAACATGACGAACATCCAGAGGGCACCGAAGATTAGTGACTTGCGGCGGCCGAAGTTCTCAACGACGTATAGACCGCCGAAGGTGGTCACAAAGTTGACGGCACCCAGGATGCACTGGGTGACAAAGCTGTCGGAGATGCCAGCGCCTTTGAAGATCGTGGTACCCTACCAAACCATTGTCAGCATCGGGTCGTCTCAAAATTTCGCATCAGGAAGGTCGACTTACGTAGTAGAAGAAGTAGTTGGAGCCAGTGAGCTGCTGCAGACTCTGGAGGACCATACCCAGGACAAGGCGGTAGAACATGCGCGGGGCAGTGATGAACTCGTGCCACTTTTGGCCTTGACTTTCGGCTTCGAACTGTTCACGGATCTCGTCTATCTCTTCAAGAATGCGGACGTGGTTCTCGGGCACGCCATACAGCTTCGCGAGTGTGCGCTGGGCGCTCTCAACCTTACCATGCCGGAACTCGTAGCGAGGGCTCTCCGGGAAGAAAACCATGCCGGCACCGAGGACGAGAGCAAACAGAAAGGTGAGACCGAGGGTGATACGCCACTGGGCAGTACCATCAAGGTTGTGAGTTCCCAGATTGATGCAGTAGGCCAGGAAGATTCCCAGGGTGACGAACAGCTGGTAGCAGCTGATCATGGCACCACGGATATGACGCGGAGCACTCTCTCCCTGGTACATGGGCACCAGGAGTGAGCAGCCACCGACCCCCAGACCGGTGACAGTACGGCCGACGACCATCTGGTACCAGTGACCAGAGGGGGAGGAGATCTGAACAACCAGACCGATGATGAGGATGGCGCACCAGGTGGTGATGGACCACTTTCGGCCCAGGTAGTCCGCCAGGGGAGCACCCACCAAAGCGCCAACTAGGGTACCGATGGACAGCATACCGACAATCAAACCCGAGCGGACATTGGTGAAGGCCCACTTGTCCTTGGAATTCAACTGACCATATCGGCGCAAGTAATCGTCCATGTCCTGGAAGCCAGAAATCTGACCCGTATCATAGCCGAACAGCAGCCCTCCCATGGAGACGAAAAGGCCCATGACAAGGGACCGCAGAGTCACGCGGGGAATGGGGGTGTCCACGCCGACGGGCCGCATTGGCTTTTGGACGGGGCTATCTTGAGAAGAGGTTTCCGTGCTCATGGGGTGCTGCTGCTGAGCTGGGGTGATGGACTCCCCGTGGTGGTAGGAAGATTCGAGACCCATGATGGTGTCGTGATCAGAGAGTGGCTCTCTCGGACAGCAGCGCAGGCGGGAAAGATCAATGGAGGAAATGATAAGGGATAGGCAAAGGCTGGTAGAGAAGTATATATGCCAGGGGCTCCCAAGGAAGTGGAAACAATGTCAAGAGGCTGTGTCAATACCAATGCCCATGGGGAAGAAAAAAGGAGCAACCCGTGGAGGCAGGGCCCTTTTGTAATTCTGCAAAGACTGGGGAAAAGCCCGCACCGGTAATTCCGTTTGACAGAGAAGGCGAGCGGAGAGTGCATTGTGGAGAGGCCACACACGCACGGCGACCCATTTGTCCCCGGCCTACACTAGTGCCGCGTGAGCCTTTGAGCCTGTGAGCCTGTCAGGAGCCGCCGGCGTCAGGAAACCGGCCGAAAGTCGACTCGCACGGCCCGGCCGAACCCACCAGGGACCAGGGCAGAGAGCCAGCCAGGACGGGGTCCAGCAACGGATCGGCTGTGGTTCGCCAGTCAGACGGGTAGCCGAGCAGGCCGGCATGGAGAATTCGGGACAGACTGCACGAGTGGCGAAACTCGGCCTGCCAAGGGGGCGAAGCCGGTGCCGAGTGACGGTCTTGGGTCGGCATCGCGAGGCGTAGGCTTTGGTTTTGGCTTTGAGTTTCGTTTCGGCTTGTGGCACTCGGGGCCGAGACTGCTAGAATGGAATTCGACGCGGTGCCGCCGGGCACGCTCGCGACCAGGACGCTGCGACCCCCGGAGTGGATGGCATTCACGGATCCAGGGGATGTTGGGGGGGGGGATTGCGGACTGAGGATTGGGGATTGAGGTCTGGAGAAGCGGTGGGCCTGAGCCCGGGGCCGACCCCAGAAGTCGCGGGTCGTGGAGGCCACTAAAGGCGTCCTGCCCGAATGGTGTCTCGGTGAGCGTCTCCAAGTCGAGGGGAAACTGCGGAGTCGCGGAGGCATTACGTCGTCCGCACCCGGGGTCTTCCAAGGTGGTATTGCCTATGCATGATTATGATCGTCAGTCCGGTGTTCCGATCAGAAATCAACTCGGCAGCCGTCAAGTGGCGCACCCGTACGTCATGGCAGATGCTGCACCCACCCAGACAATAGGATTGGCCGAGTATGTTGGCGATAAGTAACATCTTTCCCCCGGCTGCCCATCAATCCAGGGATTGAATGGTGCTCCCGAATCCTCACTGCGATTCATCCTTCGCACTCCTCGGGAACGTCGGCACCGCTGATTCAGCACGGAGTAACATTTACCCCGCGCCCAAGGGCTTTCGCATTGCGTATGACCATGATGATTAGGAGTAGTAACTACCTATTAGTATTATTTATATAATAACGGTGACGATATGTTACTTACCTAGGTAGGTAACTACTCAACCGTCAGTCCTTACGGCATGGTGGCGGTTGAATTGGGGCTGGCGGCAGATATATATCCAGACCTTTGAATGAGCCCTCCATCTATGGCATGGATATTGCAATACCCCTCCTAGACTTTAGGACCAATGACAATGTCGCCCTGCTTGACGCCGTTCATCCACCGTGGAACAACTAGGACCCCATTCTCTATATCTACCGTCGACTAAGGAAATTAAGACCACAACAGACAAATATTCATAGTTCATTTCAGGTCATACCTGCGCCGTTCAGGTATGGAGAATTAGAGAGTGATTTAGTGACCGACGACTTCCAAAGTCTATATAACTCCTAATATGTGGCCTTTCCAGTGAGAGGTTTCGCTGACGAGTCCACATAACTCTTGGCCCATAGAATTCATCGCATCCGCGTACAGCCACGCGGACATGCGCACATAATAATGTCCACAACTTAAAATCAATATATATGACACAGATGAATGTAGCTATGCTTATGGACATCTGGGCTCCTGGCACCAGAACCCCTGGTGAGGTCAACGATGGAAACGGTTACGTATCATCAGGTCGCACGGGATGGAATGGTGAGACGCGACGGGTGGCGGAGGATGGGATTGTATCCGATCGCCCCTAGACAAGATCATGGGTGTGTGCCCTTGACTGGCGCTTCGGCAGTCGTGTCGGGCGCAGAAGAAGCGCTGTCGGGTTCGATGGCATCGGTTGGGGGCCCGCGGTAATTGTGGTAGCCCCAGACGCCGTACCAAACAGCTGCGATGAGCACGAAGCCGACGAAAACGACCGATGCATAATTCATACTTTCCTTGGTCACGACTTTGAGCGTCGGCATACAGAACAGCGGGATGGCAAGCACACTCCAGGCTGGACGGTTGTTAGCACAAGGGAGCCCGGGGATCACGAAGAGGACTGACCGAGCGCGAAGACATTCGCGATGGCGCCAATGATGCCAAAATTGAAGCTGCCGTTCTTGATATCCTGCCGCCGGCGGAAGATCAACGAGATCGCGACCGGGCAAGCATAGCTCATAGTCAGGAAGATCACTCCCACGCCGGAGAAGGCGTTGTAAGCCGCCGTCGATCCAAAGTAGATCGCACCGAGGGCAATCTCGACCACCATCCCCAGGAGCATGGCGTTGACGGGGATGTCCAAACGCTTGTCAACGATACGCCACCAGCCGGAGCCGGGAATCCCGCCGTCGCGTGCAAAGGCCCAAGTGCAGCGGGAGGTGGCCGTCACGCAGCCGACGCCGCAGATGATCCCGAGAACCAGTAAAGGGATCAACAGACAAAAGGCCCCGGCCGAATTGCCAATAGCGGCTTGGAAGATCACCGGGGTAGGCTGACCAGACACCAAACCCACCAGCATGGCGAGATCGGGAAGGACGAAGCAGACCGGGATCAAGAACAGAAGACCGGCGATGAAGTTGATGACGATGGTGCCCACCATGGCCTTGGGGACCATGACGGCAGGCTCACGCACTTCCTCGCAGAGACTATTTCATAAAACGCGTCCGTCAACGGGGATTCGATGGAAGAGGCACGAAACAACTCACGAGATAATCATGCCTGTGGCAGAGGTGGCATAGGCGGCTTGCAGAAGACCAATGAAGAATGACCAGCCAGCCGGCCAGCCCGCCTGGGGTTCAAAGTGACCAAAAACCCAGCCTCCAGAGTGGCGGCCTCCCTTGGCAATTGCCAACAGGCACACGATGATCGCGACCAGGCCCGCAATGGTCCAGAAGATCGCAAACGTCTGGTCAATTTTCAATCGTGAGTAGCGGCCTCATGGAGGCACATAGGGGGAACGACGACTTACCTCCAACCAGGGCAGCCATTTGTTGCCAAAGCCCGAGATGGCATGCGTTAGCAAAGTGATGGCCAAAAAGAGGAGGAATGTCTGCCAGGCCTGGAAATCGTCGGTGATGCCCACGCCAGGAGACTTCTCAAAGACGTTGAGACACGCGACGAAGAGCAGGGTGGTTCCGAAGTTGACGGCCAGCGTAATGGTGATATTGCCAGCCACGTAGGACCATCCACAGATCCACGAGGCGACCCGGCGACACCAGAGTGGCGACAGGACGAAGGTTTGGTAATAAACGCCGCCGGCCGTGGGATAGACCGAGGTGATCTCGGCCAGGGAGATCGCGACGCACAGGATCAAGAACGAGACGACGACCCAGCCCCAGATGATGTTGGCGGGGCCCCCAGCGGCCAGTGGATAGTAGAGGGTGGTCGACAGGCCATAGGGGACAGACGAGAGGATAAAGCACATGAAGGTGACCTGCCAGATGGAGCGGTTCCGCGCCAGTTCCGGCGTGTATCCTAAGTCTTCAAGCGTGCGGTCCGCCTTGCTGGTGTCGAGGCCGGTTTCTGCGCCTTCCATGGACACTCGCGACGGGCAACGCTGTTCGCCCTTGGCAGCCATGGTGATGGGGTTAATGTCGTTCCGGGATGTGGTGCATCTGGGAGTTTTGTCCTTGAGGGGGAGGATCAGTATCAGTTCAAGAGGCCTGGGAGAAGGAGTCAATAATGGAAACGTAGAAGGTACAAATCCAGATGGAAAGAAGATCCCCCAAAAAAATAGAACCAGCAAAAGCAAGAAAAAAAAAGCAGTGGGGACGAACCTTGCCCTGCAACCACAATGTCCTTCACGATAGAACTTGGCCTTCGCTACAGCCCTCGTACTGGCCAATGAGACGAGCATGGCGGCGGCGAAGTGGATGCAGCCAAGTGCGGCGAAGTCCTTGCGAAGTCGACGATTGGCGAGCGGAACTTCCCCGGTTCCACTTCTCCCTCCTCCGCGGCCATCCTGCGCCTTTCTCACGTCTGCAGAATGCGGAGGGATTGATCATCTCTGATTCTCCGTCGTCTGGACTGGTCGTCTCTGGGGGCAACATCCCTCACCGTGAGCACGCGCAACACCAGTCACTGGCCCATCGGACGAAAAGAAGCGAAGGCAACGAGTCCCTGGTTCGAGTCTGGCAGCCATCAAATCACAACTCGCAACTCGCAGACCACCCCCGGGCGCAGAACGGCCATCCCGTATCTATTCTGATGATGGACGATGTATGTATGTCTACTAGGATGCTTATGGGCCAGTACTGACGGCTTTCGGTCCTAGCCCCCGGAATGACTGTCGGAAAATGGACGAAACGTCTTCAACCGCTCCGGCCCACAGTCCAACCGGGTTGCCCTTCCCATCTCGGTATCACCCCGGATTGCGAGGCCCTTAGAGTTGCGCCGCCTCAAAGTCAATGGCCACCTTAAGCACCCGGTGCTGCGCTGCCGCTTGGATTGTAGCGTAGGCAGTGGCCGCCTGGTCGCAGGGGAAATCTATAGCGTGGATAGGGTCAGTCGATATCCTGTATCGGGGCAGGCATATCCGGCACCTCTCCAGAAGCCTCAGAAGCAGAATGATCAAAGGGCAAGAACGTAGGGTGGGTGACTAGCGAGCCGATATCAAACATGCTCGGCTCCACCAGCCGCAACAGACGCGGCGTCGTCGCGTTCACCAAGGACATCTGGATATCTGCACCGGAGTCAGGGACGGGTCCAGCCCCGACAACAATCACTGATCACCCAGGTCGAACCCTCGCACCGAGAACGCCGCACTTCAGCCCCGTGGGAAGGGCATCCGACACGGCCACCGCCGCGCGCGGGTCGATGGTCAGCGGCAGCGTGCACATACTCGACCTGCGTCCCATCAATGTGATTCCCAAGCACTCAGCTTCCTGTCTCACAATGCGCTGTGATTTCACGTCGAAAAAATTGGCACGCTCCGCACGAGGTCATACCGGAGATCAACACCCGGTCGCCGACCTGTAGCCTGTGCACCGTAGCGCTTAGAGCCTCGACAACGCCGACACCTCCATGGCCTCAGACCAACCCGGTTTGTGCACTGGAGACATCCCCCTTGAGAAAATGCAAGTCCGGATCGCAGGTGGAGGCATACAACAGCCGAACCACGGCCTCGGTGGGTGCTTGAACGACCTGCTTGGGGCGGTCCAGCACTTCCATCGTTCCATAGCCGATGTGGACAAGGGCTCTAGTCGTGCGCGAAGGAGGAAGGAGTCTACTACTTTCAACCCACCGATGTTGGACTACACACTGCGCGTGCAAGGAGGCAGCCTGGTAGGGCACAGCCTATATAGCAGCTATCTTTCACCCATGCCAAGACGGCTCGTCTCGAGACTCGGACAACGCACTCGGGGACAACAGCGATCCTTTTGCGTGACATCCAGCTGCTTCTTATCGGCGATCGCCCAAGCCCAGCGTGGGATTCAATCTCTCGGCCCAGTGCCCACGGCGAGCTTGCACGATTGGAGCATAGCGCATTCATCTGCTTGGCCTCATCCGGAAGTACCACGCCCGTTTTGGCGTAGTGACCACTGCCGTAGCACCAACTGTGCTGCTTGCCGATAACACCCACGGCTGGTCGCTACAAGCGCGGAGAGAGCACTGACACCTCCCAAGTTGTACTCCGAACGAGGGCGTTCACAGGTCTCCAACCATTGGCTACTCATGCTCATCTTGCCTCTCACGGACCCCTTGCGGTGGAATCCCGCAGTGCAGCCGTCGCGGACACGGGGCCCAGGGCCCCAAGGGACATAAAATACCTGTCTCCCCCCGCTGATCATTGCTTCCGATTGCTTTCATCTCTGCGGGATCGCCCCTGGTGTGCATAATGGCGACCGTTGACCAAGCATTCTCGACCACGGGCAAGACCGCCCACCAGGAATCCGTGGCGGAAAAAGGGAGGGTCGTCCGGACTTTGGTTGAGGCAGATCTTCTCGACGAGCGATATGCCACTACCCAGCGTGGATTGAAGAACCGCCATGTCCAGCTCATGGCCCTGGGTGGCACGATTGGGACCGGTGAGCTGCATGTTGATGCTGGAGACGCTGGAGAAAAGTGGCTAACTAGAATGTCAATACGCAGGCCTCTTCGTCTCATCGGGCCAGTCTCTCGCAACGGGTGGGCCTGCATCGCTGCTGCTCGGATATATCTTCATCTCCGCCATGGTCTATGCCCTGGTCACCGCGATTGCCGAGATTGGCGCTTACATGCCTGTCCATGGTGGCACGATGAGCTACCATGGGTTCCGGTACGTGTCGCGCAGCTTAGGCTTCGCCATGGGTTACTTGTACTGGTACTCCCTGGGGATCTTGGTGCCCTACGAGATTACGGCGGCCGGGCTGGTCATTGGATACTGGGATCCGAATGGAACGATCAATATCGCAGTCTGGATCTCCATCATGATGGTTGTCATCATCGCGCTGAATTTCCTCCCGGTGAAATTCTACGGCGAATCGGAGTTTTGGTTCTCTGGGGTCAAAATAATCACCTTGGTCGGCCTGCTCATGGTGTCCTTTATTCTCTTCTGGGGTGGCGGACCAAACCGCCAACTACTCGGCTTCCATTACTGGAAACACCCCGGCGCATTCAATCAGTACCTAATCGGGGGAGACACTGGGCGCTTCGTAGGATTGTTGAAGTGTACCGTGTCCAGCGCGATAGCCTTCATCTTCGCGCCAGAGCTGATCATCATCAGTGGCGGAGAGATGGAATCACCGCGACGCAACATACCTCGTGCTGCCCGGCGCTACATCTATCGGCTGGTGTTCTTCTACATCTTCGGCGTTCTTGCCATCGGTGTAATCTGCCCTTCCAATGCCCCACGACTGACCCAGGGTGACGGGACGGTCAACTCGTCCCCATTCGTGGTGGGCATTCAAAATGCAGGCATCCCAGTGCTTGACCATATCGTAAATGCCGCAGTCTTGACATCGGCCTGGTCCGCAGGGAACTCCTTCCTGTACATGTCGTCTCGCTCGCTGTATTCCTTAGCCGTATCAGGAAATGCGCCCAGCATCTTCAAGTCCTGAAACCGATGGGGTGTGCCATACTACGCCGTGACTGCATCCGCCTGTTTCTCAGCGCTGGCCTACCTCTCCGTGGGGAGCTCTAGCTCCATCGTGTTTAATTGGTTTGTCAACTTCACCAATACCTCGGGATTCATCTCCTGGATCTGCTGCTGTGTGGTCTTCTTCCGGTTCCGCAAGGCCATCAAGGCGCAAGGGATTGAAGCACCGTACCGCTCGCGGCTGCAGCCATACGGAGCTTATTTCGGCATGGCGGGTGCGACCTTGATGATGCTCATCAACGGCTTCACCGTTTTCTTCCCGTCCGAGTGGTCTGTCAGCAACTTTTTCACCGCGTACATCGGCATCCCTGCATTCCTGATGCTGTACTTCGGCCACCGGGCGTTGTTTTGGAGTGACCCATGGGCTTGGCGCCCGGACGAGGTGGACATGCAGACCGGGTTGCAGGAGATCATCGATGCAGAGGTCCCGCCGAGGCCGCGTGGACCGTGGTGGAAATTTTGGTAGCGACGAAGAGTGGAAGCTGGGGAAGAGTCCACCGAAGTGGTGCGCGTGTTGTCGGCGTGATCGGATTCGTCTTTCCCTCCATCTGGTTATGCGGAGGTGGGAAATCCAAGCTTGGAATCCCGTAGGAATCGATCACTCGGGGAGTTCTTTCTCGGCCTATCGCGTTATTTTCCATTGCCTAGACCGCCCTGTAAGCATCCCTTGTCCACTTGCACAAGATGGAATAATCGTGGCTGCGGCGGCTTCATCTTATCGGAGATCCGCACTCGCCCGCACTCGATAAGACGTCACCAGCTCCGTGAATTCTGGTTTCCTCTTATATTCCACCAATCCTCGGTATACGCCGTGAACCGCCTATGAATCGCGTGCTGTCTTGCGGAAGAGTTTACAGCGGCTGCCTCAGTCGTACATATATAAGCCCCGCCCGATCCGCCCTGGGCTCACCTATCTACAATTCTAACAGAAGCCGAGCGACCATGGCAGTGCTTCCCCCGACCGTCCGGCCTTTGCAGCCACCACCCGGCTCGAAAATTGAATTTGGAGCCCAGGTAGATGGTGTGGACTTGGAGAACTTGACTGGTTCGTGGGCATACACGGTTACTGCAATGATCGCCGCTAACGTCGTCTAGATGAGCAGTTCGTGACCGTCCGCGATGCACTGTACCACCATCATGTCGTTGTGTTCAAGAACCAACATAAGCTGTCACCCAAGGCGCAGTACGAGCTTACCAAGCGATTTGATCCCGCGTCCGACAATTATGGTCATGGCAAAACGATCGATGCCAAGCGAAGCATCCTTCATCCAGACCTGAAGACCGTCCCGCATCAACCGCAAGTCCAAGTCATCGGAAACGGATTCGTTCCCTCGTATGAGGGCTTGGAGAATGTCCAGCTCAAGCATCCACATCACCGGACGTTCCATAAGGACCATATCCCCGACGACAAGGATTACGACTTCACCCGCTTCTACCGCTGGCACATCGATGCGGCTCTATATGACCTATATCCGCCTCAGGTCACAACATTGCTGGCGGTGACCGTGCCCAAGGGCCGACGTCAAACTCTCCTGTATGATGACGGAACAGAGGAGACACTGGATGTGCCGCTTGGCACGACGGCGTTTGTGAGCGGCGAGCGCATGTTCGAGCGCCTGTCTCCGGAAGAGCAGGACTTTGTGCGGACCAGCAAGATAGAATATGCGCCTCACCCGTACGAAGCCACCCAATTCATACCTCCTGATTACAAATGCACCGTCTAACTGACTGCCGCTACAGATACATTTGGATGAGCCCCGCCCACTCCCGCTCCACCGGCCTGGGCCTTCACTCCGAAGGCCTCGAATTGCCAGAGTCAGATTTGCCACCCATCGACGAGAAGAAGATCATGGTCTTCCCAATGGCCTGGAAGAATCCCGTCACCGGAAAGCTGGCTTTGCAGGTCCACCCCTCCGCCGTGCGGAAAATCCACCTCGCTGATGGAACGATCATCGACGATCTAGCACGCGTGCGCGAGATTGTCTACGACCTCCAGCGACCAGCCATTAGTCCCCAATATGTGTATCCGCATGACTGGGAGGAAGGTGATCTGGTCTTATTCAACAACCGAGGAGTACTACACTCGGTTGTGGGCGCTTTCAAGCCGGATGAGGTGAGGCTCTTCCGGCAATGCAATTTGGCCGCCTCTGAGCCGCCCGTGGGACCGTGAGTCGGAAGAGAGCTTGGCCTCACGCTGTACGAATTATGACTGAATTTGATTACCCTCGATTGTCTGATATCAAGACTTGTTTCCCATGGCTATTTGGGTTCCTTTAAAGACTACCTAGTATGACCGGCGTTAAGCTCCTAGCAACTCCAACACATGGGTTAATTTCATGCCGCGCATTGTACGTCATAAGAACGCTTTTTCAAATCGCTTTCGGCATCCCTTTTCTCTTTTCGTCGGGCTATTTCACGGATTCTGGGAGTTATCTAGCAAATGTACCAGTCGTTGGTTATTAAGGTACGCCTGGGCACGCACCTTACCACTGAGCTAAAAGACCACTATATCTATCCTCTCTAGGATCGATAGCCCAGGCCCGATATATATAAGTAACGCACATAGTTGCGACCGTAACGTCGGTCGACCGACTAAGAAGCTACCTGTCTTTAATACTAAACGGTCCCTAGGCAAAGTCATGCATCTATTAATAGTAGGTACTATACAAATATTACTCCAGGTATAAACAAAAAAGTCGATTCCGGACTGTCGAATCAGCGAACAATATAAAAGCCGCTGACGGCAACCTGTTTCTCCCTCCACTCGTCTGCCGCGGACCGAACTCCGAGTCGATGCAAAGGTACTTGTTCCACCCATTTCTGCCCTCTAGCCTGCATGGTCGAGAATCCTTCCCGCGTGCGGTCTATCCAGCCGGTGTTTTGGTGTTGCAGTTCGGGTTGACTCGGTCGCTCTGGAGTCCATGAGGGATGCACCAGAGTATTCTGGACGACAGAGACATCATAAGCATCTGCCAAGACTGCTGCCTCTGCTGCTGCGGCTTGTGCATCTGCCAGCTCCTGGCTCGTTGTTCCCGTCGGCGGTGGAATGTCCGCACGGAGAAAGCCCATAATGCAAACATTAAGCTTGGTGGACTGCAATGGGGCTTCATCTAGAAGCCGTAGTTGCACAACATGTTTCGCAACCCTTGTCATATCCACCCTTGCAGCTTCCAGAGGATCCAAAGTGCGGACTGAAAGGATGATGGGGCACCAAGGACCTAATGAGCTGTCTTTGCCAGTGCTAACGTCGAATCGTGCCCAGCCGAAGAAATAACCCCGTAGTTGCTCGGGCACCCAGTCGGGGACCTTATTGAGGGTGATCCTCGAGCTCTCACTTGGAGTATTTGAGGGAGACGCTGGTGAGAGCTGCCCACGGGCTTTGAAGCTCATGGGGAACGGTGGCTGCGGTCCTTCCTCGAGAAGGGTTGGGCCATTACTAGCGATGATCGGAGAGACTTCATCGAGTGTTGTGCTTCGACTGGATCCTGAATAGGAACTCAGAGCTCCCTCGACCCGATCGTGAATACCACTGGCCGAGTAGGCCTTGTGCGCAGCGGTTTGCGTCAACCACGACGGACGATAAGGGTCGACCTTGGATTTGATGGCCGCAGTAGCAGGGGAGACTACTGTGCTCGCAGCAGTCTGGGCATATAGACTAACCACCATCGCGCCAACTTCCAAGGGCAAAGTGCTTAGGCTGGCGCCCCGAAGGGAACTAGGATTGGTAGACGTCGAGAGGACTCGGAATACGGGGCTGTTTCCCAATACCTTCTTCTTCGGGCCCTGGCACAAGACCAGCTGGAAATAGCCATCACCTGCTTGGGCAGGGATTCGCACCACGGTCGTCTCGCGTAACTGGTGTGTATCCCGGGGCCGCGCCGGTGCCTTTTTGCGAAACTCCTTGATATCGCGTTGCCAGGCTCGTTCATCATCCGGGTTGACTTGATCAGCTCGTAGTGGCATGGCTGGTGTGACGTCGAGCCAGCTGTCACGAAGATGCAGAAGTGCCTTGGCGCGCATGCCGGTTTTCCCAGACCACCCCTTGTTCTGCAGCCATAAAGTACGGTCTGGGGGTAAGGGACTATCGGAGAAGATGGAGACTGCGACTGAAGTGGAATTTCCGCGGTAGAACACTAAACCATGCGAGTGTCGTAGGATGGTGACATGCTTATTAGATTCAGTAGGATGATTGATTAAGCCTCCGAGGAAGTGCCGAGCTTCGCCGTACGCCTTCTGAACTGGCGTCGGAGACGGTGGATGAGAGGAGGGGATCGATTCCCCCGCCGTTCGTGGTCTTGCGACAGCACCAGGCTGCAGAGATCCTTGCGATCCAGATCCGAATAGTCCGGTATATGACGGAGGCTGCAATGTCGGGGGCGGTATTAAACCCGGGGAGGTTGTCGCGTGTGGCAACACGCCCGGGGGATCGGCATCTGCGGCTGCCCGCAGATTCGGGTTGGACACTGGCTTGCGCTTGATGCGAAATGCGTCTGGTGGCCCATCCGGCCGCAGAGTGGCAGACTGCATGGTCTACGCGACATTGGCACGGCCGGGGAGTCCAACGACAAGGCGATCGTCATCGACGGATCGTGTCGGAGTCGATTGCCGGTGTTGATCAGTCATCCTGGTGCCTGAGGCAGGATGCGAACTGTAGATTGATGCAGCGGACTTGCTCTCGTCGATATATTGGGTATTGAAGGTGGACCGCCAAAATAGGGATGTTATGATACAAAGACTTTTTGCTGTTCAAGCTGTGCGTGGAAAGTGAATGCTAATACCCAAATGCGCCATTTCATCCAATGATCATGCTGGCGTGGTTACATAGAAGGCCATCCCAGAATCTGTCTAGACAAGAAATGTCGCCTGCTTATACCATGATCAGTATATCCTGAGACCAGGCTTGGCGCAGACGGAATATAAGCCTGGGGCTATGAGCGTGGCTTGCGGGCTGTTGAAATATAACTAAAGGAAATAAGCACGGTCCACAACGGCAGCTGTTGGATCACATACAATTTTGAGTAAACATGCATCCTGTTGGATTTGAGTTCTGAACAGACTTGGGCCAGCAAAATCTGCACCTCCAGTGGCCTCCATTCACTGTACCGCGTGAATAAGGCGAGCGAGTAGCTTTCAATGGCACCGTCTACCATCTGTGCACGGAAGTAACGTCCGATTTCCTTCAGTTTGGGGTCCTTGGGCCACGTCCCGACCGGGAGTAGGTACTCAGTTGTATGGATCTTTTCGAAGGAAGCTTCTTGTAAGATGCGTGGCAGCTCCGGGGTGATATCCCAATGTCGGCCTTGACTCCGAGCTATGCGGTGGAATTCATTCTGCGCTAGGTAAGAGGGAGGCCCCAGAGCATACAGAGAGGCTGCTGACTTACCTGCCATGTCTGCAGATGGCAATTATCTGGCATAGTGTCGTCATCACATTTTATACGAGGGTCACATTCAGATAATTCAAGCCGTCCACCGGGTTTGAGATGGCTAGCAAAGCGTTAGATTCCAGGGTTTGGCCACGCATATAGCAGGCTGTGTGAGGACACAAACTCGTAGCATCGCCGTAGAAATGTCGGCCAGTGCTCCACACTTCCCATTAACAAGCGCACATGAATGAAATCAAAGGAATTTGGAGGAAAGCTCCACTCCTGGTTGACATCGTCGATGATGAAGCGCAGATTGGGTGGGACCCTAGGAACTGTTAGACCCGCTGCCCATTGTCAAAGAGATGATGCGACCAAGGGATCTCAGACCAGCCAGGTTGTATAGGAGACAGATCTACCCCAACCACTTCTGCCGACGGGTATTCATCCGCCACTACTTGCAGTTAGTTTCGGAACGGGGTACGTGGGATGAAGGCAATGGGCGAATCTCACTCTCGATGGCCCAAATACCCGTCCCTGTGCCGACATCCAGCATGCTCTGTGGATTTTCCAACCGGGTCTGACACAGCTCGCCGTTCAGAGTAAGCCGGAAGACGTGATGAAGCATATCCAATCGGTCTGGATCAGAAGATTAATATTGCGCCTGGGGAGATTGACCGAGTGACGATGCAACGTTTCAGCTCCATGCATACCTTGTTCCCGCTCATCGTTAGGGAGGAGCTGCACGCGCGGTCAGTGAATGATGTTCGACCGAGGATGTCACATTTCCGATGCGCCCGTTCCACATACATAGGTTCCGGGCCGATATGCATGATAGGTCCGACCGTTTTCATAGACATAAGAATAAATGGACTCGGTGAGCGATGTCAGGTCACTGCGGACACTGTCATAATCTTCCGAGGACTAGAGGCGCATGTCAATCATCCGCGGCGTGCTTGAAGGCGAAACCATCCTTGCTTACGCTGACATCGGTATCTATCTCGATCTCACTGGGGCCAGCAGCGGTCCTTGGCCGGTCCGACTCGGTCATCATCATGCACGAGAAATCGACTCAACATAGGGATCTCCCAACCATGGAGGTCAGCCTTCCAAGGGGGAGCCGTGGGGGGGTAGAGATAGGAAGAGGATGGAGGATGAATAGGACACCGGATCTCAGCCCAACGCGACTTGACCCGGCGAATGCATGCATCCAGTGCAAGAAGGACAAGACTGCAATCCTGACCCGGGCTGTCGGGACCAACGCGCGAGAGCGCGGCGACGGTCGATCGGAATCCAGCAACACCCGACTAACAGCCAGGAAGCGCGCCGTTCGGGAGTCTACCGAGTGTGGAAGAGGCTGAGACCGAGGAGAGATCCGAACGGGGCGAAGTTTCGGAAGCGAGCAGGATAATCATGAAGCGTACGCTCACCGGGGGGAGGGGGAGGTGCATGAATCATGAATCCTGAATGGGGAATCAGCTGCGTGCAGAGGTACATGTAGCCGGAAGCTACTGCTCGCCTTTGCTCTGCAACGAAGATCCACCGAGAGCAGCGAGGAATTTTCCGTCTCGTTGGATCAGAAAGGGTGGGCGACAAGAGGCGGTCTGCCGAGTTGTTTGGGGCTGAAGAGCGCGTCTTTTCCCCTTTCCCTTTTTCCATTTCCCACTTCCACTTCCCACTTTCCCGTCATTCCCCCTTCAGTCGCCAATCCGAACGAGTGTGGGACACCAGTGCCACTAATGCTTTAGTCGCCAGCAGCCAACGGGCCCTTCTGGCCGTGACCAGCACAGGGCAACTCCCGCCATGGACCCAGCACGCTGGGATAGGTGGGGGCAGGATGGCCGCGATGCACCTCGAGGCCAGAGTGTGCCGCCCATGCAGGCCACAAGAAAGGTGATATCCATTATTGGGATTCCCGTGGACTCCTCCCTGCTCGCCCCGACAGTATGGATCCATGCAGAAGAGAGACGTCTTCGGGGAGATGCTGGACGTGATCTTCTATCAGCTCGCGCTCTACATCCGCACATCCCCAGACCATCCCCAGACTAGGGGAACGGAGACCCCGGTTCCCCGGTGTCTCTGCAACCCAATTCATTATTTAATTGCCCCCAGACTCTCGGGTCCCTGATGGGGATCAGCAATCACCACCGACTCCGACACGCCCGGGATGTTCTCGCAGCCACCCGTCCCACCATCTTCCCCGGCCTTGCTCTGGATGATTGACGGCTCTTAGTGGGCACAGCAGATCCATGCCAGATCGGCGTTTGGACCCAACCCCTCCCGCCCACGCCTTGGCTCGCCAATACCCAACCAGGAGCCCGGGATGAGGTGGAGCTCGGGTGAAGCGAACACAAAAGACCGAGGGCCTCTGCCCAACACTCCTCCGTTGCCCCACGATCGACCTAGCGTGAGGCCAAAGTTGGACAGAGGTGAGAGTCTAAGTATGCAGCGTGCTATATTACCTGCGAGAGCGAGGAGCCAGAGACAGCGAGCGAGAGACCGGATCGGTCGATCTAGGGAGGGCATCATGATGGCGGCTTCTGTCGGTCGATTGCCTGCTAAGTTACATCCTACCACACTAGGATTCCTTCTCTTGGCGCAGATTCCGTCACTACGAAAGCTCAGGATCAGATAGTGCGCTCTCAACGACGGAGAAAATGGTAATTTCCTGTATAGCACGCTATTCCAGGGTACATCAACTGCCCCGCCTCCCTGCAACGACGCTCAGACTCGGCCGCCCGCAGCCAAAATGGACCCGAACAATCGGGTCGGCGCCTAGAAAGCATAGCAGAATGGAGCACTCGGCCTATCATCATGGCAAACTTATGCACGGCGATTCTTGTCCCTGTTCTACCCAGGTTGGAATAGGAATAAATGCCGATAACGTGCGATTCCCGCCTTCCCCTGATGAACCCGTCTCTGGGCTCCAATTTCGAATATATTTCCATTGCCTGTGTATGATCGCGCCACCAGCAGCCTATTTCGCACTCCATCTTGTACAGTCCCATGTTTAAGTGGGTGTATCGTTCCACATCATGGCCGGGGCGTTAATGGCATGCTAGTATTAGATGGGGACACGTCATCTTGGCCGTTCATAAAGGGGCAGACAAGCGAGACGTTCATACGATACCCCCATCGAGAAAATCACACCCCATAAAGAGCGTTTTCTCGATGGGGGTATCGTAATACGGCTCAATCTCCACAAATCCATATCGGCGGTATAGCCGTTGCGCGGCGAGCATCTCAGGCAGTGTATCTAGGCGAATGCCACGGTACCCTAGTGTCTTTGCTTGTGCCAGGATGGCTTCAACTAGCCGGTCCCCAAGTCGTAAACCTCGCGCCTCCTGCACGACATATAAACGCTTCATCTCGCCCCAGCCGTCGGAGCTGCGCCGGAGAGCCACACATCCGACGGCAGGACAAGTCGGCGAGGGGTAGGAACTGGCACCGGGGCGTGTCGAAGAGTCCGAGTCGGGACCTTCATCGTTTGGGCTTGTTTGATGTACTCGTGCAATCAATAACGCCCCTCCTTCAGACGTGCAGTACTTCCCTGGTAAGGAATCCAGCTCTTGTTGGAAAGACTGGAAAGCGAGATCAATCCCTAACGAGGCCGCATACCCGGCAAACAAAGCGTAGATTGCTTCGGCATCATGAGGAAATTGTGCCGGCTCGATGCGGACTGCCATCAGGAACGCGGTTGCTGAACGAGAAGATGGAGGGTGGATGAGAATTGACACGATGATGCTAGTGCAATGACTCATCCGCTTGGTTGTCACGATCTCCGTTTAATCCATCATCACGCTTCTCCTGATTGGCTTGTAGGCAAATCTCTCTACAAGGCCTTTGCTACGGAGAGTCTCGCCACCGATAAATATCAAGCCCTGATTGGAAAATGGTGCATCACTGTCTCCTAGCGGTGTGGTGATCTTTTTTGGCCAGAGCTCTGATGGGAAGAACTTCGCTATAGCATTGTTACCGACTTCGAACAAAAGCATTTGGATAATGTGAGAGGAATTCTGCGTCGGGTATCACGCCAATTGAAATACACGAGAGCCCGGTTCAAATTATATTCGATTACAGCATTAAGCCAGGTATTCCTTGCCCGTGGCTTTGAAAAACACAAGCGCCTCCAGCTCTGAGATGAACACAGAGATATCCATAAACGCCATCCCCACAAAATCCGAACATCCCATGCCTAATGGCTATATACAGGTAGTCCAGCAACCCCCCCAAGGGGTGCTTACTGGTAGGTGACGGAAAACTCGGTGTCGCTCTCCACATTGACCTCCGCAAGAACCTTTCCGTTCTGCTGGATATCCAGAGTCTCGGCATTGTTGACGCCATAGGAACCGTCTCCGGCCTGGGCCTGGGCACCGCTGAAAGTCACGGTGCCAAAGTTAACCAGAGGCACCATGGTGGAGCCCGAGTTGAAGTCCTCGACGATCCACTCGGCATTCTGGCCACCGAGAGTCGCAGAGGTCGAAGGGGCCGACAGAGTCTTGGTGACACTCTTACCCGAGGACTTGTTCTCAATAATGGCGACGCCCTTGCTGGGCGACGAGGACTCGACCTTGGCGACGATCACGTCGCCCGCGGACAAGTCCAGGTCGAAGTTCTGCGCGGTCTGGGGGTACCATTCGTACCACGCGTCGTAGGACTTCTGGCCATTTTGGATGTAAGCGTCGACGCCGGTCTGCAAGATGGCATTGGTGTAGGTATCACCATCAATGCCAACCCATGCAGAGGCAGCTTGCACCTCCCCTGAGTTGTCGGTGGCCGTAGGATCGGGCACATTGAAAGTGGCCGAGACGGCAGTGTAGGTGCCACTGGCAGGAGGCTGCTCGCGCACGATACCAGCCCAGTTCTTGCTGTACTGGACATCGGCGGAGTCGGACCCATCTTTAAGAAGGACGCTGTTCTCCTCGTCGAGGCTTTCCAGCTTATCGGCCGGCAGAGATTGGCGAGACAGGGCACCGCGAGCCTGAAGACGCTCCGCCAGTCCAGCACGCGGTGCCGCAAGAGCGCCGCTGGCCAACATAGCGGTAGCGAGAGCGGTGGTAGTAAACTTCATATTGGAAGTGGTAACTGGAAGAAGGCTTCGGCTCCGGAAGAGGTATCAGGGTGTGAGAGGGAAATGTGGCGTAATTAGATTATCCTCTTGGATTGCTGGAGTCTGACGATGAGTTTATATTCTCATCCCCGCGATGTCGCATGCGGTGGTCCAGCCGCATGGGGAAGTGGGACTCGTGCTGTCGTGGTTCTTGACTCCATCCACGGGGTCTGAAGGAAGGTATTTGGTGTTGGACCCGCTGAGGGAGTGGGGTGAAACACACCAAGCAGGCTGAGCAGGTAAATAAATCAGTGCAAAACGATAGTTTCCTCTGATTTGCTTATTTGAGTAGGTGGATGGTGTTGATCGTGTCCCTTTTGCACGTACTCATCCATCGCAGTGGCTCGGCAGCGGGTCTCGACAGGCAGCTTCCGCTAACATCATCCGACCAAAGCGTAAGGCAACAGGTAGACTGGCGATCAGCTGGCGCATCTGGTGACAGATGCATTCCTCAAGATCAGTCATATCCCGGGGCCGCAACGGATCGGCTGAAGATCGGCGTCGGACTCCGATCTCATGCAAGCGACGAGATTCGCGAATCACTGAAGCCAAGATATACTGGACGACAAAAAGAGCATGCCGATCTGCATGGGAGCATTATGGCCTGGCTCGACGTGAATAAATCACGGATTCTCTGTCTGATGTATAACCACTGGATACAACCCACCAAGCGCGACCATAGCGCAGCACGATGACAAGAGCTGAAACCATGCATAGAAAACGTCTAGAAATGTGCTTGATCTGCCAAATGAGATGATCGTGCCATGACAAGTCTCAAGACGCCTCCGGAACAGCACGGACTGGCGGGCATACCGGCCAAGAAGTGGCGACAAACCAGCGCATTCCACAAGCTCCCTTCGCGTGTTTTGGTTGGTGTGCCGCATGCTCGGAGTCGCTGGAAGCGGCAATCTGTGTTGATCACTTGCTGATCTTTTGTGATCAAAAGTTTTGTTGGATTGCTGAGCTTGTGTGCTAGAAACAACTGCCTGCGGTTCGGGCTGGCGGTTGGGGTCGTGAAGCCAATCTTGTATTCGTAATCAATACATACAAGTGCAACCAACTGGATACGCACATGCTCTGGAGCATGATTGAGGTCTTGTCTTGTCAGTTGATCTGCCCCGGGTCTGACCGGTGCTGTTGACGTGATGGCCGACCGAGATATATCGGGCTTTTCACCAGTTGGCTCAGCTGCGGCCGTGGGATGGGAAGCAGAATAACATTTATTCAGCAGAACACCCACCGAATCTCCACACTCCATCCTGTAAGACTCTGAATGCCAACTGATTCCACAGGAAAAGCCGATTTAACCGTGCTGTTTGTGGGCTTGCTGAGGACTGGGAATTTCGAATTTGAAATGAGAACGCTTGATAGTCAGAATGCTGGATTCACAAAGGGAATGAGAATGGGAGAGGGGTATATAAGCAGTGATATTAAGACAGTTGAGACGATTTCGTGAACACAGGGAAGACAGTATAGTGTCTGAACAGCGCGACGTGATAGCATGATGTCTCTGCATCACATTGGAAGCCGCCGCATTTCCTCGAGGGACCAGTATCTGCGCATATTGTCGGCGCCTAGTGTCCGGACTTCCTCATCCAAGTGCTTCCACAAGACCTCTCCGAATCCCTCCATGAGACGCTTGACTTCCTCGCGTCGCATATCTTCTTCGCCAGTCCGGCAACTCTCAAGATAGGTCTCGAGCTTCTCCAAACCGGCATGAATTTGCTTGTGTTGACGTAAAAGTTCCAGCTCTTTTCGGAACTCGGGCATTTTCTTGGCCAGGATAGGAAAGATATGCTGTTCCTCAATCGAGTGGTGGAAGTCAAGCTGGGAGCAGAATTGAAGACCCATCATGATCATCTGGCGCGCCGAGAGACCACCAGGTCGTTTCCCAGCCGCAGTACAAGAGTCCCACAGCTGGTTCCATGATAACCGGAAGTGGTTGTGCTGGAAACTGTCGTTAGTGATCTTTCTTTTCTTGCTGCGGGGGCGAACAGCGCGCTCGTAAGCCTTACAAATGCATCCATCTGCTCGGACATGCGATTGTACGTTCGGAAATCACTGGCCGACAGCGGGTGTAAAGACTCCCCTGAGCCAGACGGCATATTATTCTTGCCTGCCATCTGAAAGGTGAGCGTTGGGGAGACTGAGTAGCCACGGCCTGGGACAAAGGGCGAGCTGGAAGGCCGGAATGATGACCGTGGGGGACGCAGTCCTCGCAAGCCGCGCATGGGACGGCAGTTCAAGCACCAATCACTACCGATTCGCGGTGATAAGACGGGAAAAGGCGATGTCAGAGTGAGAACTAGGGGATCCGGGGGTGATGAGAGAGCAGAGATTTCTGATTCGACGGATGCACTAGGGACCGCCCAGCCGCCTAGTCCGTCGATACCCAGGAAGTGCTCGCTGATTACCCCCAGATGGATCGAAGCCATCTGTCATTCTCTCCGACATATTCATGAACCTGTTATCGATAGTGTAACAAAACGAGCCTTATTTCTCGGAATGTACCATGGTTTTACCACCATGGCATGAAGAACGCACCATGTCGCCTCTTCGCCAGTCTTCCTAGATATCTGGTTCACTTGAAGGTCACACTCCTGAAGCGTGTCTTCGAACCTGGCGAAGCAAATCATCGCCCATGCCGCCACGAATACCTTCTCCCACAGAATCTGGTAGAAGACCTCCATCGTACTAAACGATTACCCCTACTATTCGTATAGTAAATCGTTTCAAAAGGAAATGTTCCGAGAGGAAGATGCAAATGACGTCGTAGCCAAATAGTGCGGTTGCAACAAGTGGGGACCAGAGGCCGACTGACGACTAGAGAAAAGGCTTGTTAGGCGAGGAACTTCTTGTAGGAATAGAAGGGATAAAAAATCACTCACATAGTCTGACCCAGCCCACCCAGAAGAGGTAAATAGGGTTGGCGGGTGCCCCTCCAAGCATGGAGTACCACAGCCTGCATTCAGGGCGAATTTGGCCATGTCCTACGACCATGTCTTTCTTTGTCCAAGAGTATACCAAGGGAACAAGAGCGATTGCTAGCAGTAGTCCGACAAGTATACCCACAAACAAGACGTTGGCCAAGCCTTGTAAGGTGCCGTTTACGTCAGAGAAAAGGAAGGTATTCCGGGTCAGGAAGGTGAAGAGAACGATATAGATCGTGGTCAAGTATAGAGCCATTAGGATTATGATGAGCTCATTGGCAGTCAAGACAAACGGCCGGCTCAGAGAAATTCGCATGCGAGACCAAAATGTCAATTGGGTAATCTCCATTTCAGCTCTGTATCGGTCATCGCCAGTCAATTGTCGGAGATGATGGGCCTTCCACGAGAGCAGGGCAAGGGGGATTGGTTTCGGGGACAGAACCAATCCTGCCAGGATCAGAGTAGTCCATTCAGTCCAGCGCCAGCTGGGCAGGTCGCCTGTTCTGATATAGCTGCCAATAACAGGGCAAGTACAGGACCGCCAAATCCAGATATCGCGAAGAGAGGAAAGCCAAAGATCTTTTCCAGAGAGTTCTATAGGTCGGAAACTGGGCGGCCGGCGCAAGTGAGAGGGGTCGATCCAAAGAGTCCGGCTAGGAAGTGGAATGCTATCTGTGCATCTATGTTTGGAGACAAGCCAGAGGCCATAATAAAGACCATGGAAATCGCCAGTGATCCCACATAGACCACATTTCGACCGAATATCTCCGAGAAAGGACCGGCGATGAGGCATCCAGGACCAGAGCTAACTAAGAAACCTTCGTTGAGCTTCAGATAAGCCGTCGATTCCGACGTGGCGTGACGAGAAATTCGCCATCCGGGGCTTGTTGGCCCAAATGCTTTGCTGCAGGGTCGATTCAAATCTCGAACACATTATTCGAGAGACGGACTGATAACCCACCGAGGCTGGGGAGATGGAGTTGCTAAGGATGCGGTGGATCCAAGGCAACGGCCGTGCCGTGAATGCCGAGATCCCACCTGGAATATACGAGAGAAGTCGGAAGCACGAATGGACTCTGTTCGACAGGGTGGATTTATTGACGGAAGCGGTTGATATGCGAACCTCTTGTCTTGAGCCATCTCCCGACCAGCTGCACTGAAACTTAAGGTCTGCAGGTTGCAACTGCTCCGAAAGATATATAGTTGGGGACGAAGAACCGGAGGGTGGAATTAATCACAATGGATCAAGGTCACCCAATGTGGTGAAGGGAGTGGCACTCCGGTCTATCAAAGGTTTCTGCCCGAATCAAGTTACACCTCATACCCTGAAGGGTTTAGTGATAATTGGTGTTGAGGAATCAGGGCCATAGAAGAAAAGACTTTATTGAAGGGGCACTCGACGCTACCTATCGACCTAATCACTCAGAATAACCAAGTCTACATTTGATAAATACGGCGAGGTATGTCCCAGATCTTCAATGGACGTGTGCCACCTCAGCATCCGACTAGAGTCAGACGCCGTTGGACACAAATCTAGTACATCACTGGTCAAAGAGAAAAATCTCCATCTCGATATAAGCACTTCTTCGGCACAACCGCAGCCATGAAAGGGCCGGATCGCAATTTGACATCCGTGCTGGTGGAAAAGAGAACGCTGAGGTCAAACCACGATAGGGTTAGTATGGCATCGGTACGATGCGAAAATGGTTTATTATTATCAATACACATGAGGGGGCCGGTGGTGCAGATGGCGGGGGATATAATGAAACAGTGCGCCGCCGGCAGGGGGAATCGAAGATTAGGCAGTAAATGTAAAGGCCGTAACGCCGTAGAAAGTAAGCAGATCGATCAAAGGTCGGGGTGGACGATCGACGAGGGTTTAGCGGGAGGCCGCAGGTTGCCAGACTTGATCTCCTGCCACGCCAGGTCGAAACGGGCACCCATAAACCAAGCAGCCAGCATCTGAAAGACGGGTCAGTTGGCGCAGCTAAGGCGAGACATCTGGGCCAACTTACCATCGAGGCCGCAATGAAGATGACAATGCAGCCCATGAGAGCCATCAGGAAGTAAACATCTGACCGGTTCTCAGCATCCTCCTCACGCTTCTTCTGCTCCTGCGCAGAGAGCTCGCCATTAACGCGGCGCTGGGCATCCTCAGCATTTTGCGTTGGGAAAATGCTCTCAATGAATTTTTCAATCTACAGTGCCGTAAGCATCTTCGACATTGTCGGGAAGAAGCGAGTGCAAAGGGAATCTTACCTTGCCACAAACAATGCTGATCTTCAGGAAGTTGGGGTCCTTGGGGGTGTTCTTTTTATGAATCCGACGTGTTAAACGACGGAAGGTTTGACACAGCACGTTCAGGTTCTGGGTGGACTGAACCATGAGTTCACAAGCATCGCCCTTCGTGATCTTGATGTTCCTTTCGAAAATGGAATAGTTGCGGAAGCACAGCTCCAGCGTAGCGATGGCCATGGCCTGAGGGATAGCACAGAAGTTGAAGACACTCTGCTCGCGCAGACCGGCCAGGTAGAAGAGACACTCCTCGACGTGCTCCAGAGCATTGAGAATCATCTCCGAGTTACAGTTGAGGGCAGCTTCCCTATGCTCGGGTTTAAAGAGGTCCTCGAAACTGTCCACGTGTTTCGACCAGATCTCTTTAGGCCAGAACCGCCGCTTGTCATCAAAATCTTCGCGGACGTCCCGGATGATGTTGGTCTTTTGCAAGAACAGACCCATAGACTTGAATAAGCGCGGGCGCTTGAGAAGAGCAGGGTTGCCAAAGTCGGCCTCGACAAACAGACGGGTCAGACCCTCACCAACCAGGCCGGCAACGTACCAACAGTACTCATCGTACTCCGAGACTGTTTTTACGCTGGCATCCTTCTCATTCTCAGCCTTGATACAGTAGTCAGCCATGCCATTGCCCATCTTGTCCGTAATGTCCTTGATGATAGCTTGGTAGGCAGGCTTCATGTTCTTGAACTCGGTAATGACGTTGTGGAACTGAACCAGCAGCTCTCGATCTTTTTCCTCTGGACGGTTCCCGTCGAAGGTCCAGCCATCTTCGGTCAACCTGTCCTTGAAGTTCCGGAGGAGGGGCTCCTTGACAGCCAGGGGAATGGAGGTATCATCCTCGACAGTGTCCAGACCGCGAAGGACGAGGTAGAACACACAGATCGGAAGAAGCAGCTCCGGGTGCAGCTCCTTTATGACAGCACTAAAACTGCGGCTGGTCTGGTCCAAGAACTTGAAACAGATCTTCTGTGTCTCGGTATCCTTGGACTCGTCACGCTCATGAGGGGCGTTGTGCCAGACTTTCCTATGCGAAAGCATGATTAGCCAAGATCTTGACGTGCAGGGATCAACAAGAAAAAGAACGCATACCATTGGAGAATAGACCTCAATTGGTTGGGGTGGAAGGAGTAGTAGACAACATTGCCAATCAAACCCATCGTGGGTGGGGGAGGACACGCGTGTCCACAGAGTCAACGAAATAGATCCTATCAATGACCCAGTAGGAAAAGGATGTACTCTAGGTGGACAGGAATGAAGAGGGAAAGGGGGAGAAGAAATCACGCTCGAGGACTCGAGAGTGGGAGAAGCAGAGAGAAGCGAGGAAGAGAAAAGTCAAAGACAAAGAAAAAGGAAAAAGCCGGAGAAAAGGGGCGGGAAGCAACGCACGGCACGTGACTGCGGCTGTCAGCGCGGTGAGCGTCATGGCGGGGAATTCGCTTGCGCCGAGCAGCCTGCGCGGACGAGCGAAGAAAAAAAAATTGGTTTCGTCGTGTACGCATCTTCTACTCTAACGGTTGGTTTTTTTTTCTGCCGACTTTCAGATCCTGCACATCTCGACCACTGCAGAGCTTCTCTGCCGCACCCTTCACGATGGTCGCTGATACTACCTACTACGACGCCCTGGGCGTGCCACCGACGGCGAGCGAGCTCGAAATTAAGAAGGCTTACCGGAAGCTCGCGATCGTCACTCACCCTGGTATAAGGCGACAACCTCTTCTTCTGCATGGGATTGGTATTGACTCGTTACGGCAGACAAGAACCCCAATGATGAGACTGCGCACGAACGGTTCCAGGCGGTATGCGGCCCGACTCTCCACGCTAAACACCACAACCCCAGACTAACACCCACGTCAACCCTAGATCGGCGAAGCCTACCAAGTTCTCAGCAATGAAGAACTACGAAAACGCTATGATAAGTTCGGCAAGGAGGATGCTGTGCCTGGCGGAGGCTTCGGTAGGTGGACGCCCGTGGATAGCATAGCGACGGAGGAGAGGACATGGGCTAATGCTGCTCAGAGGACCCGTCCGAGTTCTTTAGCATGATCTTTGGTGGTGAGGCGTTCGTGGACCTGATTGGTGAGATCTCCCTCATGAAGGACCTCACCGCGACGATGGATATCACGATGCAGCAGATGGAAGAGGAGGAGCTAGCCGAGTCCGCGGAACAAAAACTCCACGTCCATGACGAGGAGGTGAAGGCAGCTGGCGGGGAAGGTGTCTCTGCTGAGGGCTCGGCTGCCCCGGCCGGCGAGACTGGTACAAGCACCAGCACTGGCGAGAAGCCCCATGTTCCTTCGCAAACGACGGGCCAAGGCTCTGGAACTAGTACGCCCCGACGACACTTTGGTCAACAGGCCCTCATGGACAAGTCCGAGGAGGAAGCACGGATGGAGGCAGCTGGTCTGTCTCAGGAGGAGAAGGAGCTGCGTAAGAAGGAAAAGAAGAAGGGCCTGTCGAAGGAGCAACAGGAGCGCCTCGCCGCATTCGAGGAGGAGCGCAAAAAGGCTCGTGAGGAGCGGGTCAACACGCTGGCCAACAAACTCATTGATCGTCTCAGCGTCTGGACAGAAACCGACAAGGGCTCAGATGTGACCCGCGCGTTTGAGGAGAAGATCCGCCTCGAGGTCGAGAACCTGAAGATGGAGTCCTTCGGGTTAGAAATTCTGCACGCCGTCGGCGCCACCTATGTCCAAAAGGGCACTTCGTTCCTCAAGTCTCAGAAGTTCCTTGGGATCTCTGGCTTCTTCTCACGGCTGAAGGACAAGGGTACTCTGGCGAAGGAGACATGGACCACCATTTCCACGGCCATTGATGCCCAGATGACCATGGAGGAAATGGCCAAGTTGGAGGAGCGTGGTGGCGATGACTGGACCGACGAGAAGAAGGCCGAATATGAGAAGAGGGTCACGGGCAAGATCCTGGCGGCCGCATGGCGCGGTAGCAAGTTCGAGATCCAGAGTGTCCTGCGAGAGGTATGCGACCAGATCCTGGGCGACAAGCGGATCCGCCTGGAGAAACGTGTGGAGCGTGCCCACGCCCTGGTGCTTGCCGGCAACATCTACGCCAAGGTACGAGTGACCCCCCTTGTTGGTCTTCGTCCTTTTTGTTTGCTAACGTGATGATACTAGGCCGAGCGCGACCCTGAAGAGGAGGGCGATTATATGGCCTTCGAGCAGTTGATGGCCGAGGCGATGACCAAGAAGGGCAAGGATGAGAAGAAGAAGAAGAAGGAGAAGGGCAAGTCTAGCCATGATGCCCATGAGCCTGAGCCTGAGCAAGCCGAGAAGCCTGCGGCCTGAACGTACCCTGGAAGATTACTCGTAATGCTTTGTTTCCAGCCCCCATCTGCTTTTCTTTGCTGTTGGACATGCGCGCTGCCCCTTGTCCGTGTCCGAATCGCCGGTCCCATTATCGTTTCCAGCACGTCGTCTCGCGTGTGCGCATACAACAGTCGCCTGAGCCCATAGAATGCCTTATATACCTGGGTCGGTGGACCCTTTGAATCGCAGAGATTCCTCCACTCTTCCATGGCTCCCGCCAAACCAGGCATACTAGCTTGCACATCGTGTATTCCGATCATAGACAAAGCCCAGGAAGATCGACATTGCACATTACCAATAATTTCCAGTACAGCCCGGGGTATCCAATACAATCGTCCACCATCACGAACCGTCTTCTCTCCCGCTAGCATTACACGAGTACCCTTTCCAACATCTCGCTCGAAATTTCAATCAACAGCCACATCGCAACCTAGATTCCCATGTGTCGGCTTCCTACGCATGGCTGGCGTGATGATCATGAACGCTGTCACCGCTCAGCTCCGCACTGACAACCGCCGATGGCGACGAGACACTATGGGACTGGCTGGGTGGTTGGTTATGCAGAGCCTCAGCATCACGCGTCGACAGCTCGGAAGCCGGAGCGGCAGGGTTTGTATTCGTCGGCATATCGCGATCATGAACAGGTTCGCTGGCGGGCGGCGGCGGTGGTGGCGTGGAGTCCATCTTCTGCTTGCGCATAGACTGATAGCCGGCCCAGGTTGACAGCAACACACCGCAGAGAGCCAGGATAACCAGGATGAAAAGGGCGAGAAAGAGGACCCTGTCATGGCACACAATTTGTCAGTACTCATGTTTCTTTTTTTGAGGTTTGTTTTTTTTTCACGTCGTTCAGGGGCTGCGCAGAACGATCCAGTAAGAAACGCACCAGAGCAGCACGGCAAAGGCAATGATGGCATCTAGATAGGGACTTGTGCTAGTACTCCCATGAAGCAGATAGACGATATCGGCAAAGCAGGCCAGCCAGAAGACCATGCTCACAAAATAGACAGCGGCAAATCCGATACCAAGCACGGTGTTCAGCGTGGCACTAACGAAGCCCTTGCGAGTATAGAACCACGGCAGCACCAGAGCCGCGAGGGAGACCAGGATGGTCCAGCATGCCGAGAAGATGAGGAAAATGAGGATGCCCGGTGTGCCAACGTGCACATCTCGGTACCCAAAGCCCTGAGAGGGATCCCAGTAGGCCTCTTTGCGCGTCCCACCCCAGTAGGAGACAACATATGCAGAAAGACCCAGTTCAACAATCGCAAAGGCAAGCGATGCGCCTAGGAGGGCGTAGAGGGTGATATGGAGTGCCAGCATAGTGCAGCAAAGGGAGGCTCAAGGACAACACCCGACAAGCGGGAGGAGCAGACGAAGTAAATAAATGCAAATCCCAGCACCGGTGCTCTCCAAGGGGGGAAGTCCCTTGCTCTTCATCTGCAGCCTCCACGTGCGACTTGACAACCCTCGTCCAGTCGCTGGATCTATTGACTTTGGGCCGGGCAGCGAGATCGACACCGCTGTCGCGCGGTTTCCAGGGATCAGCCTTCCTGCAGCATTGGGAACGAGTCTGGAAGGACAGCGCCACAGGAACACCTCAACCCAATTGTGCGCATCTGACACGAGCAGCCACGTCGAGATGGCGCTCGTCCTGACCCGAATCGGTGCAAGGTAAGCGAGTGGTATTGGGCCGACGCGCTTGGGGGAGCTGAAATTGGAAACATGGGGGATGGAAGCTTTTCCCAGTCCGAATGGCGTCGTTGTTGAGGGCGCATGGCAAGGGCCCCTTCTTTTTCTCTATTTTCCACTGTCGGGATCCCTTGGGGGACATTGATGTGTCTGCGCTGGAGCGATGTGATCAGTCAAATGAACTCGCTGCGGGATGAAGAGAAGGTGAGCGCAAGTACATACATACATACCAGCACTGCTGCTCACACCGGCCGCCTCCTCGCGTCGAGATACACTATTGACGCAGCTTTTCCGATCTATATATCTCTGGCGGGCGGATGCGAGCTTCAACGATATTGACTTCGTCTTGTCTAGAGTTAGGAGAGCTAGCACTTGCGAACGGATTCGACATAATTCGCACACCTCCTTTCCCCATTGTGCGAGGGCTGGTCGTTGGCCTCGAACGCAGTGTCACTACATAGACACTGCATCCTGCTGTTGCGCCCATTCCTGTGCTAGAAGCGCAATTCCACGACAATTCCATTCATGACTTGTCCCACGCTCCACGGGCGGGTTGTCGCATACAACGCCCGATTGTCTTTCTATTGAGATCTTGTCTACATCCGTGTAGCCCAAGGCAAATACCAGGTGTTTACCTCGCGATGCTTCAGACTAGAGCCTCTCGTTGCAGTATCAGTTCAACTTTTGATTGGGTTGAAAAGGATTGGGTTGAAAAGGATTGAGGTACTTTATCTGAGATGCTCCCCCAACCCCACCGCTACTAGCCAATCTCTTCGTCTCGGACAACTCCGATGACTGGTGAGATAGCACATCCTACGGACCTCCTCGGTATTCAAGGTCTTTCATGAACGTCAAGATTGCGAGTAACGTGGGCTTACAAGGTGGTGACAGGAAAACTGTGCACATCAATATATATCACAATGGTCGATTGACTCGGGGTGACATGTATCGATCAGCCTCATGGATGCCAGGATTGGGAATCTCCAGCCTGTGCTGAAGCAAGATTAACTATGTCGATTGAGCCAACATCCAATTCTAATTCTCACTACGACTCTGTTATCTTCAGCGCCCGAAGAGGGAGATGTCTCCGAGAGACTCCACAACCACATTATTTCCACTCTCGTCTCGCTCCTCGACTGTCGATGCGCTTGCTCACTACAAGACAGAGAGATGCAGGCCTCGATCAAGAATCCTCACTGCTGAGCCAAGCATTTGTCCACAATCGCCGCGGCCGCGATCACAATGCTTGCATCACACGAGCGCTTGCCGTGTTCGGCTCCCCGGATCGCCGGTGGGGAGAAAAGGCTCACGGATTCGAGGATGAGCCAACGACAACCCACCGGCAACCTTGGAACCACCGGGCACCCACCGGACGACCACCGGCGTTGCAGCGGCCGGCCGCATATCGCACTGCGTCTGCGGAGAAAGGGCGCGCAGAGGCTCCAGCCTTCCACGAAAGGCATGTCGGACGGCCGATCCTCCCCTCACCGCGCTGCGCGATAGCTGCACGATAGCGATGCGATACACTGCGCGATAACTAGTATATATCGGCCAGCATGCCCATGGCATTCCAATGGTCTCGTGCTCAGATTGTGCTCAATTCAATTGAATCCAACGTGTCCCGGATCAAGAAACCCCAATGTCGCCTCTGCACTCCACACTCGCCCTCGTCGCCCTGGCCGGCAGCCATGCTGTCCTGGCCCTACCGAGCTCCAGCGCGAGCTCCGCCTCGGCACCAGCGGGCCCAACAGGGACCTCCTATCCCTCCGGGTTTGACATGAAAACGAGCTGGGGCAATCTCAGTCCCTACGCCGATGCACCCGGGTTCAATGTCTCCAAGGGATTCCCTGCCCAATGCGAGCTGTCGCAGGTCCATGTGCTTCACCGTCATGCGCAGCGATATCCCACACAGTGGCCACTCGACGGCCCGGGCATGGAGGACTTCGCCCAGAAGCTGGCTAACTACTCCAAGAAGCATCCGGACACTAAGCTCGGTTCGGGCCCGCTGGAGTTCCTGAATGACTGGGAGTATCGGCTGGGTCGGAACACGCTGCTGCCCAACGGTGCGGCTACCGAGGTCACTTCGGGCGCGTGGTTCTGGAGCGAATATGGCCGACTCCTATATCGGGCTGGTGCGGGCGACGCGGCGTGGAACTCGTCGTTGAATGTGTTTCCTAATGGCACCGCCCGGCCGAAGCCTACGTTCCGCACAACGTCGTACCCGCGGATTCTGGAGAGTGCTCGCTGGTGGCTGAGTGAGTCATCCGTGGTCTGGGAGGTTGCCCATCACTAATAAGAATGCAGGTGGTTTCTTCGGAAACACAGGCGCAAACAGTTCTTACTCGGAGTACAATTTGGTCATTATACCCGAAGAGGACGACTTCAATAACACGCTTTCCTCGACAAGCGCCTGCACGAATGGTTCTGGCGTTGGGTAGGTGACTGAGACGCTAGTTGACGAATTATGTCCACAGAAATCTGACTTGTTACCAGAGACAATGGCCTTGAAATCTTCATCCCAAAGTTGACTGAAGCCGCACTCAAGCGTTTCTCTGCATTTCTCCCAGCTGACTTCGACCTTGACTCCATGGACGTATATGCCATGTTTAACCTATGCCCCTACGAGTATGCTGCCTTCAGCCGTTCGTCCTTCTGTTCGCTATTCACCGAACAGGAATGGCGCGACTTTGAATATGCCATTGACCTGGACTTCTACGGTAACTATGGCTTCGGTGCTCCTAGCGGCCGTGCCCAGGGGATTGGTTACGTACAAGAGCTTGCTGCACGCCTCCAGTCACGTCTTATCATGAGCAGTGACAGCAGCATCAATTATACCTATGATGACAACCTGAAGGACTTCCCGCTGCACCAGCCCTTGTACATGGACATGTCCCACGACGATACCATCACCTCGGTTCTCGCGGCGCTCAGTCTCGACTACTTTAAATCCGGTCCACATGGCCTGCCCACTGAGGTCGCCCACGCCCCTCTCCGTCGATTCAACGCTCAACAGATCGCTCTGTTCGGCGCGCGTCTCACCTCGGAAATCTGGACGTGCCCCAAGGATGTGTCGTTCGACAACCTGCAGGAACAGGCGTACAAGAACCCAGATCTGTCCAAGTCCGATACCACCGACTACATTCGGTTCGTGCTCAACAATGCTCCCGTCCCGGTGGACGGACTATGCAAAGATGACTCCGTGAATGGCTTTTGTGCCGTCAAGCAGTTCCTGAGCCAGGTGCCCCAGCTGAACAAGGAGGCCATGTACCAGGAGGCATGTTTTGGAGATTACAACATTACCACCCAGGTGGCCAATGGCCAGCCAATCCAGTAGGGACGAGCTGACTGATTTACTCCCGGAACTGAGCGAGCCGGCTTTGGGCCGTGCCAGTAGTGAATACTGTGCCCCAAAATGAGATGTTCTGTGCTGATCCACTGAGAATGACTTGTAACGAAGAGATCCGTGTAGCCTTCTCTACAATCGAATATTGCTCGGTGTCTAGGTTGCTCCCACGGGCGCATACGCGGATGATATCTGGCGTCGATTGAGCATACGTACAGAGTTAGGCCAGAATGGAGATGCCCTTTGCTGATCAGGGCTACGTTCACGATACGACTCCAGTCGCTCGGACCGTGAACTGTTTAAGGATGGACTATACAGGCCGTATTCCTTCGTTCCCGGTTAGATGCTGGTCTCCAAGAAGAGTAGCACAGTGGTCGACGAGAAATGAAGCGCCAATCCAACTTGACTGTGGACTGTTGCGCTTCGGCAGCCGAATTTGACGAAATCAGGACCGACATAAAACAGCATGGGCACCGGTCATAACATACACCTGCTTGGAATATGCAAAACCACTGACCGTCGAAAACGCCGTTTACTAATTCTTCACTTCACCTCCCGATCGACGCTTCACATGTCTAGCGGAAGTCGACCAACCACCGCCGCGACAAATAATCCCGCGACGATCTCCTCAGTCTCCCCGTCATCATTGTCCCGAGCTGGACTCAGTCGTACGATGTCGGTGCAGAGGCCTCCGATAGCACTGCCGAGTATGCTAGGTTTGTGTCTCCATTATGCTGACTGGGAATACCTCGTTGCCAGTCGTCATCCGTGCACAACGGGCAGCAGGCTGCGCTGGAAGACCAGAACCTCGGCACGGCCAGGTGGAATGGCTCACGCCATTCATTCTCCACGACGCCGTTGATCCGGGGCAGTCTGTCACTGGATAGGATATACCCAACCAGCTTATTGAATACATCCCGCACGCTGGAGGATGGACGTCGCTGTACATACTGCCCTCGTCTGAGCTTCAACCCTCGGTCCGCGCGGTGTTTGAACAATTACAGCTGGATGCTGATGCTTCCAGTAGGCAATGATCGCCATGAGTATTCAAAGCTGCATGGATAGGTGGACAGCCGAGTGAGCATAGGAGTCAACACGAGGTATATAAAATGGTGGTAGGCCGGCCGTTTGCAAGACAAAGTTCCAAGACTACACAGTCAACATTACAGTCCTCTTTCGGGGATCCAAGGGACCTGGTAGTCAATCGAATTCTCCATCACGTCTCCTTCGCTCAGTATCTGATATCGGAATCCTCTATGGAGACCAGTGTGTCGCCCAGCATGTGGGAGAAGCCTTTCAGCACCCTATCGCGTACCACGCCAGAACAGTGCATCACCTATGGTGTGTTAGTCCTAGTAGGATACTGTACACTGGCGGCATCTCTCAGATTCCAGCGATGCCACTCACTACACCGAAGATACCCTTACAAGACTAGAGAGTCAATGAGCAAGATGACCGATCACGACGCCTGGGCCATCCAGAAAACCATCTTGCAAATGGAGTTTCCATTCATAGTCCTCAAGTCACTCCAATTTGCCCTATTTCGAGTGAGATACGCGTTTCGCTCACAGCCCGATGAAATAGTAAGCTGACTTGGCCAGACGTATGGCATTCCAACCATATCGACCTTACTATTGAAGACATCCCAGTTCTCCGACTCCACGACCTCGTTCAAGCGATACGCCGACACTGGAACCCTGATTGGTGAGTTCATGGCCTTCGATCCCAGCTCCGAGCGTGCTCAGATGGCTATTGCGCGGACCAAGTTCCTCCACCAAGGTTACCGGGCGAGTGGCAAGATCCTCGAAGACGACATGCTCTACACGCTGAGTCTCTTTGCGAAGGAACCCATCCGCTTTGTGCAGCTCTATGAATGGCGCGAGATGACCGAGATGGAACGCTGCGCTATCGGCACATACTGGAAGAGCCTCGGTGATGCACTGGGCATCAGCTATGCGACACTGCCTTCGGGCACAACTGGCTTCCGGGATGGCATCCATTGGCTGGAAGAGATAGATGCCTGGAGCCAGCAGTATGAAACACAGCATATGAAGCCGCATTCTCGGAACAAAGAGATTGCTGACAAGACCATCGATGTCCTCGTCTATAACCTTCCAGGGTTCATGAAGCCACTTGGAGTTTGTTTTGTTTCCTTCTTGATGGATGAGCGTCTTCGCAGGGCAATGATGTAGGAGCAATCCCCTACCATCTTCCGACTGGCCATTTTCTAACCATCATGTCCAGGATTGATCGGCCACCAGGTGCGTTGAGTGCCATCTTTGCATCGATCTTCGAGCTGCGCCGACTGTTTCTGCGTTATCTCGCCCTGCCTCGTCCAAGCTTTATGCGCCTGGATGTTTTCACTGAAGAGGCGAACAAGCATGGCCGGAACTTTGTGCTGTCCTATGAAGGCGCGCCGTTCTATGTGCAGCCCACAATCTGGAATCGCTGGGGCCCTGTTGCGTGGTTCAAGTGGGTGCTTGGACAGCCTTTGCCTGGCGACAACGGCGATATGTATTATCCGCAGGGGTACTATACCCCGGACCTGGGACCGAAGTATTTCGAAGGCAAGGGTCGGAAAGAGTTGAAAGAAATCAGAGAGGGCATCCGCGCACAGCGTATGGGCCAATTTCCATTTCCATGATCGGGTATTCCGTGCGTGATTATTTGCAGAAGGGGATATGGTTGGATGGAGGACAATGTATATTCCAGGCGAATGTTCTGAATATCTGCCGAATGGAATTGTGGACTGATATAATGGAGATCTTAGAAATGGTTGCAAGAGTGATCGGTGGATATTAGCTACTGCATGGTTCGCACTTCTGAATGAGTAACTGTACAAGGCAAGTCTTCACGCAAGAGCTGTTAAAAGGTACAAGAAATGGACAAGATTTGCACATCGGGTATCTATCACAAATGTCAAACAGTGGCATGGCCGGATATAGGATAAGAGATGGACCAATATATCAATCGTCTCCGTAGTCCACGTATCAACGCAAAAAGAGAGCAAGCCACCGGAGGACGTATCTGGCATGAATGAGATGGGATCCGCGTAAAGAGAGAGACAAAAGCCGAGAGCATATTGCATCAAGACATGGCAACTAGATCAAGCAAGCAGACGAGAAAGGGGTATTTTGGAAATGGTACAAGCGAAGGAAAATGATTAGAAGATTAGTCCGTCCCGCCGGGAGACGAAGGCAAAGGAAAGGTTGTCGGGTCTGCGGAGTCATCGAATGAGGACTCATCGAAAGTAAAGGCAGCGGAATAATTGGCGGAGGGACTAAGTAGTCCTCGTCCATTTTCACCAAACTCGCCCAGCTCCTCCGGGGAAAGAACACGCCCGCCCAATTCAATATCCTGGACGTGAACGTTGTACTCAAGAGCCCTCTGGCCTTCCTTGATAAGTTCCTCCGTCCATCCGAGACACCGTTTGAGGCTTTGGTTCATTTTTTGGCTATCAACCAGAAGCTCCTGGTGCCGGGCAAGGTCCAGCATGAATCGTTTTTCATCGTGTGCTCGGTGCTTGGCATCGTGTTCGGCCAGCGAGTCTGGGCTTAGGACACCCTCGTCTGCCACGGAGTCTTCGTCACTGTACTCGGACAATTCATCTTGAGAGCGTATGGATGAAAGCTCGCTAACGCCCTCTTCCAATTCACTCGTGGTGGACAGTGCTGTGCCTGAGAATGAACGCGTCGAAGGAGCCATGGACAGACGACCGGATCGGCTCAAACGCCGATATCGTCGCAGTTCTGTGTTTTGTTTGCGCATTTCCCGTTCCAGAGTCCGGTTGATAGCAAGCAGAGATGAATTGCTGATCTCCAAATCTAAGATCTTGCGCTCTGTTCGGGCATTGAGCGCCATGTCTCCACCAGCGGACTCTGATTTCCCAGGACTCAAAGGCATAGACTGGTAGGGGTCTGCGGACACCGAGGAACCGTTGCTGAACACGCGGGGGCGGAGGGTAGGGATCTGATCAGACATTACTGGCGCGGGACCATCGGCGTTGAGACTGGAAATGATGACCGGGCTGGCTCGGAGCCCATCACCAGGGGCCAGACTGTGGTTAGAGGAGTCCATACTAGATGATTTCCTGTGTTTGCCAGCCAAGGGAAGTGGGGGTTTGTCAGAGACAACACTCGGAGGCGAGCCATAACGTTGCAGAATGCTATCGAGCCCATTATCGGGATTGGGACTGTGGACCGCCTGAGAATCTTCGGGCAAGGGCGCAGTATCCGACACCCTGGGGGACTTTAAACGTGGAGAGGGCGATGCGGCCGGTTTGGATCCGGACACCGAGCGCGAGAAACCGCCGGAGCGACGCTTTGCAGCAGAGTTTACCGTTTGAAAGTCCTCTCCCAACGACTGCCGTTCTTGATCACCATTAGCGTAAACAAAACTCGAGGCCGGTGACATCTTCCCTTGCATCGGACGGGAAGTTTCAACCTCAGAAGAGGCGGTTGACCGAGCATCGGAGGCATGGAAGAACATAGGAGAGCCGGAGGCAAGGTCGGTGAATGAGTTAGGACGTGACCCTTGCTGTCCTTCTGCAGTCAACGTTTTTGCCCTCAAACTTCTGGATTGCTCTGGCTTCGCCCCGCGAGCCGGGCTGCGTTCGGTTCGACGCCCAGCACTGACACCAAGCCCGACTGTGGGCTGTGTATAAGGTGCAGGTGAGTTGGAAGCTGTCGGTGTGTTCGTAGGGGAGGGGAACGCCGCATCTCGCCGGGTATTGCGCGAGCCCGACCGAGGGGTGACATTGGCGCTGAGGAAAGTGGGAGGGACGGCGGGGAGATCCTCCTTGGAGGGGGTGGAATAGAGGTGATCGGGATGAGCAAGACGGCGGGCAGCAGGGTGCCCTGGACTCGGGCTTGCAAGTTTCGGCGTTAGAGGAGATTTGTTGCTGCGGTGAAACGCGGCGCTGAGGGTAGGCGTGAACGGTTTGCCGAGATGGCCATTGTTTTGTTTATCGTAGGTCATAGTTGCGGAGGGGATGCAAGAGATGACATTGCGAGACACCGCAGGCTGTGGAGCATGATGGCACCAGCCGGTTCTGAAATGGTGCCCTTGTTTTCGTCTCAACAAGCGAGTCTGGTGTGGCCTGATGGATGGAAGGAGGTGTGAAGGTGGGAGAATCAAGGAACGCTTGACAACATGCGTCCCCGAAGGGGTTTAGGGCGCCAGGGGCTCACCGCATCAACGAGGATTCCGGCGCCGCGGCCTGCATATACATCACGATTAGACTCCTGGATACTATCGATGATAAGAAATAGAGAGGAAAATACAGAGTATTCGGTAATGCATCATGTTTGGGTATAATTTGGTTTGCGCCGGTCAGCATACATGGCCTGACGCAGCTCCTACTGCGTGGCCCTGGCATGGGCATCCTGACGCTCCACTCTACATCCAGCCCGCCGATCGCGGCTGGAAAAAACCGGGCTGCAGCAAGGATAGGACAGTGAGTGAAGAAGTCACTATGTCAAGCCGAGAGTTGGGAATGAAGTGGCTCGCTGTCACTGTGGCATATTCATGGAGCCACAGGGATCATAGACAGCTTGGCATCGTTTGTTTTTTTGCAGTCGAGTGCTAGCATCTTCAGCGAAAAAATAGCCGCTTCTGTCGCGGGTCAGCATCGGAGGAAGGTTGCTGAGAGGTTGCTTTCCTCTTGCGGGTTGATGAAGCCATAGGTGTTTCTTGTGAGGTGTCTTGGGTTGCTACCCGAATAGTCTCGCGGGAGAGACAGAAGTCGACATGGTCGTTAAAGGTCCGGTCGTCGGCAACTTGAGACCGACCGCAGATGGGACATTGCCACTGGGTGGGTTGAGACTCGCCCAGTCCTGCTGCAGTGGCATTCTCGGCATCGGAAGCAGCAGGCAGGTTGGCTTCCTGACTCAGTTGTTCCAGATCATTCATCTCGTCTTGCACTTCTTGACGAGCTGCGGCCTCAAAGGCTTCTTCAGCGCTAATCTCATGCTCGCTCGGTTGATCGCGACCCTCGGTGGGAATTGGTTTTGCCTGGACTGCTGCTGGACCAAAGAAATTAACCCCTACTTTCTTGGTGCTAACCAGATTCGTGCAGCGCAAGCCAAGGAGCCGCAGCTTTATGCCAGGAATATCTTTCTCTAGCTTGGCTAGCATGGGAAGCGCGAAATTATAGAGGTCTTTTGCTTGCGAAACCGCGCGCGGAGGAGCAGTCTGGCGAGTCAGTACTTCAAAGGTGTGCAGCTTCACTTTCAGGACGAGGGTGCGGCCCTTGAACTGTGTACGGGCGAGGTCCTTTTCTAGTTCCTCAGCTGCCCAGTGCAGCTTTGCCCGGAGCTCTTCCTTGTTCCCTATCTCGTGGAACGTAGACTCTGTACCCACGCTTTTCCGCTCATAGGTCTCGACCGGTTCTATCTTGGTGCGACCTAGACCAAGATAGCACTGAGCCAGAAACTGGAAAGCCTTTTCCCCAAAAAGTTTGGTCAATAAGGCACGGTGCGGATAAATGTCTCCACAGTTCTTGATGCCGATCGAGTCCAGCTCTCGTTCAAATACACGACCAACTCCATTGACTTTGCGAACCGGCAACTCTCGCATGAAGTCCATGATGGCCTGTCGGTCATTCGGAACTCGGAATTGGCCGTTAGGTTTGTTCTTGTTAGAAGCAATCTTGGCAATCTTTGCGTTTGCCGCAATTCCAGCAGATACTGAAATCTTCGTGGTTTCCAATATCTCGGCGCGCATCTTGTCGACGGTTTCATCCGGACCCAGTTGGTTCTCCGTGCAATATGCCGTGATGTTCAGATATGCCTCGTCAATGCTGGCGCTCTCGAAAAGTGGGTCGTATTGCGCCATTATAGCACGGATCTCTTGTGCCTTGGCTGAATATTTCTCGTGGTTCTGGGGAAGAAGCACAAGCTGCGGACAGAGCTTCTTAGCAACAAATGATGCCATGCCACTGCGTACCCCAAACTTCCTCGCCAGGTAGTTACAGGTTGTCAGCACGCCCTTTCCCACGGCCATAGGAACCGTTTTTAATTCCGGTCGATCCAGTTCCTCGACTGCGGCAAAGAACGCGTCGCAGTCAACGTGGGTCACATATTGGGATAGATCTCGAGTCAGTTCCAGTTCAGCAAGGAACTCATCAGCTCGCCGTAGTTCATGGCTCAGGTCCAGCTTTTCCAGCCGGGCCTTCTCTTTGAGAATACGCTCGATCTTGACGGTCAAATTTCGATCACGCTCTTGCTCGTGATTAAAGAATTTAGAGCCCTTGGAGGCATTGTAAATAATCTCCGATACCTGCACAACGGTATCAGCAACCTAACACAAAAATTTGATCCGTTCGTTCCCAGTCTGCGTACCTTTTGCTGATCAACGGCGTCTTGACCCGCTTTGGTCAACGAAGGTCCGAGCAGTTGATACTTTAGGGTATCATCGTCCACGATGTCCTTTGCCGGGTCTGTCTTCTCCTCGTCCAGACCTCCCGGGGACGCCATTATCTCAGACGTGCCATCGGTGTTGAAAGGAAAAGTCACGGCTGTCCAGGCTGCAATGGCGGAGTGACGCCTGGTCACGTGGACACGCGTTGACTCTTCACGTGGGACTGCCACTGTCGCGATTTCTGCTCCGCCAACGTCTCGATGTGGATTCTCGACTCGGCCGGGGATTTCCTCAACGGTGAGTGCGGCGGCGGAAGAGATCAGCGAGCCTGACAACTCACAATAGTGACAGGAAAGCGTGTCTGGCTACGCCCCGGGAAGAGGTATCTATTCGGCCGACCACAGCAAGATGGAGGTATGTGGACTCCGAGCCCCGGCATTGGCGGTAGCTGGACTAACATATCCTATTTTGTAGTTCATCATCAGATCCAGAACAAGACGGTTTCGCGCCACCATATGATCATCGAAGTGTCTCATGTCCGAGCCCGTGATGGTGTATGACCGCCGATGTAGTGTTCGTGATCCCACTGCTGACTCGATTAATCGCAGACTCGCCCTCATGCCCGAACTCAGGTCACCGTGACAGACCTCAACTCCAAATATGGCACATCTGTGAATGGTAACCCGATACAGGGAGAGCACGTTTTGGCCGGAGATGAAAACAGTCTTCAAATCGCTCGATACCCCCATGCTCTACGGTGCGTATCTCCCCGCACCGGCTGCGGTTGAACGTTGACTGAACGTCCTCTCGCAGTATTAAGTGGGAGCCCGTAGTGCTCAGTTTCTCATTCTCATCGAAGGAGATGAGGGTAGAAGATCCTTTAGCCAAAGTCCGCTCCCGGCTCGAAGACCTCGATATGAAGACCATCGTTCCCTACCTGGTGGACCAAACCACACATGTTGTCCAGAGCAAACGAAACACCGCCAAAGGTCTGCAGGCCTTGATTAACGGCAAATTCATTGTCCAATATTCATATATCGATGCTCTGGTCTACGCCAGCACGCCCCATGACCTCGAGAATGAAGAGTCACTCTCACCATTGGAAACCGATTTTGACTCTGCATGGCCGAACGCGATGGAGCATCTCCCGCCCGCTGGGAATGAGCCTGTCAGCCGTCCATGTGAGGCTTTTGCTCCAAATCCTTCCCGCATCAACGTCTTCGATGGCTACACTTTTGTCTTTGGCGATGCCTCCCAATTCGAGAATCTTCAACCGGCGATCAACAATGGACAGGGGAAAGCACTTTTGTACCAAATCGAGGATGGGGTCACCTCGGCGGCCGACATTGTTCGCTTCATGAGGGAGGCAGGCGGCGACAAGGAGTTAAGTAGCAGCCAAACAGATATCGGCGGTGTGGTGCTCGTACGTTTCCGGTCCAAAGGTCGGTACGAGCCTTGGTCCATTGAGGTGGGCAATGAGGTTGCTCTGATGACCGATCGGCGTGTGATTGAACAACGCGAGTTTCTTGATGCTATCCTGGGAAATGACGCATCTCCACTTTGTCGTCCACTTCCCCTTGAGGAAGGACCCAGCCAGGCTGTCGACCCAGTCATTGCACCGGAACCCGAATTGCCAATGACTTCCATTAGTCCACATCCATCCATATTACCGCCTGCCCCCGAAGCGAGTCAGCCAAGTCCCGCCCGATCAAAGCCGTCGCGAGTTCGCCAATTCGTGAGCAAAATGAAAGCTTTCGATGATGGCTTTGATATGGGATCCATTCCGGTGTATCAACCAGATGAGGATGACGCAGCCAATCCTCCCACAATGGACTACGAGTCTCAGCCTGCTCAAGCCAGCGAGCCGCTGGCCACGGTTGAAGAAGAGGCGGAGGTGGAGGAGGAAATAGTCACAGACCTGCTACCTGGTGCACGCGCAATGAAACGCCGCCGTGTGGCGATGGACGAAGGCCGTCATCGAAGCAAGACTGCACGCGTGGAGCCGGAACGTGCTCCCAAATCTAAGCGTGCCAAACTCGACGTCTTGGAAGCAGCACGAAAATACCGCGAAGAGGAAGAGCAACAGCGGCAGGCCGAGGACCATAGCCCTTTGCAAGAAATCGGCGTTGAAGACCTTAAGAATCTCGCCATCGTCGAGGAAATGGACGTCCCCGTCCGCAATCTACCCCAGCGGGAGGATGGAAGCTCGGACCGATGGGACGAGCGATGGAACGGCCGCAAGAATTTCAAACGATTTCGCCGGAAAGGAGAACCAGGGAATGCCCGCCAGCGCGTGCAGAGTGTAATAGTGCCACTGGAGGAGGTGACAAGGAAGGAGTTTGGAATCGGTGGGCACTACTGGTCCAGCAATCGCAAGTCACCCCAGAGAGAGGAGCGAGGCCAACTGTCGGAGACGGAAGAATGGCGGAATGTCAATGAAGAAAATCGAGTGATGCCTCGACCTACTGTGCCTTTGGCTGCCTCTACCTCACCAGACCCTGCTCCAGTTCCGCATCCGTCTCTCTCACGCAGTCAAAGTCAGAAACGACCGCGAGAGGTACATGACTCGGACAGCGACGAGGGACTGCGGTTTAGATTCAGGCGCAAACGTTAGCACCTGTGTTGTTTTTTCTCTCCACGCGCTTCCAGGCTCGCTTCTCGGGGAGATTTCTTATTGCATCGATACCCTCATGAAATCCACAGCGGCAAATTTTTTCAACTTCATCGTGATACTTTTTCGAATCCTGCTACTGGCGTGGGCTATCTCTTCTCTCTATGAAATGCTTTAGTATGGCCATCACGTCGAAATAGCATATAGTCATGCTAATTTCTAGACTCGTTTAGTCTACCGGCTGCTAGAATTCATACTCACAACGGTTGTATGCTACTCTGAGGCCCGACCTGGGCATATGGAAGTAGGTTCAGGCCGATCTTACCTATACTTGTCAAGTGTCCTCGCCACGCATGCAATTCTGATCCCCTGACCAAGAGCCACGATCTGCCAATATCGGGCAATAGGCGGGGTTGATGCGTCGATGCGGCACTGCTTCTTCAGTCGCGATGCTGGCGTATTGTTCTATATCGGTCGTGGCTTTCCTCACGACAGCGACTGGTCTCCCGACTGGAACACTGGAAACGACGCAAAAAGATCGGCGGTGGATGTGGCAACATATGCTCAGAGAAATGCACAGCGCGTGCACAAATGATGCGAGCAGTGAAGCATATCGATATTGAGCGGAGATTTGGTCAACTTGATTACAATCGGGAACTAGAGGCCATCGCCAAGTTTTCATATCCCAAAATCGGTCTCCCGAGTTGGATATTCACAGGGGGAGGCCGAATTAACTCTGCCTTGAACTGGAGCCTTTATACCAAAATATCATTCACTTTATAACATATGCCGCAGTTCGCTATGGATCTTGCTGTTTCACTCCCTCGGTCTCTCCAATGCGCACGACGTACTTGACAGCAGACGCTTTTCCCGCCCTGAGATCTTGCATTGCACTTTCGATTCCAGCCAGTCCACCGGGGTGCACTTCGAACGGATGTCCCGAGAACCAACCCTGTGCCAACCCGCGGCCCATCAGGGAGAAGAAAGCCGCGGCAAACTCACCATCCTCGATGGTCTTGCCCGCCGCTGGAGGCGCATGTACGAAGCCCACGATGACATGGTAGATGTGGATTCCCTCGGGAGGCTGGTGGTCATCCCTAGGGAGCACCGTCACGATTTCTCCAGGGGCGGTTACTGCCGCGCTCACATTCTGGTCGCTTCCTTGCTCCGCCACCGCGTCGAAAGCGTAGCGGATCGGTCGTCCCCCCGCGGCGACCTTGATTTTGGTTCTCACAGCCTCGTCGCCTTCGCGATAGTCAATGATCATGTCGCCTTTCGTTGGGTCGATGAGAGTTTCGACAAAGGCGGCGCCTCGACCTGCCACCGTGATGATCGGGTGGATATTAGAGAGGCGAGCAAACTTAATCGCAAAGGCGCCTACTGCCGTTGCTCCGCCATATATCACCAATGGCATTGGCTCACTAGTCGGGTTCCAGGGCAGCGGCAACTTCAGTCGCTGATAGAGACCGACTGCGGCCGTCATCGCAGCGAGGGGAATTGTAGCCGCCTCTGCGAAGTCATCGCCGATCAGCTTCAGGTTAGCTGTCTCTTGTCACATGACGAGGACTGGCACGATGCCGAGACGAAGAGGATACTGACCTTCAAAGCTGGTGTGCGCGGGAATGTGAAAGGTCGTATAGTCCGGGGCGATCGCATACTCCGCCCAGCTGCCATGCGGTTTCATCACTTGATGGAAAGCAGCCACTTTGTCCCCCTTCCGGAATCCCAATACACCGTGGCCGACTGCCTCGACGTAGCCAGCGATGTCGTCGCCCTCGTTAGTGGGCGCCCGCTCTCCGGGCCACTCCAAGGGCATCTTCCAGTCTTTGGGGTTGGTGCCCGACACTACCACGCGAATCAGGACCTGGCCAGCTGCCGGGACGGGCACGTCGGTGTCCCGGATGGCCACCACCAGAGTCTTGTCAATGAACGCCTCTTTCATGATGAAGATTCCCTCGGTTGAGATCAGATTCAGCGGTGCAAAGATGCACAGTGTGATGGGGTTAGCTCTTTATTACGGAGCGAAGCGGAGAAGAGTGATTTAACGCCGGAGGACCGGAGTTAGCGATGTAGTTCTATTCGAAGCTTATTGTAGGCAGCCGTCTTTATTAGGGGATTAGGCTCCCGCCATATATTCTAGCTAATCTGCTAGTGTCACGCCTGAAAATGTAACCATGGATGAACTGAATTGTGAGGATTGTCGATTTCTGTCCAAAGAGCCATGCAGTCGTATTGCTACTCCCATACTACAGTGCATGTATGCACTTGACACTGGGCACCAAAGGGGCAAGGCTGGCTAGTACGGACGCTTTGTTGTCCCCGGTAGATCTAACCAGTCGCTTATATAGGTGGACCGGGTCTAGATCTCCATGAACACATCACACATACTTTCATTTGGAAAGGCTGAATCCTGCCAATAAAAGGAGGCATCTATATGGTGTGGATGTTGCTCGTCAACTATACAGTGCAAATCCCGTCCAGTCGCATCGTCACCTGCAGCATATCATGGTCAGTATCCAACGGCCAATGATCTCGATAGGCATCCAGCACGAACCTTCTTAATGTATCGAACACCTACTTCGATTCCATCCTCGTCTTGGAACTCCCTTGCATCCCCAAAGTCCACATTCCCAGCATCCAAACATGTCAAGCAAGTCAACACAACCTCGGAGTATTGCGTCCCCATTTTGGCTCGCAGCTCGCGCCGGGCCAGGGATAGGAGGCGGTCCTTGACTGGGAAAGACCGATAGGCGGCCCCCAAGATGGGAGCTGGAGTGGGTTGCTGTCTCCCATGGTCATCATCCACGAGTGCCTTCTGACTGGTATCGTGCACGGCAAACGTTTCCCATAGACCGAGTTCTAGCAAGCAAACCCCGAGACTGTAGATATCGTGCTGCATGATATAATCCTCCGATGGGGTTGGGCCCATACGATCAGGGTGCTGGTACAGACATTTGTCCCAGGCAGCCTGACCTCGTCGGAGTGTCTTACCGGAGGCCATTCGGAAGCTGTCGAAGCCGATCAGCACCGCGGGCCCAAGTGATGTTTCATCGCTTCCCAGTAGCAGGATTGTCTCCGGGCGGATGTTCTTATGCACAAAGCCAAAGGTATGAACGTAGCTCACTGCCCGCGCGAGCTCGCTGGCCAGCTTGAATCGATCCGATAAGGAGTCGGTGTGGGTCATTTCAAGCAGACAGCTTCGGAGGGTACGAGGCTGGGAGATGTCGTCGGGTACTCTGAAGAGGACGGTAAAGGCGGCTGATTCGGAGGGCACTGAGGTCTTCTCCCGATGCTTCATAAACCCCTTGCAGCACAGTAGACCAAATTCCAAAGGATCTGCTCGAATGAGCCGTTTGGCGAGGTCTCGTATATCTCTCTCCAGGTCACCCATGTTGGATCCAGGTACAGGCTCAATCCGCTCCACAATCAGCAGTTTCTCCGCGTCGGGTCGTTTTGCTAAATACGCAGAGCAGAACGGTATCTGCTGGAGCTTGAGAGAGTCAAGCACCTCCTCCGGGAGACGGACCTTCTCTTTCGTGTCAGAATTCCGTGCTGACCGCAGCGCCTGGGCAGACGAGATTGGGTCTCGCAATCCGACAGACGGCGCTCTGTATGAGTCCAAACTGGCATCCACGAGCGAGTTGGCGGGGGTCATGGTCAAGTACCATATCGGATTAAACCTCTGCTGCCACTTTTCCAGATCTTCCACGGTTTGGCCAATCTTCTGATGGAACAGGGCGTATTTCCACCGGCGGACGTGGACCTCAGCAGAGTCAAATCCGTGACTCTTGGTCATGGACTCGAGCAGCTCGTTGGCCACTTTGACCTTGCTGGCGAGGGCTTCTAGCATCTCATATAGGATCTCCCGCTGGTCCTCATGCAACCCAGGCGCGATGATCTTGACGACCTTCAGCTGCAGCTCCGCTTGCATCCAGCAAACCTTGACTTGGAGCAGGCGGTCTTTGAGCTCACTCTCTGCATGCGCAAACGCGGAGCATAGTTTCAACAGTTTGGCACCATATCTATGATACCGCGTGAGTAGTATCCAGTCATCGATGCTGCGTGCCACGGGAGCGTGGCCCACCTACTTGAAGCAGAGGTCCACCGCCGAAAGAATGGAGATAGGATCGGGCATCGCACGAAAGAGAGCCACGAGACTCGGCTTGATCCAGTGATGGGTGCTGCTAGCAGGATTCTTGAAGGGCGAGACTGCGACGTGGGGTTTGGCAGCCACGAGTGGGGGCTGGAAGCGGGGCACAGACAATACAGGCCATGATCAATGTGAGATGGCAGATGCCAGTCATATTTGAGCTTCTTGCATGGAGATATGTGTCTATGTATGGAAGGTCAAAAGAAGCGGGATCAGCATAAGACGATGATTGAAAGACAACGAGGGGAGGGAGAGCTTATGTGTAGGGTCAATCCCATGATCCATATAGAAACTCCCCCTAGAGTGTACTATGTAGATATGTATGGATTGGATGATTAGAGGAACTAGGGGATCTGAATGGTTCAATGAGCTAATTCTTGCAGAGAAAAGAAGATATCTAACTACCTGCCTCCCTTTTTCATATGGTGACCATAAGCAATCTGCACTCCTTTTTGATACACTTGCTCTATATATTGTATGCATTTTCCCTCGGTCCATTTCCTGTGGCGATGCAAACGGCCTACAATAGAAGCCTCAGGGGTTCTGTAAGTTCAAACCCCGGGCGATCGAATACAACGACGCGGGAGCGTGGCTTGTCCAAGAAGAAAATACAGGAAACTATAAAGGAAGACCAAACCCCCGTGACGTCAGGAATGCTTTTCTTCCGACAATCAGCGTAAATGTTGCCAGACCCAAGGCGCCAATAATCGTCGTAATCGGCCGACGTCTCATAGAATCCTGGATCAAGACCAGGAAGCGAATGGTGCGTGATTGAGCGGTTGGAGATGAGAAGCGTAGATCGACGGAATTCAAAGCCCGCAGAAGACTGTGGGCGCTGCGAAATTCTCCATTCCAGCAGCCGTCGATGATCCAACCAAGCCAGATACCCTGTGTACTTGGCAGAGACTTCCTTTCTGGCCAGTACGCTCGACCATCGGTGGGAGAGTTATGCTTGTAGAGGTCGATTTCACATTTGTTGCCAGTCACCACTTCATACATGACTTTTCCCAGGAGGCCAATATCAATTTGGGTCGTGTATCCATTGTCATCCACAACGTCCATATTAGAATCCAATGGAAGGAGAGACGCTTCGGAGAAATCGCAGAATTTAAGGGATAGATTAGAATCAAGAAGGAAATTTCGGCTGGCAATGTCCGCCACCAGCACACGTCGGTCATGGATATAACCAAGTGTGCGAGTTATCTCACGGAACCATGCGAGTTGGAGGTGATGAGCAGGTCGGCCCCTTGCAAGATAAGCCTGAAGATCACCATTGGCCATATAAGCAAGTTCGGTGGCTTCAGCAGAGCACCCAAGACAAGGGACAACACCGTCGACGCGCTCATCTTCGGAGCTTTGCAAGCGACGATAAACATCTTGTTCACGTCGAATGGTTCTGAGGTTCACTTCGGTGTCGGAGTCGGAGCTCCAGAGATATCTCAACGGGGTTTTGACGGCCACGCCATTTCGATGTAGAACTACGGCAGTGGCTCCGTTCCCGAGAACCTGCTCCAAAGGAATCGAATCACCTCGAATGTCGAGAAATGGGGAGGACATGGGAAAAACAAGAAGATGGATTGGATTGATGGTGAATAAAGGGGTTGGCACGGATCTTAAATCCTGTCAGAATAGGAGAGGACCAATGGGAATCAAGGAGAAGTCTGACTTGCTATTCTGCCCAATCAGAGAGCTTCTAGAGTCAATATAGCAAAGGAGTCCAGTTGACCTAAACTTCCAATGTGCTCTCAGAATTTAGTAGTATCCCTCTATTCCTCTAATACGAGGATTATACTCACAGGTGGGTAGATAATCAAAAAACGGAAGAGCGCACAGCGACCAGTTTCGCGAAGCTTGGGTTTGTCTATAACTGTAGTTTTAGGAAATTTACTAATGTGGCCAAGATTCTATCAGAGCTTTTATAGTATTAGGATATCAAGGAATTCAGTTATTCCTTTATTCAGTAACTTTAGGTACTCCAAATATGGACTTTGTCGGAATAGACATAGACCTTGCATGAGAGTTTATCCATTCAAAGCCCCTAACATTGGCAGATTGGGCGGCATCGCAATACAGACTTCAATGGGTCGAGTCCCCTCCAGAACCGACACAAGGTTGTATATATCTCGACCCCGGTATATGCTGCTGACCCATCAGGGGTAATGTAGGAAATTGGTTGATTAGAGACATTTTGGATTGCAAAGGGGATTATGATGGACCTATGAGAAAAGCACCGAAAGGAGAAGAACAAGTTGAATCCATTCGATTGAGGATTGGCGAGCCCCGGCCATCAATCTCGGCGATGCACCCACTCACCTTTCAGGGCCATGACGTAGGGTCCTCGCCGCGAAAGACGCGACAGATGCCAAGTTCACTCGTTAACTAGTTAGTTAGTTAGTTAGTTAGTGTCCGCAGGATGTGGGCCGAGCGGAAATGACGTCAAGCAGAATTTGGATTCAAGTGATTCCTGAACCGGTTGGACACGTTGGAGCCACAGAGGATGTTCCTGGAACTCGGTCCCATTCTCGGCTGTGTGATTGGGCATTTCTGGAAGCATGAAATGACGTTGTCGCCCAGCTCTGCCGACTCGGAGTATAAACCATTGCGCACAGTCGTCCAGACTGACATAGCATATTGGAATCGCGGTTTGCAGGCACTCTGGCCTCGACGCCGTCCATTTGCGGGATTTCGCTCGTCTGATGGCCGGTACAAAAGGCCCCGGGCTCGAGGCCGGCCCGCGCAAGTATGCGTATAACATCGACGCTGTGCGGGAGCGCGAAATGCACCTGTGAGCACATCCGTATCGTGGAGTGATTCCAAGATCATACAAGACATCATGTGTGGAATTCTGGCTGACGGTCGTTGTCCGCGCATAGGTTTCTGCCATACTGGGGATTCTCCCAGTCGGAGAAATTTGCCCAGCAGTCCGTCGGCCAAGCTCCTAACATCTCGCGCGACAGCGTCTTGACCGTCTTCGCGCAACTGGCGAGCCTGCGATTGAACGCGACGCGTGCCTTTATTTCCCTGTTTGACCGCACCACGGAACACGTCGTCGCCGAAGCCACGGCGCGAGTCAGTCTTCGCGGTGCCGAGCGATCGGGCTCGCTGTGGCTCGGCGTCCAGCGACATCCGCGCCATGAAATCCCCATGTGCGATCAGGCCATGAAGCGGTTCACCGACGAAGGCCAGGACATGTATCTCGTGCCCGACTTGACGCGCGATCCGCTCTTTCATTCGCATTCGTCGGTGACCGGACCGCCCCATAACCGCTTCTACGTCTCGGTCCCGATCCAGTCGCCCGACTCCTACATTATCGGTAGCGTGGCCGTGCTGGATGACCGGCCTCGGGAGTCCCTGACGGAAGACCAGGCGCAATTCTTGAAGGAGCTCAGCAGCACGGTGATGGACCACTTGCTCTGCCAGCGAGCGATGCGGGAGGAGTATCGCGAAGAGAAAATGGTTCGTGCCTTGGGTCTGTTCGTCCGTGGCAAGTCCGACCTCAGTGAGGGCATCTACAGCCGCAACAGAGGGGACGATAAAGCGACCGAACAGCTGGAACGCGTCAACAAGAAGCTCGAGAACCTCCAGGTCTCCAGCCAAAACGCGCGTGGTGGAGAGCAAGATAGCACCCAAGGAAGAACCACCGAAGTATCCTCAGACACCGAGTCTCGCCAGGAGCCACAAGGCACAGAAAAACAGAAAAGCCGCTCTCCGGTTCAAAAGTTCACGTCTGACCCGGACATCGACAGACTATCCAGCGAGAGTAACGAGAACAAGCAACGACCTCGACTATCCCCGACGACGAGTCAACTGCAGAAGACCCTTGCGCCATCCAACGTCCAGTCGGCGCTCAACCGTGCATCGCGCCTCATGAACCAGGCGCTCGATGTGGAGGGAGCTATATTTATCGATGCAAGTGTGTATGCGCGGCGTCAGATGATTGGATCCGGCGGGGACAACCACGAGGAAGTAAACAGTTTCAGCGTCGGAAGTGATGCTGGCAGTGAGCCGGATCTCGAGAGCAGTCTCCGAGAATGCATGGATGACGATATCGACGGCCCCAGAAGCCTGGTCCTGGGGCATTCGACGTTGTCGATGGCCGGCAAAGACACCAGCCAGCAAGACAGCCATTACGTCTCCTTGCCGGGGTCATTCGTCGCTCGTCTCATCGATCGATATCCGCGTGGAAAGATCTTCCATATCGAAAAGGATGGCTCCATCGCCCTGAGCTACGAGGGGCTCGCAGACGACGTGAGTCAGGCCTATATGACGGGCGATAAGCGCTTTGAGGAGGGCTCGCCAGAGGAGAAGGACCTGCAGCAGGAGACCATGGACATCAAGTACATCCACCAGGTGCTCCCGGATGCACGGTGCGTCGCGATCTACCCGGTGTGGGATTTCCAGCGTGGCCGGTGGTTCACGGTCAATCTGGTATGGACCAACGACCCAGGACGGGTCCTGTCGGAGCCGAAAGACCTGACCTACGTGGCAGCCTTCAGCAATACGGTGATGGCGGAGGTCTCGCGAATGGATCTGGAAGCGGCCGATCGAGCCAAGGGAGACTTCATTTCATCCATCTCGCATGAATTACGTTCGCCGCTGCACGGGGTCCTGGGTACGGTAGAACTCCTTCAAGAAACGGCTACATCCTATACCCAGCGCGGCTTGATCGAAACCGTATATAGCTGTGGACGCACCCTGCTGGATACACTCAATCATCTACTGGACTACGCCAAAATCAATACCTTGGCCCTTCCACGCGAACAAACCGAACACGAGGCATCCGAGGCAGACAACAACGGCGAGGAGACGGCGCACAAACTCGCAGTTCCCGGTCTGATTCAAGATGAGGATGTGGGCATGCTAGTGCAAGAGGTGGCGGAGGGCTTACTTGCGGGCGCTGAATTCTACCGTCGAGAGACGGACTCGGTGGTGGAACCATCTCAACTGCGTGCTCACGAGGCTTCCGCATCCTTGCGATCACCCCAGAAGAGCTCGACGGAGGGGAATCTTATGACTATTGTGGACATCGAGTGGCAGCCGAACTGGCACTATTCCGTGTACGCGGGTGCGTGGCGCCGAGTCGTGATGAACCTATATGGAAATGCCCTGAAGTACACCAAGGGAGGATACATCCGGCTGTTCATGAAGAAGGACAGCCTCACGGTGCGAGACAAAGGCTCGGTGCCAGCGGTTCGTATCACGATCAGCGACTCCGGTCGAGGCATGTCGCAAGACTTTCTCCTTCACCACCTCTACATCCCCTTCCTACAGGAAGATACCCAGTCCCCGGGCCTTGGAGTCGGCCTGCATTTGGTCCATCAAATTGTGAAATCTCTAGACGGCCAGATTCAATTCCATAGCGAGATCGGCCGCGGAACCCAAGTCGATGTGGTCCTTCCAGTTTCCAACCACCAGTCTATTTCCTCACTGGAGTCGCCTTACAACTCATTGCGAGAGCAGTTGAAGGGGAAGACCGTCTCGTTCTTCACGCAGACCTTTGAACGGGGCAACCTCGGCATCAAGCCAGAGGTTTTTGATAGTATCCGGCAGAGTCTCAGCCGCATGGTTACAGACTGGTTCGAACTCAAAGTCTTGAGCTCCGAAGAGCTACAAGACCAGCGACCGGACTTTCTAATCGTGACTGAATATGAATACCGAACGATGTCCTGGCCATCTCCTCAGTCCAATCCGCTGAGATCGATCCATTCAGCACAGTCGTACCCACTCATTGTGCTCAGCGGCAAGGCCAGCAGCTGGGGCATCGTGAAGGAGTCCCACCGTGATCAAGCCATCTTTCTCTCTCAGCCGTAAGTAATGAAGCAGAAGATCAAGCGACCTGGATGAAGAATGTAACTAATGAGGCTTCGATGCAGCGTGAGCCCCAAGACGCTTGCAACTGTCTTCGAGTACTGCCTCAACCAAGGCCAGGTACAAGAAGAGCCGGAGACGGCAAAGGGTATACAAGACACCAACCTCGCACCTAGTGGAGACGCTACATCACGCGCGGACGACACGCATCAGTCGGATATCCGAGACGAAGGAGAGTCAGAGCCAAAGAAAATGGGCATCGAAGAACATGCGAACGAAGGGAGTTCCAAGAACTTCCCTACCCAGCCCAAATCAGAAAGTCCTTCAAAGACGGTGCTCCTGGTGGAAGACAACCCAGTCAATTTAAAGGTATCGCTCCGAGATTTCGAATATCTTCAGGCTCCCACGCTAAGCACAAAGTCATAGATCATCGAGACCTGCGTGAAAAACGCCGGCTTTCAGTATGCAACCGCGACCAATGGCCTGGAGGCCGTAGAGAAGTTCCGCCTCCAGCGATTCAACGCAGTGATCATGGGTGAGCCTCAACTGCCTACCTCCAGCATCCTGCCAGTTGCTGATGGGAAACAGACATCTCCATGCCAGTCATGAACGGCCTATCCGCGGCCCGCGAAATGAGACACTTCGAACGAGCCAACGCTGCGCCGCCTACGTCCATCATCATCCTCACTGCGGTGCTCTCTGCCGAAATCCAAGAAGAGGCCCGAATGAGTGGCGCCAACGAATTCCTCACCAAGCCCACTCCGCTCAAGCAGCTACGCGAGATGCTCCAGAAATTGCCCTAGGCGGGGTTCTTTTTCACAATAAAGAAGCGCTTTTTGCGAGGGCGATCCATTGGCATCCCCTCAGTGTTGATCGATGATGCTACGCGGACGTGTAATGTGTACGATATCGAATTCTTGTACTTTTTGTTCCCTTACGACAGCGACGCATGGCATGATTGATGGATTGGACGAATTGACGTGGATCGTCTTCTGTATATTACTCAGATGCCTTACGAATTCACGAGTAAGCGAATACAAAGTCATTCATTTATCTTTTGTCTTGTGGGCCTAGACGGAGATGCCGTCTACTGGATTTAGCGCACGAGACTACCGGAGCAAGGAATCTTCGATTTAAGGTGTGTAGTTCAATAGACTGTCCTTGCCAGTTGGTGAGAAGCACACTAAGCACAATGTTGATTTGCATGGTTAATATACACTTGCAATGAACGATCTATCTTAGTTTTCTTACTGCTTCCCCTTCGGCATGTCTTCCAAATACGTAGTTTCCCCTCCGTCTCGGACAATAATGCCTAGGATCCAGACATTCACGGCGAAGAAGAACAGCGAGGCCAGGAACAGCCCCGGGACAAAGGCAGACAGCCCGAGGAATTCCAGGTTGTAGCCTTGAGAAAGCCACAGGGCCTGAACGACAAAGTCAGCATGAGACTATGGCTCGGGGAGACAGCATGACTTACCTGTCCTGCTACCCAGAGAAAAGCAGCCGTGATCCCGAGGGCAGGCTTGCGGATGAGCGAAGAGGAGGGGAGATAGAATGGCAGAAGAATCAGATACCACAAGAAGTACTGTTTGAAGTAAGCTCCTGTCTGGTTTCAGCTAACGTGAGAAAGGAACGTACCTGGCTAGTGCACACTTTGTTGAACGTAACAAAAGCAAAGGTTTGAGCGAGCATTGCAGTCGCCAGGTCCTTCTTTGCGAGAACCAATGGAAGAGCAACCACGGCAAGAACTAGCTGGGGCAGAAACGCAAGCGCCTCGAAATGGCCTTCGGCGCCACCGGCGGCAGCAAGATACAGCAGTGTGCTGTACGGGGAAAAGTTATGTCGGTGGTCGATGCGAGTGAGATGATGGAAAAAGGTATGGTGGAGGAATGGCATGCCATACTGGACATACATAACCAGGTTGAGAGCGACAAAGGTGACGAGAGCGGATAGTGTGAGTTTAACCCGAGATGGAGTGATGAAGCTGAGAACCCGCGAGACCAAGTCGGACTTTGGGGTAGGGGCAGCGCCATCGCGCTCAGCATCCCACCACCACAAAATCGACACTCCGTAGATGAAGGGATAAATCTTGAAATGAACAGAAAGCCCCAGAATAAGACCCGCGATACTGGCTCTTCGCGTCAATGTCGCCCACAGGAGCGCTGCAACTAGGACGCCGAGCAGACCTTCCGAACTGCCACGAGTGCTGATATTAGCGACCATGGGATTCCACAGCCAGACAGTGGCTACATAACGCAGTGCACGCTCGTTGGAGAACCGGTAGCGCTGAATTAAAAGCTGGACGACAAGCCATCCAGCAACAACATCGGCGAGGGCGAAGAGGATCTTGCCAAATGCAAAGGCGAATGTCGACCACGGGGCCGAGCCCTCCCAGGCCGTTGGCAGAACCATCCACGCCAGTAAAGGTGTATATCGGTATGTGTCTCGCGTATAGGGCGACTGGCCCTTCGACACGTAACGCGCTGCATCTGTGAACACCATGTAGTCGATATCGGTGTATTTCACGGCGGAGTTGGCGTCCTGCCAACCACCGTAGACCAGCAGGATCACACGCAGGGCTGTGGCGGCCAGAAGAACGCGCGAGGCAGAGTCAAACAGGGCCATCTTGAGCGGTCAACTGTCCGGGCCTGGTATCCAGTTCTAGGTTTCTCGATGGAATCTCCTGGTCGCTGTGGATCCGGCGCGGAGATCGCTTGGCCGAGATGGGGGGGCAAAGATGTCGATGCGACGGCTTGCTCTATATCGCCACCTCAATGCAGGCCACATTCAGACCAGGCGTCAATTGAGCCGTCTTCCCATACTTCGTCGCACAGCGGCGCGGTGTTTACAGATTTCACCGCGAAAGGGAAACGCGGCGATCGGATCGCCCGCTGACTCAGCGGTCTATTTTGCCATATCTGGACACAAGCCTTGCCGCCTTACTCGTGGTGTCCCTCGACTTGCACTTCAGCGCATGCCGCTTTAAAAGGCGCCAGTGCTTGACCGAAGTTCAATGGAGCTGTTTGTAGTAGGCAAAGTCATTGCCAACGAATTGAACTGGCATATTTGGACTACAGTCGCACGATTCAGACGTATAGATCAAAATGATTTGGAGTTGCGATGCATTGAGTTGTGCGGCTACATGTGCAAGGCAAGATATCTAGGTATATCTCGCAGTTTCCGACATGTCGACCATCGCTTATGGCTGCCTAGAGACAAGAGGAAATTCAATTATAAAGAAACTGGTTGGCGTCATAAGAGTCCGTAATCGCGTCCAGGTATGGCTGCATTTCATGCGGGGGCCCTTTCTCATGATCCGGCGTCAACAGAGCCACAGAGTCGCTCCAGGTATTCAGATCAACCCCCGGCCACCCGGGGTTATCGCTCCAACTGAGATACTCCCAGAGGTATTGACCTGAGTCGTCAATGAACGGCGTGGACAGTGGATCCGAAAATTCATTCTCACCCAACGAGAGGCTCAGTAGAGCGGGATCAGGCGGCGATAGCGTTAGGTTCATTTCCGGACCGGCGGCATCGAGAGAGACTGGGGCTGGCAGTTCTGCAGAGCTCAATGTTGTCATGTTCTGGCCACGCCTACTGGCTTCATAGATGCGGGAGATTGCGTCCAGCGATCGCTTTGCAGTGTGCCCGTAGGACTGCATGCGGGTTAGCGTCCTCAAGGCAGTCTCAACCTGTGCTTGACAGGACTCGATTGAGGCACGGGGATCATTAACAGTGGGATCGTTGAGAAATAGCCCCACCAGAGGAACTAATGATGCTTGGAACGTCCACCAGACTGCATTCCAGCCGCAAAGCTGGTTGAGCTGAGCGGTGGTTGCGATGTCATGAATTGACTGTTCAGCTACTTCCCGGCATCTTTCAATGGCAGTGCGTTCCTCCGCGCGTAGTGTAAGATATGGTACACGTCGCATGGCATAACTGAGAAGGCTTGGTCGATAGAGAAGCATGCGTTGGTTGTAGTAACGCCATCGCATCACGGTGCGCACGGTGCTAATGGACTCGGAACATGGGTCATGATCCTTGAGAACGAGCGGAAGATCTTCCCACCACTCGATGAGCTGAGCATCGGCGTGCGACATCTCCTGGTGCTTAAAGAGTGGAGCGGCCGCGAGGGATTCTTGAACTTGTGTTGCGATCTTGGCAAAACGAATGTTTTGGACGAGGGGAAGGATTTCAAGCACATTTTCCTGCAAGTCACCAAGTCAGAAAATGACCAGTTCTTGAGAACTGGTAGCTCACCTTATGTCGACAATTCGGTAGTTTGACTGTGATATCGGGACCAAAGCGACCCATGCTGGGACGGCCCAGTGTCATTCCAGCCCAAGTATCCATGACAAATATCGACCACCAGACCCTTCGTTTGAGATCCATCGACGCGAGCCTGGCTGGGCTCGGAATCTGGCGACTTGCAGCAAATTCCTTGTGCAGTCCTAATGTCGCTGCCATTCGCAAAGCTGCGCCTAGCAGCGAATATGCAAGGTTGGGTTGGCTGATGTAGTGGCAGTACCACCCGCCAATCAGTCCCAGGGCCTGAATTGTCTCCAAGTGAGCACTGCCAAGCGAATTTAGGCTCAAATGGCTCTTGCAGCGGAGAAAGTATGTTTGATGCGTTGAGTCGTCGGGACTGGTGGCAGCGATGCTACCCAGGGCTAGCACAATATTTAGAAGGGCTAGCCAGTGTTCATCCCTGCGACGACCTGCAATATAGGTTTCACGGAATACCTGCTCATCGATCATCGGTGCGAAGGCTTGGAAATATAGGAAGTATGCATCCAGCATTTGCATTTCTGTCGGGGGAATGGATGGCTGAGGCGGCGTCACGCGGGCCTGTGGCCATCCATGCTGGTTGTCGTGATCGAGAGAATCCTGAGATTGCGTCTGAATAGGAGGATTTCGAACAAAGTAAGACACACAGCCAGGGTCTAGCCAGAAAATGACTTTTAGTACAGCTTGGATGGACGAGACACCCAAGTAAGACGACGGATGCCTGGAGGAAAGTGAAAGCGCGTTCACATCGTCGGAGACACCCTCCACCAGGTCGATTGAGCTATCACGACGGCTGTCCTCCAGCTCTTCAGGCATGGTTTGCAGAGACTCGAGATTATCGTCTTCGTTTGATAGCGGGGACAGATGGGTCTCTATCGAGGCCAATGTAGAAGGCGAAGTTGAGTGTTTGGGGTTGCATTGCGCCTGGGTAGATGATGAGGCCATAGTTGTTAGCTCGAGAAGCCTTTCCCGCGAAAGATTGACAAGTGACTCGGGGCTAATATTGGGGAAAAGTCTCCCCAGTATGACCCGGTACTCCTCGAGGGTTGTAGACAGCTTTTCAACATGCCTGTCATGTAGCTGTTAGCATTCTAATCTGCGGCTGGAATGGCTCTCTAATGGGACCTGCTTCCTTGACGGCCGAGGGTCTGAATAGTGACACTGGTCAGCTTTTTTGTACCACCGGCATGCCTCACAGGGCTTCTCCCCGTCGCATTTGATCTTGCGATGTCGACAGGAAGTACATGCCCGCAGCGTCGTTACTCGACGACTCACAGACTCGCGCCGCTCATTTGCCGGACGGCTCCGGGCAGGAGTCGCTGCCGTCGGGTTCTCAAATCCTTCAAATGTATGGAACATGGTTGAGAGCGTAAAATCACAACACGAATCGCAGTTGAGAATCACATAGTTCAAGTTTGGGGGTAGGTTCAGAGTGATCAGTGTCTGAGACAGTACATAGTCGTTTTGATCGCAGGAATCGTATGGCACGGATTAGGTGGGGTGCGACGTATTGGAGATCGGGAAAACCACGTCCTGGAATAAGGAGTTGAATTCCTCGTGGCCGATATGAATCACGAGGAACGGCCGGTCGAATTCGTGTCTGGTAAGTTAGTAGGGAAAGACGGACCGAGGAAGATGGCCGAAAGCGAGAAAGAAAAGGTGCATCAGGAGAGGAAGAGGCAGCCGCGAGCGCGAGACGACGAGCATGAGCCCCCGCGGCTAGGCCCGAATGGAAATAGTCAAGCCGAATCAGCTTGGTAGCCCGATGTGCCTCCTTCTCTCCCCGCATGCATGCGCCCGCTCGATGCACTCGACTCCGGGGACCCCGGATCCAGCCCTCGCTTATTGGAAGTGTCAGGGACTGTCGGGCCCAGGCGATGCGGGATTGACAGCAGTAGCGAAGACTCTCTGCGGAGACGCACTTTATCGATACTAAACTCTCCTTCTGATCAGGCGGGGCAAGGACGACGCCTGACCGGTGTCCAATCGCCACCGAGAGGGGGGCGCATGTCTGATGCCGAGCTTCTGTGGCGGGCGTGGTGCCTCTTTTGAGCCAAGGGCCCGAGGATACGAGAAGCCGGACAATGAGTCCAACCTCACATCTCTAAAGCCGGGCTTCACGGCGCGTCCGGGGATTGGACCCGAGGCAAAAGGGTGAAAGGGACGAGCACAGTAGAAGCCGGCAGAGTCCATGCAGTTCCACCGAGTTCAGGGAGCGCCATCAGACGCATGCAACACTAATTCCGGTTTGCGTTTCTTTGACGAAGAATACAAGGGCCGCAAGGCAGGCTCCTACTCCCTGGGGAGACCACGATCATTGGCTCGGTTAGAAAAAGACTTGGCTGGGCAGCAGCACTAGTGCAGAGACCGTTCGGAATCCGGGGAGCATGGCTTAACACCAGCGGGGGGTCAATCGTCTGGTCTTTTCGCTGTCAAGACCCTGTTGCATCCAGGCTGACAGGAAAATAGAGTAGACTTGGGCCACCTGAGGCAGAGAGAGGTTGCGGAGCGAGTGAGAGAAGCTTGACGGGGAGAGCTGCGTGTCCGATCGGGTGAACTGCAGGCTGTGGAATCGAGATGATCAATCTTGAATGGTGCCAGTTCACAATTGCATTCATAATGGAAGACAAGTCCCAGCCGGGTCAGCATCCTAAGGGACGCAAGTGCGAAGAGATGAAAAGAGAACAAGACGGCGACGCTGCCCAAACTGGAAGACGCCTGTTAGATCAGACATCCTCTTTTTCGTTGCTCTCTATATCTCTCTATTTCTCTCTATACACTTTGCCAAGTCCTTTCGCCCCTGCCAGCCATGTGAGAACAGACGCTTCACGAAGGGCACGCGTTTCAAGGACATATAGTCTCCATCCCTCTCTCTACCACGTATGGCTAAATCTCGACGTTTTGCCCCTGTAGAAGGAGTGCTGGCTGAACAGTACCCACTGGACCAATACATATAGAGTACAGTAGTAACTAAATGTAACAACATATCCTGTAGCCCTATCAGGGGGCTATGGCCCCCTGGAGGATCATCAAAAATGTATAGCCATGCCCCCATGGAGAGGTTGAGATCGTATTCGAAAATTATGTGGTTTAGAAATTACCTACCATGTAAGAAGTACTTATTACTTCCATGTGGTTTAAACCTCGATCCTTTCCTCCACGGGCTTCTCAATCCTCTCCGTATTCATAGAGCGATGATGTCCAGGGAGGACAGGGAAGCCGCGGGTTTCAAACACGCCGCCGGTAATGCCACCTCTCTCGAAGAGATGGTCGACGTCTTCCAACTCGAGGCCTTTCGTCTCGGGGAAGAAGAAGAAGACCATTGGAATCTTGCGCACGTCAGTATGTGTGTCGGGGTGGAATGGTAAGAAAACATACCCATGCAAAGCAGAAGCAGGCAAAAATGATAAATGTTCTCCACGAAATGTTGTCGATCGCAGTTGGAGTGACTTGCACCACAATGACTATGGCAGTCAGTAATCGAATAGCACGTAGAGACATTGGAATACGTACAAACACACATCCAGTTCACGAAGCCTGCAAATGCTTGACCTCGTGCACGGATGCGAGTGGTGGTGATTTCACTCGGATAAAACCTGGAGCTCGGTGAGCAGCGGATCGCCTCAGCCATGGGAACGAACTTACCATGGCATGGGCAAGTATCCAAAGCCCAGAAAGACCTGGAAAATAAAGACAAACACGGTCGCACCATAGGCACATGTCTTGGTGCCAATCGACAGTAAGATCGCGACCATGACGAAACACAGACACAGGCCTGCTGCAGAGATCATGAGTGATGCCCGTCGACCAAATCGATCCATACTCCACAACGGAATGATGGAGCCTGCGAGATACGCGAGCGAGGTGCAACCACCTAGAATCAGGGAGAGATTACGAGAAAGGTTCATCGCATTCTGGTAAACGGTTGGGGCGTAATAGTTGATCATGTTCGAGCCTAGGAACAATGTCAGACAGCAGCTTTGATAGAGCTACCCTGTCATATCTGGACTTGCCTGTGAACTGTTGCTGAATATTGACCAGTCCGGCCAGAATCATGCGACGGAGATTCTGGACCTTGCCACCGGCAAGAAGTTCTTTGTATCTGAAAGGGCCACCAGCGGACTCGATTTCAATGGCCGTCTCGATCTGGCGGCGGAGAACGACTACTTCTGGTGTAGACTCATCGGCCGGCTGAACGAGCTGCAAACGGGCCAAGATGAAGGCCGCTTCGTCACTGCGATCTTTCTCACACAGCCAGCGAGGGGTGTCGGGTAGTGGGAGCATTTGAACGACTAAGCAAACAGCAAAGAAGGCTTGAAAGCTGATGGGGAAACGCCATTGAACGGACGAATTCACAAAGCTGAGTCCGTAGTCCAGCCAGTAGGCAATACAGAGACCCAAGATAGTCACTGTTCCCTGCGCCGAGAGAAGTCTGCCACGGAGCTCTGGTCGAGCCATCTCTATCGTTCGGTCAGCGAACAAGAATTCTTTCCAAATATGGTCATTCTAACTGACCACTCTGGTATGTTGGCACTGTGCTGCTGTTGATGCCATTTCCAAAGCCAGTGACAATTCGTCCGACCAGGAACTGAGCCCTAGTATATGAGGAGCCAAGGATAATTGTGCCAATCACCATGATCGAACCGCCGGCAATGATTATCTTCTTTCGGCCGATCTTGTGGCCGACGAGGAAGGCGAGGAGACAGCCGACAGCACAGCCAATATCATATATGGACGTCACTATTTGGAGTATCACAGTTAGCGGACATGCGAAAAGGCCGGGAATCTTTGAGGCCATACGGATTCCCTGCATGGTCGAGTCGGGATGACCGAACTGTTTTCCAAACTCATTGTTGGCACCAATCAGTCCACTCATGACTCCCTGGTCATAGCCCAGGAGCAAGAAAGCCTGACAACTGGCCGCTGCGACTGTCAGCCATGAATTCCAGAGATCACCGAGAGCCCGTACCTGTCACAGCCCAGTGCAACTGTTTCCCGCGCAGGCCCATCGTGTCAGACAGCCAACGTCCTACACCCCTTGATTCAAGGCCGAGAAGAAAGTCAATCAGCGATAGAATGCAGCGCAAAGCACAGCATTGCATCGTCAAACCCGGGGCCCCGAGCGATTTTGAGTTGTTCTCGACTGTCACTGCGAAAGCCGAGTTGCTTCGCGCTATCGCTACCCCGAGCAGCCCGAGCAGCGCAGGCTCGGTTGAAGACCACCCGGGGGAGCTGCACTCGCATTGGCTCAGCGAACCCCAAAATCCGGGGATCTGGGGGATTCCAAGTAACGCTGCGCGAATACAGTGGATCGTGTGGAGGTTTCCCCGCACGCCATGACGCGTTGTCCACTCGCATCGACAGCTGCGCTCCTTAGCGTCGTGGGTGAAGAAGCCGACTGGGCCACGGCGAATGCAAGCTTCGATATCTCGTCGTGAAGAGCGCCACCAGAGCTTCTTTTCATAATCCCTCATGGATGGGATACTCAAGCATCGATGCTGTGTGCTCACCTCCTATGCGCTCCAAAGACGCGCTTCATCCATCGTAATCTAAATGTGATCACCTAAGCCATAGGATTGACCTTTAGTCCGCTGGAAGACATTAACTTGATTATAAGTGGGCTTCTTTTTGGGAAAACTATTCAAAGCAGTATATATAGTTGACGGAAGGCCTATAACGAAAAAAAAAAAAAAATCAGATGCAGCTTAGTAAATATATTATTTTGTTATATATACCTTTGCTTATTTACGAATTATTCTGTTTTAGTATAGAGGATCCTAGACCTTGCTCGAATCCTTATTCTTGGTATACTAATATCAACGTGAATCCGTTTTTTTTTTTCAAGTTTATCTGTTTCATGTATTTCATAACCAGGACCTAAGCGTTGAATTTTCAGAACATATATTTTCTTCCGTATCCGTTTTGAGATGCTTTGTAATTTCTGCAGGTTATACTGATTTATCCCATCAGTGAGCAGCATACATTCTCAGGTGGAAGCAATTCACACCGAGCCCATTGCCATTGTGTATTCTATGAAGACCTCAAATTCTCGCAAGCGTGGGCTTAGAAAATTGTCGATCCAGTCTCGTCGCCACTCGTCCTCGTACCAGCAAGTGTAGAGTGCCTTACAGTACTCCCAGTAGTCTGGATACCATCCCGCTTGGGCCCAGTCCACGATAGCAAGGATTCGAGCTGGTTTGCTGGAGGAGATAATGATGTTCCCTCGGTGGAGGTCGCCAAGGGTAAATTTAATGACTCCACCATCCGGTAAAAAGTGCCTGTAGGGGTCGTTGTATCTCTTCGAAGGAGAAAGCCGTAATTGCGGTAAGTAGGGAAACCAGTCGTTGAATTCCTTGACAGTTAAGGGCCGGTTTTCGGGAATGATTGGAAAACATAATCTAGGAGTGGCTGGCGACTTATAGAACCTAAAACTTTCTGATTAGATGCAAATTATACCATTCCTGTTTTGACTGGGGCGTACCAATATAATTATCGGAAGGATCTTGCTCAAGTCGGCGCAGGCGGTTGACTATTTGACATAACTCATCGCAGAGCGAGCTTTTGTCCAGGCTATTGAGCCCACTCCAGCCATCCTGTAGCGTCTGTCCTTGAATAAGTTCCATATAGAGGAACACATAGTTCTCCTCGTCGATTCGCCATCCAAAAATTTCGGGAACTGGAATTTCGTCGCCAAAGTCCCGTTTGATCATCCAAAGACACTGCGCTTCTGCTATCGTAACATAAGGGCCAAACTTGACGAAGACTTTGGACTCTTCAAAGATTATAGGCTGCGGCTGAGGGTTCGCGTGAATATCTTTCGACAAAGCTCTCACTTGCGCCGGCGTCGGAAGACTTTTGCTGGGCTCTTTGAAGAAGGAAGAGTCGAAAAAGTTCATCTCTCTGATCGTCTCATCGGGAAGATTTTCTGCAATTGCAGAGAATTTTGTCATTTTGGTCGAGGGACTCCCTCAAGGTTTGCTGAATGATATGTGAGCGCCTTGGATGTGAGTAATTGTTGGGTGAGGGAACAGAGCTGATTGGAGCGGGCCAGGATAAAAGCAAATAAGCGGGTCACAGACGGAGCACCAGCACAGGCACAAATGGCCAGGTCAAAGGAGATTGACCGAGACCAATTCGGGTACTTGTGGAATGAATAAATCGATGTCAAGTGGACGTAGGATCAGCCATAGTTTGCAACCAAAAAGTAGAAGGGGTGGAAGGCTTTTTGGTCAGTATATATAATCGCTGGCACTCTCTTATCTTATCGCGAGCACCAAACCTCCCTCCAACCTCGACCTCACCTTCCCCCTCCTCAATGGGCACCAAACGTTCCTGGGAAGGCCAACTTGTGGCTTCACAGTCTGCCGATGGGGCCTATGACAGTATGACTTCCACCGAGTCGGCCGGCTCGACAATCTCCATCTTCGAAACTATCCGCGACGAGCTGGACGAGCACCACGACCGACGCGAGCGGATTATCAAGGTGAGCCGGGACATCACCGCGCTCAGCAAGAAAATGTATATCCTATCTTGATCTATTTCCCATGGCTTGAATACTCATCACTCTGCGATACAGAATCTTCGCTCTTCAACGAGTACGCGTTACGAACCAGCCTATCCCGCCGAAAATCGCCAAAGAAAACCAGACCCGCTTCGATCAGATCCACAACCTCTTCACCTCAATCATCCCCGATGTCACCGGCATCAATGCGTGGCGCTACCAGCGCCAGATTAGCGGCGGTGTCCAAGAGTTCATCGAGGCCGTCTCGTTCGACCACTACCTCCGCACACAGACGCTGATCAGCCACGAAGAAACTGCGGCCCGACTACCCTCCGAGATCCTTATCACAGAAGAAGATTACCTGATGGGTCTGTTTGACCTGACAGGTGAGATGATGCGGTTCGCAGTGCTGGCTTTGAGTTCAGGCAACGCTACCCCGGCCCATCAATCGACGGAGATGGATACGACAGAGGATAACGCGCCGAACCTGCCGAATCTCTCGGACACCCAGGCCAGTATCGTCGGTGATCTGCGGGCTATGCGGGCCCGCTTTGAAGCACTCAGCCTTTCCCGGAAGTATAATATGATGCGCGATCTCCAAAAAAAGGTGGAGACGATGCAGAATAGCGTGGAGAAGGTTGAGCGGGCGGCGTATGGTATTTTGGTGCGTGGCAGCGAGCGGCCAAGTGGATGGACGCCGGATCTGTCTGGACCGGTCGAAGTCGAGAGCCATTGATCTGACGCTAGTCGTTGAATAGCCATGGCTCTTGCTATATGGCTTCTGGCGGTAGGGCTCGAGGACAAATACTTACGGTGAAGTTTAAAAGTACTCGGATCAAATGGATGGCGATATACGACAAGAAGTATGCAATTCGTAGAGAGTGTCCCACAGCCATCTTTCTCCTTGGTTTCTCTTGCTCTTGGAGGTTGCTTGTTATTTTCGAGTACATATGAGGCCATATTGACACTAGACAGGGCCGAGCAGCTTAGCCCTAGCTCCCGGGTCTCGATTTCGGACGCTCGTTGGAATCCGGAAACTCCCAGGCTTCCAGCTCGTGGCTTGTATTCCTTGACCACCCAGTCAAAACATCTCGTAGTCGCGAGTCAAATGGCCACAATCTAGATCCTGTGCCGAAGCGACTTTCCCGCTCCCAAGATATACAAGATATACGCTATTCGTCTCCTTCTACAAACTCGACGTGGCTAAATATCATTCATGGAACATGTGCACACTCAGAGTGTGAATAATACCAATTTCATCCTTCGGAGACCCAGATATAGGTCTTCATATTACAACTTGCCGGCTCCGAAGCCGGGCTACTTGAACTCGATTGCCCGCATGTAGGTGGATTTACTTCACGCAGAAATGGGTCACAGCTCACACTGGGTACATAGTCCGATTGCGTACTGCAAGACACTGATAAATTCCTTCACTTCTACTGACAACAAACTCGGTAGTTTCATGAACCCCATTGGCGACGGGTCCAATGGATTGATTCCCTGGGAGCTATCGAGGAAGACTTGAGCGCGCGAACAGACCCTGGACGCTATGGCGTTGGAGTGTGCGGAGTCGGAGACGCAGCAGCCGACGATGAATGATATTGATGAGAGCGACTACGTCTAATTTTGAGCGACGAGCAACCTAGACTAGACTATCTACATACCGATCCCGTATCAATTGATAGCGACGTTGGCCTCGGTCTGGCCCGCTGTGGAGAACAGCGTCACTCCACACGCCATGATGACCACACGCGACCAATTCATGCATTTCCTACATTGATGCCATTCAAGGCCATGACTAATCCATACATCACAGGCCAACACTGCAGTTAGGACAATCCAGAGGTAATGATAATTATGTGGAGCAGATAACTATGGACACGGCGTCACGGTGACATCACTACCCGAAAGCGAGTGACAGTCCCGACGCGGGGAAAAGACCAGGCCCAATCAACGCGCAAAAATGAAAAACCATCATGAAACGCCGGAATCCTCATGAAATCTCATGCCATGCATTTCGGATTAGCCCCGTAGTCCAGGGATGAGAGGTGAAGGGCTTAGGGTCCATCTTCGTAGCGAACGCATGGCATGGAAAACAAAGCACCCAACCGAAGAGAAGACAAACGAAGCGCAGGCTCAAGCGGAGCGCGGATCCTCGTCCTCCGACAAAATACCCTGTGTGATCAGGTCCTCGGGCTGTGGGCGGTTCTGAATCTTGTGCTCGAGATTATCGGCTAGCATATGTTTCTCCAGTTCGCGGGCGTGAGCCTGCAGCGCCGGTGCGGCGGTAGAAGCGGGGAGGATATTGCCTTTGTTGGTTAGTACGTAGCCGCAACGATATCAATCATGATATGATACGGAAATCAGATAGGATCAGGGTTCATGGTCGAGGCAGGGGGGAATAGGGAGAAGGAGAGGGGAGGGAGATATACGCTCCACCAGCTCATCCCTTCCAGGCCTCTTCTCCAGATTCTTCTTCAGATTGTCCGAAGCGCGATGGCGCGCGAGTTCCTGACGGGCGGCTTGGAGGGAGCTGCGAGAAAGGGACCGTCAGCATGGATGATCGCAGGACACAAAGGCGCCGACATACGGGGCTACATTGGTGTCCAGCAGGATATGGCGGTCCTTAAGATCCTGCAGGTCCGGGCGCGTCTGGAGGTGCTTCTCCAGGGAGTTGCGACGCTCGTGGGGCGAAGCGGTGAGGGGAGTCTCGTCGATCGACATGATGAAAGGTTAGCGATGCTAGTAGAAGGAGTGTAGAGTTGTTTTAGAGGAGGAAGAGAGTAGAGAAAAAGAGAAAGTGGAAAGTGGAAAGTAGGTAGAAAGTCAAGTGATGCCTGTCCCACGGGACTGTCACGCGGGGAAGCCCAGCCACGGCGACTGTACTTGGAACTACACCAGCTACGCAGAACACTACGAATGACCACACAGTGGACAGTAGATCGGTGTAGTTGCAAATCCACTATCATACATGACCGCGGAGGCCGCACCAAAGCAGAAGCCACTCTCAAGATGTAGCGGCGCCACGACGCATATTCTCTCAAGGAAATTCCACGGTTTGCAAAGGAAGGGTGTTTCCGAGGAATAAATCCATGCGCTGCCCGTGAATCGAACGGTATCGAGTCCTCTATCGATTCCTCATGTTCGCGGGTCCGACCATGCCATGGTTCGGGCTCATGCCGGGGCGGTTGGAGAGACAGAGGGAAGGGGAGCAGAGGGCGAGAAGATAATCGTCACAGACATTTCCCCATTTCCCCCCTCCCGCGCGAGATGCCCATCCTGCGAAGGAAAAAAGACAAACCCGTCCGGTTCTGGATACATTGGTTCACATAGTCCACTCGGTCTGCCGATATCGACACATGCCGAGGATCAGCAGACCGGCTCGTGTCCTCAAGGAACCCAGAGCTTGCCCCGGCCCCGACCATTGCCGCGCGTAGCACCACGACTGGATCCTCCACGACGACCACTAGAGGCACGGCGGGAGGCCCCCGCGATTCCGCGGGCGACGCCTTGCTGCGTGCTCAGATCCACCGTCGGGTTCTTGCTCCCACTCCCCAAGGACCGGCTGAACGAGTCTGGGTCAATTGGCTGGGTGGGCACTTCGACCGTAGCCTCAACTGCAGCGGGAGCCGTCTTTGCGGCAGCTTTTCGAGATGCCCCACCCCGCGCACCGCGGGAAGAGCCCTTTCCGCGACCACGAGGAACGAACACGAGCTCGTCCTCATCGCTGTCCTCGTCGTAGGCGAGCAAAGTCTTAGGCTCTGGGGCCTGGGTCTGGGTCTTCTCAACGTATTTGCATCGATTCTTGTACTCGCGTTCTTCGTATTGGATCGCAGTGCGCAGTTGGAGAATATTCTTCACCCCAATCCCGAACTTCTGGGCCCACACCTGAGTCGCGCGGTCGTTGGTGATCAGAATGCAGTTTTTGGCGGAATTCTCGGCGTCGGGACCGCTGTGCAGCCGCCACAACAGAGCACTCAGCAACGGGCGCAACACTGGCGGAGCCACCGGGATAGTGGTTCCGGATGCTGTGCGCTGGTGACCCTGCTTTGTCTTGTCCGCCTTGTCGGTTTTAGCCGAGTTGCCATTCTCCTGCTGGGCGCATTCCGGGCTAGTGCGCGAGCTGCGCGAAGAGGTGCGCGAGGCCGGTCCGCTCGGCGAACCAGCGGAGGTGATGGAAGCGGCCTCCGGGTCCTTCTTGAAATTCAATTTGCTCAGCAGCATCTGCGACAGATCGTCCGAGGCCGAGTGACCGTTATCCTCCTGAGGCGCAGGTACGGATTCGGAGGCAATCGCTTCGTTCACGCCCTCGGGCTCCTCTTCAAATTCCGGTAGGAAAAATTTCTCCGCATCCTCCCAGTGCTCGTATTGTTCCATTGGACCCTGGAGGGAAACTCGCTCGGCGGCAATGTGGTCCTTTCCGGAGGTGACTCGATCGAGAAAGCGAACGGCCTCGCGGGCATTAATGGCGATTTGCGATCCCGCCCGCTTCAAGGCGTGGAGCCGCTCAAGGGCTATCGTGAGAAGAAAGGATGAGGTCAGCAACGGGCAACACCGGAGAGAAGCGCCCCTCTTCCCCTCTGGAACCTGCAGGGCACCTACTGTAAAGAGGGACAATGAGATCGATGGCACCGTTGGTGGTCCATTTCTTGATTTCGCTGATGTTGGTGGTCAAGGCCGTCTCGTCCACGGCGCAGTGAAAGACCTTGCGTCCGGTCGACATGACGAACAGGGAGCGGAACAAGTGGCGTTTCGGAAGGACAGTTCTGCCCTATACAGGGGAACTGAGGATGTTGAGAGCCGTGACTGGAGGAGGGGAGGTCGAGGTCAGCAGGGAGAGGGTTGTGGAGGGACAAGGGAATGTGGGGGCAGCGGGAAGCCGGCCTAGCAGGACAAGCACTCACGATGAGAAGCCAGAGGACAAGGACTCATCTGCAGCATCTTTGACGGTGCAACAATGGAAGCCGATGCTGGAATCAAGCAGGAAATGAGGCCGCAGTTTGCGACCAGAAGTGATTGGGGCTGACTAAGCGGGTACCTTGGTTCCAATCTGGAGGGATAGAAAGCATAGAAAGAACGCATCAAAGAACCGATCGACTCAATAGATCTATCTGCCTGAATGGAGTATCATGGAATCATGAAGGGAGAACCAAATTGAAAGAGAAAAGATGACTGCCTCCGCCAGCCTGGGTGTCATGCATGAGATACATCCCCATCCCATCCCATCCTATCCTGTGCCTTTCCTACTGCTTGACCTTCTTGATAAGCCCATCCGACTCCTTGACTCGTTGAGCCCATTCCCTGAGAGATATGTCAGTTTATGAGACCAAATAGAAAGTTGTCGGGTGCAACTCACGTCCAGCTGCCGTCATAGACCCGGCGCAGGTTAGGCTCTCCATGCTCCGCCTCACCCAGAGCAGTTTCAATGATAGTAGCCGTAACGCCCGTACCGCAGGAGCTGATGATTTGCTGCGTAGGATCAACCTTGCGATCTTCAAAGATCTTCTTTAATTCGGCAGGAGGGAGATAGGTCTTGGTCTCCGGGTCGAGCAGTTCCTGGAAAGCCAGACTCTTGGATCCCGGGAGATGACCCGATGAAAGGCCCGGGCGTGGCTCGGGGTCGGTTCCAGCCCAGCGACCGTAAGATCGAGCATCCAGGATCTCAACTTCTTCAGCGCCCTCCTTGCCGTAATCCAATGCCAGCTCCTTCATCTCTCGAAAGGAGATCACCAGCTTAGAGTCATAGGTTGGAACCGGGTACTTGCTTTTCTCCACGGTATCTGGCTTCCCACTCTCCGTAGGAAGGCCCTCACGAACCCAGAGACGGTAGTTGTTGAGGATGTGCACATTCGGGTGACCAAAGACACGCAGGGTCCAGCCCACGCGTGGGGCGCTGAACATACCCAGCTCGGCAGTATCGTAGACCACCACTTCATCGTCACGGCGTATCCCAAGCTCACTCATGGCTTCCGCAAAGGTCTCGCAGGTGGGCAGCATGTGAGGGTAAGGTGAGTCATGGTCTTTAACGGCGTCAAGGTCGAAGAAGCGCGCCTGGGGGATACGAGACTGGCGGAAGGAATCAATGCCCTTGCGCCCCTCAGGGTCATTTGGCATGAACCATGCTGCGCAGAGCGGAATGACGCGCGGTGAGGTCGAGATCTTGGTCGGTGGGTTCTTCTTCAGCGCCTCGTTCAGTTGCTTAGGGGTGACCAGGTACGACGAGAAGGAGACCTGGCGCGTGCCGGCGGGGGCGCGGGCAGACATGGTCGAGCGAAAGGCACGAGTGGGAGCAGCACCAAAGCGAATGGCCATGGACGCCATGGTTCAGAAGCCTGGAGAAGCAGGCCAATTTACATTGAAGGGCGAGACGGTGTGGAGGTGCGGAGAACCTCATGTGATAAGGGCGATAAACACGACGCTTATCGGGCGCGGCGACCTCATCTTGGATTCACCGTTTTCCATTCCCTTCTCCACGCGCTTGTCTTCACTCTCGCCCCCCAATCATGAAAGTCACCCTTAAGGAGTGGAATGCGATTGCCACCTGGCACTGGGATATGCCTGAAGATGAGGTCTGTGGCATCTGTCGGGTTCAATTCGACGGCACCTGTCCGACCTGCAAATTCCCGGGCGACGAGTGCTCGCTGTGTGAGTCGCGCCGGAATCACCCCGATCGGCGACAGTGACTAATTCCGGTGTATCATAGTACTCGGCAAATGCGGCCATTCATTCCACATGGTGAGATTACGGAGAAGCCCCCGGTCAGATCGGCGAGTCGGAGACTAACTGAGGGGTGCTCTCGGTGGGTCAACAGCATTGTCTCTTAACTTGGATTCAGCAAGAGACCTCCAAGGGCCTTTGTCCAATGTGTCGCCAGAGTAGGTGCTTCTTTTGCCGTTGGTATGGATCAAACTAACAACTGGCAGAATTCGAGTGGAAGCAGAGCGACGAGTGACGGATCGATGTTCTTTTTTTGTTGCTTCGCATGGTTCCAATGGAGGCGTTTGATGGGTCGGATTAAGGATACCCCTGGATTTTCTTCTTTCTTCTACTTGCTTTTACTGAATGTCTTCCATCTTGGACGTCGACATGCCTGGGGCGGCAGTACTAGCCCGTCGACCGGCCTCCAATATGGAAACGCGCTACTCCAGTCAACCAGCATGGGAAAGCACATCTTTTCCATTATTAAATGCTATTCTGTAACTGCAATAGTGCGCGCTCGTCAATAAGCTCCAAAATTACGACAGAATACTCAATGAACCTATAACAGTTGTCTCAGTGGACCGGTGTTTCCTAGATCTATCGTAGCGAATCACGAATATACAATCCGCAATGGAGTCATCCGAGCCGCCAATCACGCCATCTCGAGGCAGCGCATTAACTAGATACTTTCCACATTTGCATAATGGATAACCATTGCTCGCAACTTTTGGAGGTTTATGCTTTTTTCTTGAGGTCAAAGGCGCAATAAACAAACGCCTTCTATAGATCCGCCCGAGCATCGCGGGATGGTGTCACGTGCGCCTATCGATAAGAAGCTCCAGCAACCGACATCATCCCGGCGTCTTCCAACATGGCCATGCAGCGGCGGCGATGTCTCTGAACAACCCGGCTCAGCCACCCATCCAAGACCCTCCTTCCAGGCCTGGAACATCTTTGCGGCCGACAGATCGATACAGCTGGGGCTATGAAGATCAAAATGTAGCCGAGGCTCAGCAAGCCGAGCCCGTCAAATCGCCTACTTATGACAGAGCCACAGACGACGAAGTCGGAGACCCAGCAAATAACCCCCACGATGAGGGAGCGGGACAGCAGCAGTTTGCATTTCACCCGTTCTTCACACTGATTGAAGACGCACATACGACCGATTATCACCATCCGACAGTGCACTATATCTTCTCCGACGATGACACCGACATCGTCACCGAGGCCGCGTTGCGCAGTCTAGAAACGCAGCAGGATGCACTTACAAACAGCAAGAAATTCAGTCCTCGAGACGCAGAAGAGAACCCCGATGACTCACCGAAGTCAACGCTCCTCCCACCCCCGATCCCCGGTGTACGCGAGAACTACATCGTGCTAGACATCGAGCCGGTCCCCGTAAATACCCCAGCTCACCCCGCAACCGGTGATCCCGCACATCAGACAACAGGGGCCATCTCCAGCCCGCTCGCCAACCAGGCAGCGCAATCCCCGACACAGATGCAGACACCACCCAGCGCGGGTGTGCTACAGACCCAATTCTGTGTTACGTCGGCGAAAAGCTTTTCGCCGAGCTGGCAGGTGCTCAGCAGCGAGCTGGTGCCGGCGCCAACCTTCGAGAACCACGACCCTGTGGCGTCACCGGGTCATGGGTTGATGTTGAAAATTCATGGGACCGGCGGGTTACCCGCGGATACGGGCAAAGAGAGGGAGGACCGAGGGACGCCAAGGTTGGAAGATATGATGGATCAGTTCGCGAAACGGATGCGAGAGTTGCAGACGGTGATTGATGCGGCAGACTTGGCGGGTACGCTTGAGGACGAGGGAGAAAAAGACACCCAAGAGGGTGCCGTGCCCAAGGAGGCAGAGAGCATCTCCGGCAGAATTGAAGAAGGGAAAAGGGAGGAAGAAGCTGATGGTGACAAGGAAACGGAGCATTCGTGATTTTATTGCTTTTTCAATGATGCTCATGGGCCTGGCGCGCCTTTTGAGGGCTTATGCATGGCGTTCACGGAGTGATCCATAGGCTGGATGTTCTGGCCTGAGGTTATACCACATCTTCTCTCTTTCCAATTCTTACTTGGAAGTCAGTTTCGCAGCAAACGGCAATCAAGTTCACTAGTATTCAATCCAAAGTATTTGATTAAGACCAAAGCTGGCCAAAGTAAGAATGAGACGTGAAGAAATATCCAGACCTTAACTCCAACGAAAAGGCACCTTCTATGGACCCCAGCACAACCCTAACACAACCACCAAAACGTAGCAGCTTCAAAAGCGAATGACAATGTCACATGATTTTCTCAGCCAGAAACTCCTGTCCGGAGGGGAAACACCAGCGATATTGGGTATCATGATGTCACAACAGAACGGTGACAAGAATCGAAAGAGACAAAAATCCAACTAATCAGTCGGGCGGTTTCTATGCAACCGTCGACCACCGGGAATAGCCGACGGGGGAACGTTCTCTCGGCCCTCCAACATACCAGCCATCTTTTTAGAGAGCATCTTCTGGGGCAGCTTGCTCTCGACAGTGTTCGGGTGGTTCGAGGCGGAGCGGCGCCGCTTGAGAGGGGGCTGCTCGGGCTCATCTTTCTCGGGGGTTTCGTCCAGTTCCATCGAAATCGGTGCGGGCGTATCAGACTTGCCGCCAACCATGGCGTCGTCATCGACGTCACATGCGACTGGTCTGGCGACGTTTATATCGACTTCCCTAAGGCCAGTGTTGGAAGAAGTGGGCGCGGAGGGTGGAGGGTGAGTATCTACCTCTTCCGCAGCATCGCTATATACGAAGGTTTTGGAGGGTGAAGAAGTCACAGGGGAGCTAGGCACAGGGGCCAAACGAGCCTCTTCGTCGAAGGGAAGAGCAGTGAACTGCCTGGAGGTTCGGTGGCTGGACCGGAGGCCATCATGAGACTCGGTGCGAGGCAGCGTGGTAGGGTAGTCATAGCGCCGTTTCTGAGGAGTGACGCCGGTCGGCTTGTACTCTTTCATGGGGTTGCCCTGAATGTTGGCCCGGAGCTCAGACAGTGGCTGGCGCACCTCATCAGTAAGGGGTGCGGTTGACTGTTCGAGATCCTTGGTGTGTATATTGACATCTTCCTGGAGCTGGCCAACGCGCTCGCCAAGGCCATCGAAGTGCCCTTGAATGGCGGAACGAGACTCTCGAACATTTGCAGCCATGGTATCCAGACTACCGAGTTGTACTTCATGGAAGCGGCCGTTGTGAGATCGAGCTTTGGCGACAAAATCATCGAGAGCTTCCATTTGTGTGCTCATATCGTTCATTTGAGCGTCCACAATCCGAACCGTCTCTTGGTGCACTGATTCAGTAGTCCGCTGGATCGAAGCATTGCGTTGCTCAAAGGCCTGTCATGATTAGCTTTCGTAGGTCAGATAATAAGAAGGACGAGCCTTACCTCCCAGTCATTCTGCATCTTTGTCTTGATCTCATCGCGGGATGCAGTGACATCCTTGGCAAACTGCTCCTCCTTAAAGATCCACTCATCAATGTGCCGGTCATACCGAGCGGTCGCTTGTTCGAGCGTATCGCCAGACACCGAGATATCGGTGCGAAGACTCTCGACCTTGCTCTTCAGCCGGTTCGATTGCCGCTGGCTGGAGTCCTCAAGCATACTTCGGATTTGAGACATAAGATTGTCGCGTTCGGATTGTGCACTCGCATGCTCCTCTTCCATTACCTGTGCGAGATTGGACGAAGCCTTGCGACTAGCTTCAACAGATTGGCGGTTGGCTTCCTGGAGCTCGAGACGTAGCCTGTTGATTTCGGATTTTTGTTGCTCGAGATGTGTAGCCATATCTTCAAACATGCCCTTGAAATCTTTACCCAAAGTGTTGTAGGAAGAGTGAAGTTGAGAGTGGAATTGGGAAAATTCTCCAATAACCTCCTTCGAAATCCGAGCGGCAGCAGCTGATAGACCGTTTAGACCCTCGCCAACTTTGGCTTTCACATCCTCACGGAGAATCTTGATCTCCTCGAGGATATCATTCATCTCATCATGAGCACCCGAAGTCTGACTCTTCGCCTCTGCTTCGACCTTATCAAAGGACGTGCTAAATTGCTGCAGCTGGGAGCGGGCGGTTTGGACGGTGTTGACTTCGGTGCCAATGAATCCGTGAATCCTCCTCGACATACTTTCCAACAACCCGTCATGTTGTGACTGGAAGCTTTCCATGCGAGCGTCGATTCGCTGAGTGACATCGCGGACCTCACCGGCGGAAGTCTGCCATCTTTGGCGGTTATCAGACTCCAAATTGTCCTTGCGGCCGATCTTCGCGTGCAGTCCATCGACATCTTGGACAGTACCATCCAATGTTGACAGCAGGTCAGCACCAATTTCACGAAGCTTCTTCTCAGTGTCTTGGTGAGCTCTGCGCACGATTGTCTCTTCATCCAGCTTGTCGGAGATATTCTTCAGATTTAGCTCCGTTTGGTCAAGGACGCCCCGCGTCTTGGTCAACTTGCCCTCGGTCTCCTCGTTATTATGCTTGAGATTGTTGAAGTTGCCGGTGAGTGCTAACAACTCTTGGACTTTGTGGCGAAGACTAGATTCCATCGACTCGATCTTGGCACGTTGTTCTTCATTCACGATCCGCCGAGATTCGCTTTCTATGGTCATCTCTTCGTATGCATCGGGGGTCAAGTAGACACCATTGCGGTGGCGTGTGGCGATCAGCTCACTTTTAAGCTTCTCGAACTCAATACCAACGTCGCGCAACAGCTTGTCCTTTCGGACAACCGAGTTGATTTGCGGTTTGTTGCGAATGTTCTTTGCTCGAAAAGCATAATCCAGAGTCGAAATAGTCTCCTCTAAATTGCTTCGTGAGGGCGAAACTGTGGCGATAATGCACGTCTTCGTGCGGCCACCAAGCGAGTCTTGTAGGAGTCTCGTTAGCTTCGACTCGCGGTAAGGAATGTGTGAACCTTTGTCTACTAGGGCGTTTATGACGCGCCCTAGAGTCAACAAGCTCTTGTTAATTAGACCAGCTTCTGTCGCCCGCTTGTTTTCGGCGCCACTTCGTCCGATGTTTTCACTGCCCGCCAGATCAACAAGGTTCAGCTTTCCCGAGCTGACATATTCTTCGCCAGAATCACTCATGCGATTCGTGAGGACGGTAATGGTGAAAACTGTGTGACTCCGGGAACTCAAATCATTGCATTTGGTCGCGGCCACCTGACGCTTGTGACTGCCCAGCTGCAAAAGTTTGATACCTTTGGAAGCCGAATCAATGTAGGTCTCCTCCATTCCTTGCACAAGGGTAGCTGCGTGACCCTTTTTTTCATTCTCGAATATCTTGAGTTTCTTATTGTCATCGGCCGAGAGCAAGTCGCGCAATTCTTCGTTATATAGTTCGATGAAGGAGCATTTCACCATGCTCTCGGTTTCCTCGAGTTTGTTGAAAAGAGAGTACAAGGTACGCGGAATGATACCCGCATCATCCGATAATATTCCGAGGGTGTCAGTCATATCTCCAGACATTGTGTAGGTCTTTCCAGTCCCAGTCTGTCCGTATGCGAAAATGGTGCAGTTGTAGCCAGCAAGCATCTAGGATCTCGTGAGCATATTGTAAGATTGCCCTCTGTAGTTGTTCAGCTCACTTCATTGACGATTGGCGAAACGACTTCATCGTACACGATAGTCTGATCAGCTGCGGGTGAGAAGACTCTGTCGAAAGCATAGATCTTGTTGGAGACCGCGTTGGGCCCCATCGACAAATCCACTGTCTTTCCACTGACTCCTTCTGTTGACAGTACCACGCCGCTGTTCTCTTTGATCTCGCGCTCGTTGCGACCGCGGCAGCGCACGACAACATGGATGCTCGTATCTTCATTGATCTCGCGTTCATAGTCTCGGTCCTTTCGTTTCCCGATGGCACTGGCTTGGTCGGGGCTCGGTTTTGTCCCCCTTGCGATAGTAGCTCCAGTCCCAGCACCAGTTCGTGCCACAACTGCCGGCGAGGCCTGTCTATCTGGCGCGGCCGAGGCTGCTCGTCGAGTCGGCTGGCGCAAACCAGACCTTCGGGCAGGGAGGCCGGAGGCAGGCCGAGCTGGGCCAGCCATGTTGTTAATTTGCAATGTTTGGTGACAGACTTGCAAGGTCGAAGTGAGTCGGATTGTGGTTGTGGAGGAGTAGATCCGTGCAGACAAGCCGGCAAATCGTTAACGGAGAGCTGTGTATGCAGCGCGGGATGGTGGATCCGTTTGGGCAAAACATAAACAAATGGCACGTGACCACATCCTGTCATGCTCCCCTCTCACATGACTCGGCGTCATCGCTCCTTCCCCGCGGCGCTCTCTCCTTCTCTCTTTCTTCTCTCGCGCCTCTGTTTCTCGCCCAGTCTTTTCTCGCTTTCAAGATTACTGAATCCCATGGTTCCAAGCATCTAAAACCCTCCGTGATGACTGCCAGAAACCCGGCGCCAGTCCAAATCTCCCCGGGCAAGGGCCTGGGATTTATCAGCACGTCCCTCTATTCCAGACTCTGCGCATGAGGATCGGACTAATAGTTGCTTAGTCCTGGGCGCTTCTTTACACAACATCTTGACCCGAGTCAAATCCCACCCACAGATGTATCCTGCGATCGACCTCGCCTATTCCCCCACCGACCCCCTGCGCCAACCGGTGGTTCTCCAGCTACCTTCCAACGGGTTGCGACTACGTTTCGACGGGCCTGACCAGCGGCTGCGCTTGATTGAGGTGTTGGAGTTTTCTCGGATGGATCTTGTCTACAAGAGCCAAGACGTGCTTAAGGGGGCGAAGTCGGTTGAGCAGCCCACGTCCCCACAGGGTCCTAGCTTTCGGCATGTATACAACCGCCTCTTTGGGCCCTCCTATCCGGGCGAATACGTACCCCCCGCGGACAAGTCGCCATATGGCACTTATGTGCTCTCGTACCCGGGGGTTGCATTCTCGTTTCCTCTCCAGCATTCGGCCTGGTCCGACCAATGCGATTTTGTAGCGCTGCTCTCATCCTCCGCAGCACTGCCAGCAACCTCTATGGCCATCTTCCAAGGGTCTTCGTGGCCTGAGGTTCGAGCGAAGCTCTTCACACAACAGCCTCAGTATCCACGCTCATCAGCCGTGGTTGGAAAATCGCGTGACTCGTTCGCGGACGAGGTTGAGGAGTTTCACATACTTGGCGCGGGGAAATTGGAAGTAGTACGACGTACGAGTCCTCCATTGGAGATAAGCCTTGGGGAAATGACTCTTCAGGACTTGATTGCAGAATTCGGTCCTCCGGATGCCATTTATCGTAAACATGATCGTCGGATATCAATCCATCGTGCAACCGGCGCCGGTAGCGGTGCAGATGCTCTTCACCTCAGTCCATCGCCCGGCCGAGGAATGGACATCCAGGATACTGACCATTCCTCCAGTAACAGTGTGACCGATGACTCTGACGAGGAAATTTCTCCGAGCAATGCTGGCGATCCAACTTCCTTGCCAGCGGAGTGTTTCTTCAACTATTTTCACCATGGCTTTGACGCATTCATTTCGTACCCAACCACGCCAGGGCCGGCTTTCCCGGCATCTGGACTTTCAGACCCAACACCCCAGCCGCCATCCTCACAGCTGACCGTAACCAAGATTATTTTACATGGGAATGTGCCCGGATCCTACCCCTTTAATCGTCACCGCCGAAGCCGTTGGTCTATCCATCTTGACTCATCCGGCGACGGCCTGACCTCAGAGTCACCCTTTGACGAGATCTCTGCGCGGCTACGCGAAGTCTGGAAAGGGTCGTACAGTCATCGGGCTGAGGAGCGTGCCCTGCAGCAGCCAATGGTGCTCAACCGAGGCTGGGGAGATAGCCCAGAAAGCAGTGTCGAGTTTCTCGGTGGTTGGGAAGAAACTACCGCTCGAGGTTCCAGGGCAGAACCTGAAGGCCAAGATGGCGGGTTGGGCAACACGGAGCTCTTTGGATTCCCGGGGCTTCTTTTTGAGGTCTTGAAGAATGGCGCCGTGAGCTGCGTGACGGTGTATTAATCGTTAGGTCGACAGAGGTCTAGACCACCTCGGGCGTTTGGGACTTAGGCGTTCTCTTTCCATTTGAAGCATGACATGAGCGATGATAACCTATTGACACCTGTATTTGTTTTCTGGGGGCGTTAAGTACCCTTTATACTTCGTGGTTAATATTACTATGATTATCTCCAATTATAACCTTCGATCTATCGCGGTGACTCGATCGTTTCATCTCTATCTATATCGCCTGTTGCATCTTGATCGCCAGCAACACGACGGTGTTTTGAATGAAAGCTCTCGTCTGTCCTTCGAGTAAGCCCTGGAAAAATTCGAATATACGTATTCTCAATGCCGGGCCGAAGGTACTATTTCAAAGTCATTCATCCAAAGAGAGCTAAAAGCAGAATGCAACTGTGATGCCGAAGATACTAGGCATCCAAGACTGTGGAGATATTCCTATTTCTTCTAATCGACCAACCGTTGTGATGGTCAGATTCGAGCACAGCGAGTCAACAATAGCAGATGTGCCCACTAGAACTAGGTTGACTAGCGATGCATTTGCTTGATAATTGCTCCGCATATTCGATATTAGAATGCAATGGCTAATTCCTGCAGGTTCTATTGTTACAAGGCACTAATATTGAACTAACTGAATCAGATAAAACAGAGAATATATCTTTTTTAGGTTGATGGGACCAACTGCTATAGAATCCATGAGATCCATGCACGCAAGCGTATCAGATGCAGTCGACTCCTTTGATAGGAGGGACCTTTCCGAGTTACAGACAAGCCCTTCTAGAGAGACAACTTAGGCCGCCATGCCCAAGTACTTGCTCCCTAACCTACCAGTATACAATCCGGTCTGATGAATACCAGTAGATGCGTCTTCCCACTGGGAGAAGGTAATCAATACCACGTTCCCGAGGTAGACCAGCTATACATGTCTATCCAGGGTACTAGGACTAAATCGCCCTATACTGCTTAGCTTAGCAACATGAACTCATATAACCTTGTTTGCAAAATCGTCGCCTCGAAGAATCGTCGCCTCGAGGATGTAAGAACATCCACCACCTCTCGCTCTCCCACCGGTCGCAGCAGAAACATCTTAAAGATGCCCTCGGGGAGTAGAGTACATACTATAATTGAGGTTGGATTACATTTTCCTCCACTAGGCCTATGATAGCAGGAGAGGCGTCTTTTCACCAACTGCCAGGAGAAGTGATGCGAGGCGTCGCCAACTGTCTATCATCTTTCTCGATTACAACCCACTAGGGCTGTTTGGGCCTGTATGGTATGTAATCATGTTACACTCTGTCATATCCGAGCCGCCGCGATCTTCACTCCGCAACTGCGAACTTTCATCCCGGCTGGTCTTCCCCCAGGCACAGGAGGATGCCGAGCCAACCACGGTCGCTACCGCGGTCATGGACATCGACATTAAAGCTCCCGAAATCGACGTTTCCGCCACGCGTGTCACTAGCCGATCAGACGAAGTACCTAAAGCGCTGCACCGACGATCTCTATGCCTGGCAGCAACACAACCGACGAGCGGCGCAACGCTTCGTCCTCCACGACGGGCCCCCGTATGCGAATGGAGAGCTGCATATCGGACATGCGCTGAATAAGATTCTGAAGGACATTATCTGCCGGGTCCAATTGGGGCGTGGGAAGCTGGTTCGTTATGTGCCCGGGTGGGATTGTCATGGCCTACCGATCGAATTGAAGGCGTTACAAGGGCTGCGGGACATGGGCGTGCAAGATGGCATTAGCTCTGCGACTATTCGCAAATCTGCGCGGCAGCTTGCCAGGTCGACCGTCAAGGAGCAGATGAAGGGCTTTCGCGGCTTCGGGGTTATGGCTGATTGGGAGAACCACTGGAAGACGATGGACAAGCAGTTTGAAATGCGGCAGCTAGGCATCTTCCGTGAAATGGTTGATCGCGGTCTCATTTACCGAAAATTCAAACCGGTCTACTGGTCACCGTCGACCGGAACTGCATTGGCAGAAGCTGAGCTGGAATACAAAGATGACCATGTCTCGACAGCCGCTCTGATCAAATTTCCCCTCGTCAAAATCCCCGAACATCTCACCAAGGACCCGCTCTTGCAGTCAAAGGATTTGAGTGCTGTCATCTGGACGACCACTCCTTGGACCCTCCCAGCCAACGCGGCTATCGCGGTCAGCGAATCTTTAGAGTACACCATTGTCCAGTCCGAGAAACATGGCCATCTGCTTGTGGCGCAGTCTCGCTTTGAATATCTTCAGAGCATGCTGAAAGAAGAACTGACTGTCGTCGTTCCTTCGATCCTCGGGTCGGAATTGGCGGAGAAGACGACCTACCAAGCACTCTTCAAGGGCCCTAAATCCGAGCCTCAGCCGATCATGGCTGCAGACTTTGTTACAGCCGACTCCGGCTCGGGACTGGTTCACTGTGCACCTGGGCATGGTATGGACGACTACGAGGCTTGTCTTGCACGCGGTATTCCGGTATTTGCGCCTGTCAACGACGAGGGCAAGTTTACAGAGAAGGCGATGCCGCACGACCCCACACGTTTGACTGGGAAAGCAGTCTTGGGCGACGGCAACGATGCGGTTCTAGAATACGCTCACTCGCGCGGCCAACTACTCGCCCAGCACCGCTACGAGCACAAGTACCCCTATGATTGGCGTTCTAAACTCCCAATCATCGTCCGGGCCACCGAGCAATGGTTCGCTGATGTGGCCGATATTCGTACTAGTGCCCTTCAAGCACTGGAGGATGTCCGATTCGTTCCTGAAGCCGGCAAGCACCGGCTGGAGAACTTTGTGAAAAACCGTAGCGAGTGGTGTATCTCGCGCCAACGTGCCTGGGGCGTTCCCATCCCGGCCCTCTATCATCGCACCACGGGTGAAGCCGTGCTCACGAAAGACAGTGTGTCTCATATCATGAACACCATTGAAGAACGTGGAATCGACGCCTGGTGGACAGACAGTACGGATGACTCGGCTTGGGTTCCCGCGTCGCTGCGGGACGACCCAGTTGGCTACCGACGTGGGACAGATACCATGGATGTTTGGTTCGACAGCGGCACCAGCTGGGCCGAGATTGATGCCCCAGAACATGGCAGTCACCCGGCAGACGTCTACCTGGAAGGCACTGACCAGCACCGTGGCTGGTTCCAGTCTGGTCTTCTGACGTACATTGCCCACCAGCTCGCCTCCGGTACAACTGGAACGCCTCGCGCTCCCTTCAAGAATCTCATCACCCACGGCTTTACCCTGGATGAGGATGGCCGCAAAATGAGCAAGTCCATCGGCAACACCATTGCACCACAGACAATCATGGACGGGACCCTCCTCCCGCCGATCAAGCCACGAAAAGGCAAAGGCAAGAAGCAAGTCGAGAACCAAGCCCCAACATACGATGCCTTGGGGCCCGATGCGCTCCGCATGTGGGCAGCAAGCAGTGATTATACACGCGATGTAGTTATTGGCAAGCAGGTACTCCAGACCATCCATACGAGCCTCCACAAGTTCCGGGTCACTTTCAAGCTCCTGCTGGGTGCACTCGGCGATTTCCGACCGGATTGTGTCGTGCCCTACGGGCAGCTGCAACAGGTGGATCGGATTGCCTTGAAACACCTCTCGGATATGGTCCTCGCGTCCCAGAAGGCCTCTGAGAATTTCGAGTTTTACAAGGCCATCGCCACGATGAACCGCTGGGCCAACCTCGAGTTCTCGGCCTTTTACATGGAAGCCATCAAGGACCGATTGTACACCTTGGGCGAGGACAGCCGCAGCCGCCGGGCCGCGCAGACCACTTTGTACTATGTCTTCCACCACCTGCAAGAGGTGTTAGGCCCCATCACTCCCCTACTTGTGGAGGAGACCTGGGAACACACACCCGAGCATATCAAGTCGCAGAGCGAGCACCCCTTGCGACGCATTGCCTCTGCCCCTGCTTCGGAGTGGCAGAATCCAGCTCTGGACACCAGCTACCACGAAGTCGTCGCGGTGCACTCGGTGATTAAGAACCTGCAGGAGCAGGCGCGTGGGCAGAAGCAACTGGGCTCGTCTTTGCAGTCCTTTGTGCACCTCGCCCTTCCGGGCGACATCGACGACTCCGTTTTCCGACAGTACCTCTCCGAGCTCCCAGATCTGTTTGTTGTCTCGTCCGTGACCATCAGTCACCCCGGCGAGACTGTCCCGACCGAGATCACCGAGGCAGAATGGCAGTACGAGCAAGAGTGCGAGCTGCCTGATGGACAGAAGGGTGTGGTGCATGTCTACGCGCCTCAGGCGTCCAAATGCCCTCGATGCTGGCGATACGCTGTCCCAGAGTCGGCGGCGCCCGAGTCCATCTGCGATCGATGTGACACGGTTGTCGATGGGCTCGAGGCTTAAGAAGCATTACGGAGGATCGGAAGATCGGGGTCCTAACCATTGCATGAATATGGCATTCTGTACTATAGATAATCTAGCCTTGTATGATATGCGTGTCTATCCACTCCCATCTGTGTCTCAGTGCAATCTAATTCCAGGTGAGCCAAAAGCTCATTTATTCACCAGCTCTGGCTTACGGCAGTCTGCTGTGCTCCGTTCGAGTCCGCATCAAACAAGGCGTAGAGTTCAGTTCCACCGGTGGCGATGACGACAACCTGTCGCCCAAATCCTGATTTCATGACACGTCCCGGCTTCACACCATCGCCCCTTCACAACACCTCTCCTTCTCTCTTCTCCCAAACTCCTCAACTCACTCCTACTGATCATGATGATTGTCCCTGGCATTGATAACTTTCCCACCATCACCATGACGGCCACGACAACCTCAGTGGCACCCATCCCCACGGTCGTGCCGGGATCTCCGCTCTTCCAGGAGCTCCACACCACGGGCAAGCGGACACTCTGGTGGGTGCTAATATCAACCAGATCCAGATTCAAATAATCACTAAAATAACTAGGGTCGTGGTGGTACTGATGGGCATCTCCTCACTGGTGTTCTACTCTCTCAACGCTCGCGCGCCACTGGTATCCCCTCCCTGCACTCTCCAATGCAATCACGCTTAAGCTACGCAGCTAACCCCACAACTCCGCAGGCCAAGCGGGTCTTCCACACGCTAAGCGCGCTGATCACCACGATCTCCTTCATCACCTACCTCGCCCTCGCAACGGGCCAAGGCATCGCCTGGAAATACGCACACATCCCCGAGCCACACAAACATGTCCCTGACACCGCTGCCGACGTCTTCCGCCATGTCCTCTGGCTGCGCTACGTGAACTGGGCGCTGTCCACGCCGCTGATCCTCATCAACTTAAGCCTGATATCCGGCCTCCCCGGTGCAAACCTCGTGGCTGCCATCGCGGCCAACTGGGTCATGCTGGCGTCAGGCATCCTGGGCTCGTTCGCCGGCCACATGCCGCAGCGCTGGGCGTGGCTGGTGCTCTCTTGCATCGCGTACCTGGTCACGCTGCATCACGGCGCATTCCATGCACAGCGAGCAGCGCAGAACAAGGATGCGCCCACCCGGCGCTTTTTTGGGGCATTTTCGGGATCGGCGTTTGCCGTCTTGGCTCTGTATCCTATGTATGTGTTTCTTTTTGGTTTCTCTTCCTCTTTCCTTGTGCTTTGCAGTGTTGCAGGTGACTGTGTTGAGCGGTGCTAACTCCCATTCTGCAGTACCTTTGCAGCTGGCACTTTGGCCCTGAGGATCAGTGTGGACGTTGAGACTATCCTCTTTGCAATCCAGGATATTTTCACCCAGGGTCTCTTGGGATACTGGCTTCTGCTTGCGCATGATAGCTCGCAGGGCATGTAAGTTGAGCGGCAATGAACTGATGATTCAGTCCTGGCTTGCTAATCGACCTTGCAGTACTCTCCACCTGGATGGCTTCTGGTCTCAGGGCTTCGGAAATGACGGAGCTATTCGTATCCCAGAGGAAGAGGGTGCGTAATATGCCAAAGCGGGATCTAGGCTGTATGTAGGGATGCTATGTGCTATCTACTGCCGACCGACTCTATCAGAGAGCTCAGTACGTATCCGGGCAGACAGTGCTCTTCAGATTGCCGGAACAAAAGCATGCACACTTGATTATTGCACGCCACTTGGCTATTTTAAACTGGGGTTTCTTCGGCTTTTCCAGGGGTGCTTCAATGCTATGGTTACCATTGCATTTTGAAATTCAAAAATACTTCCAGATTGCAGGACTATCATTGTCATCAGCCCGCTTTTAGCCATCCCGCCTTTGTAGGGTATCCACACATCTGTTCGGGGCTTTCGTTGCCGTTATTCATTCCTCGTAAATCGTCCAGCCATTTCAGTTCATATCCATAGGAGCAAAGCTCACGATGATCCATGTATCCACTGTAGAACATCAAAGGACCCATTGATCTTCCGGGGAGCCTACATACTGTCCAAGCGGAGCCTTGGCCATCTCCTTCCCATTGTTCAACTCCACCACCTTCACGTCCTTCTGCATGTTGATATTAACAATACCAACAGGTACGGTTTCCAGATCAAGTCTCCGCGGGAAAAGCACGAGAACATGCTTCATAGAGCTCGGCAGCCAGAAGCCAGCATCAATGCACTGTCCCTTGAATTGGATGCTGCGCAGCTTGTCGGGGTCAAACCACTGCAGGAAAGGGTCGGCATCAACAACAAATCCGCTGAGGGTGAGTTTCTTGATCGAGAGACGGCGGGAGGTGTTTCCCATAGCCAGAGCGCGGATCTTGGCCATCTCCATGCTGTACTTGTCCAGGTACTCGCCGTAACCGATGTCCGGGTGCAGCTCCCCATCGCCGCGGCGACCGCTAAACTGGGATTAGCATCTTGTGGATCGTTTGTACGCAACAACCATATATGTCCTAGGCTCCGATACCAAACTTACTTGTAGATCGGCTTGGCCGACGTTTTCTTATCCATCTTCCATTCATCTTGGATCAACTTCCAGTCAGCCGCACGCTCCGAGCTAATGATTTCCGGTTCCAGCGCCATGCCCAACTCCAACTCATCCAGGTTCAAGTTCAGCCACGCAGCCTGCCAGATGTAGCTCTGATATGACTGCATCATACCAACGAGCTTCAGCGAGCTCAGGCCGAGGAACTGGCAGAGGGGTTTCAGCTCCATGATATCAAGACACTCCATCACCTGCGCATCAGGTGCATTCGGCCAAAACAGGTCCAGCCCCAGCGTCATCTTGTCACGAGCAATGTCATCCCAGGCTACACCGCCACGGAAACTCAGGATTGGCTTCGCCGGCGTGGCGGTCTCTGCGACTACAAGCATAGTGAAAGGTTCATCTTGCACGGAATCAGTGGGAGACGCCAGCACTTCGATCTCCTCGATGGTAGGCTCCTACGGGACGTCAGCGATCATGAGCGGCGAGCACATCAGCGCACGAGAAGGCGGTCATCATACCGTCTTGGACTTGATTGGCGAAGGAGAGCGTGCACGACGAGTGAAATCCAGGAGCCGGGTTGGAGCCGTGGTCACAGTGGCCCGACGTCGGAGACCAACGGGCAGGCTCAGATGGCGGCGCTTCCTGGGAGTCGCAGTTGGAGTGTCGTCCGAAGAAGAACGAGGACGACGCTCGGGGCCCAGGTTGAAGGGAAAGCGCTTGGGCAAGCTGAGGTCGAGGTCTGGAAGAGAGTCAGCCATGGACATCAGAGACAGGTCGAGCTTCGATCAAGGGTTCTTACGGATGTCCAGGCCTTTGCTGAGCTGTGCCTCATAGTCGCCAGCATCTTCCCAGAAGCCGGGACCCAGTAGCGTGTCCTTCCAGTGGTCGGGGTGCTCGTCCATGATGAATGGCACGTATTCGGAACTTGGTTGGTATGGGATGAGTGGAGGGAGAAGGGTTGCGATGAGAACAAATACCAGGGAAACACTCTCGATGATCACCTTCAGATTCACCACGGCTCTCATCGCTGCCTGGAACAGTCTGGATGGGGAAAGCGCAACGAGCAATCGACGACACCTTCCCTTTCTGGTCGTATTTACCTCCTCCCAGAACGAGCCGTCAGCAACTCTGAATCGGGCATATTCAGTGAGTTCTACATCGGCGCTGATCGTCGATCCGATTTGCTTTGCGACGGGACTGCGGAGACACTGACGTCTAACTCCAGCCATGACGTGCCTCTATTGGTGCGTGCGGAAGTATAGAGACCTCAACCAACCCCAAGTGTAAGCCATGCTCCATCTGCAAATGGAGAGCACGTCACTACTGGAGATATTTTTCAAGTCAACAGGGCCTACAGTACAAGCACAATAGACTGCTGGTAGAGATGACTTCGCTATTTTGTTTTCCCTTCCCGTTGTTAAATACATCCATGGACACCCGGAGCCGAGGGGGAATCACCCGCAAGCCACTTTTCGTCTTCCAGCGGACAAGAGGGTTTTAAAAAGGGTAAAGAAACTCGGAACTAAATCATGCGTGCGTCACGAAAAAAACCTAATACTTCTTGCCCTGGCGCAGGACATCACCGAACTCCTCCAGAGGGCTCCGGATGAGCTTAGTCTCCTTCCAGAGGTTGGGGGTGAGGAAGCCGTAGGTGTTGACGACGGCGACGAAAGTAGCCTTGAGGGTGTTCTCGAGGGTCTTGGTGGAACCGGAGGACGAGGTGTAGGCGTCCTGGACACCGGCGAGCTGGAGCAGACGCTTGACGGCGGGGGAGGCAACGAGACCGGTACCGCGGGGAGCGGGAATAAGCTAGAAATTCAGAATTAGAGCCCGCAGGTAGTTTGCACGGGAGTTAATAGGGCACATACACGGACGGCAACGGAACCACACTTGCCACTCTGCTTGACGGGCAGAGAGTGAGGCTCACCAAGGTTGGTACCCCAGTAACCTCTCCGAACGGGCAGGACAGCGAGCTTGGCAATGGTGATAGCGGCGCGGATGGCGGTAGCAACTTCCTTGGAGGTCTTGATACCGAGACCGATGTGGCCCTCGGAGTCACCGATGAGGACGATGGCCTTGAAACGGGTACGCTGACCGGCACGGGTCTGCTTCTGGACGGGCTTGATCTGTAGGTTGCAAAGGCCCATCAGCACTTCTGCTCATTCAATTATTGCACTCCAGCAATCCCACTGCTTCCCGCAGCTCAATCGCATTGTGTGCATTGTTGCTGCGTATCGCATCCTCCAATTTCGATTTCCAGGCGTATGTGCGGTGTGTCGGAGTCGTACCTTCATAACCTCATCCTTCAGCTTAGGCAGGAAGAAGTCCACAATCTGGTACTCCTTGATAGGCAGAGAGTGCAGGTAGATCTGCTCCATGCTGGTGATCTTGCCGGCCTTGACGAGACGACCGAGCTTGGTGACGGGCTGCCACTCCTTCTCCTCCTGCTTTCCACCACCGCGGCGTCCACGGCGACCACGGCCACGGCCACGGTCACCACCACGGTCGCCGCGCGAACCGAAACCTCCACGTCCACGGGGAGCAGCGTCAGCCATGTTGGATGTATGTGAGGGCGACGAAAACGAAGTTGTCGAGGGGGTCGAATGCGGTCGGAGATTCGTTCGCTATAGGACTTGTTTAGACCGAAAATTCGGGTGGGCTAAGCGAGGCGGGCAGCCCTAGTAGTAGCCCTGAGCCCTATGTGCCCAATGTGGTAGGTGGCACGTGCATTTAGAGTTTATGAAGGGAGCCGGGTCAGCTGACCTCTGCTCCACTGCTTGGGAGATCCAAGTGAAATCACAGTATGAAGTCGAGAGTGAGGTGAAGTCGCAGTCGAGAGCATTGTTAGATGGGACAGAAGTCCTGGACTCCACATATCAAGCATCAGGAATGATAAAAACAGTGCATCACTCCTCAGACTCCAGTCAATCTTACTACTACCTTACTATCTCAAATCTCAAGCCAAAAACAATAAACGCAAGAAACAGAAAATAAGAAGAAAGAAAGAAAATTGTAGAAACCAAATCAAATCTAGAATCGAGCGTTCCCGACCGGGCGGACGCACTTCCCAATCGGGCTATCCGCAAGCTGAACAGGAACCACCTCGACTCCGCAATTTAAAGATGTCATTGCCCCCAGCTCTGGCTTGTTCATCTGTTCTCCTCCCTTCCCTTCGGGTGTTGTTGGTCGTCTGCTAGTCGTTGTCTTTTTTTTTTCTGTTCTATTCTGCTACACACATCCACCATGTTGCGGTGGTATGCTTGGCCCTGTTTCCCCTCGGAAAACAAAACAGAAGCTCACCGCATGCCTTCGGATCTAGGTACCAAGCCAAGTTGGCCAAGTCGCCTATCCTCACAGCCAGCGCAACTAGTGCAGTAGAGCATACCTCAGTCCCATCAATCCAATTCCTCTCTAATGATGCACAGGTGCTGTTCGGCAGCGGCGATGCCCTCGCCCAACAGGCCGTCGACCGCAGGGGTCTCGAGAAGCATGACTTTGCCCGCACCGGGCGCATGGCCCTCTATGGCGGAGGTGGGTCTCGACTATTTTCAATGCTACACTTCAAGTGATCGATAAGCTCACTGATGTCCTCTGCTAGCCATCTTCGGCCCTGCCGCCACGACCTGGTTCGGCATCCTCCAGCGCCATGTCGTGCTGAAGAACACCGTGACCACCACCATTGCCCGCGTTGCTGCCGACCAGGCTGTGTTTGCACCTATCCAGCTAACATGCTTTCTGTCCTCTATGGCCATCATGGAGGGCACCGACCCCGTGGAGAAGTGGCGCAATGCCTTCGTGCCCAGCTACAAGGCCAACCTGATGGTGTGGCCATTCGTCCAAGGCGCCAACTTTGCGTTCGTGCCGGTGGAGCTGCGGGTACTGGTAGTCAATGTAGTCAGCTTGGGTATGTGTTTTCCTTGTGTTTCGGTCTCATTATCGATCAATACTAACAGCTAGCTAGGCTGGAACTGCTTCCTTAGTCTGTTGAACAGCGGTGAGGAGTAAAGGTGAAACTGCGATCTGTCAATAGATACCCTTATGTCTTCGGTCTGCATTGTCTCTCCTGTGCATTGTCATGGGTATTTCTCATATAGATGTTCCCCGGGTCGCAAGTATTTGATTATGGGTCTTGGGCTTATATATACATATTGTATTGATCACTGCATGGAGCATTATTCTGTGGTTTAGACGGTTTCTTTTGGTCTATCTTGCTACCAGTGTTTTCGAAATGAAAATCGAATCGCAATTTACTGGCTTCGAGCCAAAATCGAGTGCAGTTTCGCACGTTCTGGATTCCATTGTCATCGGCATCTTGTACAGCGTTAGGGCTGCACGGCCAATCGGCCCGACTCAAAGAGGCAAGGCATTTTTTTGCGTTGCCCGCGCATCTCGAACCTTGGACTGCAAAACCTCCGTGTCTTCTCTCACACCTCTCACCTTCCTCTGCCTGGAGCAGATACTTTCTGCTGACTTGAACCTGGGATTTTTCCTGGTTTTGACTCCGGTGCATATTCTTGCACACTCTCCCTCCGGATCGGCGCCCTCCCCGGCCCTGAAAATCTTCCCCTCCGAACCGCTTCGCTTTCGACACCCACCGTTCCCCCTTCAACCTTCTCTCACAACCACCCACAATGGCTGCCGTGGCGGAGAATGGCCACACTGCTGTGGCCGATGAGAACACCGCGCCCTCGGTCGCTCCTCAATCGAGCGACGAGGTGGTCACCGTCTTCCACAACCCTGAGAACTTCAACGTCAAGCATCCGCTCATGCACGAGTGGACTCTCTGGTTCACCAAGCCTCCCAGTGGCAAGGTAAGAGTCGCTCCTAGCCAGCCACAGAAGCCCGGCGCTAACTGACTGCTTTCTTAGGGCGACAACTGGAACGATCTGCTCAAGGAAGTCGTCACATTTAGCTCCGTCGAAGAATTCTGGGGCATCTACGTATGTTGCCACATCCCCTCAACTGTCGCCCGACTGGCTCGATCATAACTCTAACGACTCTGATCTGCTTTTCTAGAACAACATCACCCCGACCTCCGAACTTGGCCTGAAGGCCGACTACCACCTCTTCAAGAAGGGCGTACGACCGGAGTGGGAGGACCCGCAGAACAAGCACGGTGGCAAGTGGTCGTACCAGTTCAAGGACAAGCGCTCCGTCCCCATCGATGACCTGTGGCTGCACGCGCAGCTGTCCGCGATCGGCGAGACCCTCGAGGCTGACGCCGATAACGAGGTGATGGGTGTGGTCGTCAACGTGCGCAAGGGTTTCTACCGTGTTGGCCTGTGGACGCGCACCGTGGGCAAGAGTATCCCCGGTGACAAGAATGCCCGCACACCCGCACAAGGCAAGGATGTCCTGGAGGCGATCGGCCGGCGGTTCAAGGAGGTCCTGCGCCTCAAGGAGGCAGACGTGGTGGAGTTTTCGGGCCACACTGACAGTGCGCACAGTGGCAGCACCCGCGCCAAGGCCAAGTACACCGTCTAAGATGGCGGTGGTGGAAGCGTTCGTCTGCATGATACCTAGATGGAGTGATTTGGGAAATTTTCTTAGAATGGGGATTGTTTCTATGTCACAATGGAGAGTGCCTTCTCCCGAAAGAAGTCCAGACTCGGGACGGGGTGCGGCAGGACGAAGAATGGACGAAGAGATGAGAGGAGAAAAAGTCGTTGATGATTCCCAGTCTCTCTTGAGCTCTCCCTGCTGCATCTCTTTTGCAGTTTTTTTTGACAGTGACGACTCTGATTGCTTGCGACATGTATCTTACTCTTCCAAACGCATTTTACGAGGCATATGTCGTTGGCTGTGGTGTCTGGTCTGTGTTCCTTGTATGGTATCCTCAGTAGTATATTCATTTTACCTCTGATGAATTGATGGATGCGCAGCTTGTAGACTGATCTGTCGGGGTGACTGTCAAACATTGAAGCGCTGTAGTCTGATACCCAGGCACTCGTGAGTATATTGGATCTGCGCTCTGTCATTGCGTTTAGAGGAATGACTTTCTGTGCATTGGCCTGATTAAATGGCAATCGTCATAGTCTGATTTGGGATGCAATTTCGGCTTTCTTCTCGTTTCCTTTTATTTGTCTACATAAGGGCAGTATCCAGTTTGGATATAGAAACCGTTTCAGCCACATTGTCTCCGGGTAGGTGACCACAATACCTTCAAAATTAGTTAAAATACCTAGATCAATCTTGCAAGGATTCAGACTTGACGGCAGGTGGTTCTGTAGGTGTTGGTAGCTCATATACCGCGGCTCTGCTTCCGAGATCCTTCGTTGATCCTCCTCCTACCTAGGTAATGCCTTGACTGCATGACAATCTTCAGCAACCTCTAGAGTAGTACAAGATGATCTCAGCAAACCTTCCATATATGACTTGACTAGGCTGCAGTCAAATGTCAGCATGTTTCATCGAGACACTGTCCCCGGTCTTGTGTTCCCAAAGTTCGGACTCCCAGCGCCGTGATTCATTGGAGCTAAGCGGTGGTAGTCAGCAAAGTCACCAACTGTGCTCAGCAAGATGGGGATATGTAAAAAGCTTCGATTTCCCTGCAAGTTCAACTTCCGAAGTTTCTCTTTGCTCCTGGAGAGGTCTTGTCGTATTGTTCTCATCTTGAAGTGTTTGATTTCACGCCCGAGTTTCCAACAAACACACTACGTCAACACATTATTGTATATTTCTGTCTTCAGTTCCGAATTCACAAGGAGCAGACTACAACATGATAGACTGGACCGCGATACCCACCTGGGCTCGGGGGGGTTTCGCCCTTCTCTCCGCCGCCCTCCTAGTGCTATACTGGTACATCCGAGTGCCAGGCGACATGCCGAAAAACATCCCAACAGTCCCAATCTACATATCCCTTCTGGGACTATGGAGCGAAATGGGTCAAGATACCATCTACGACCGCTGGCTGCGCGAACCACTCGAGAAACACGGCGCGGTGAAGATCTGGTTTGCAGGGCGATGGAATGTCCTGGCCACACGACCGCAGTTTCTCGTGGATATGTTTCGCCACGAAGATATATATGCCAAAGCGGGAAGCCAGAAGAAGATCCCATGGAGTGTCATTGCGGCGTTGGTGGGTGATAATATCATCAACGCGCATGGGGATAATTGGAAACTCTATACGTCGATCATGAAGCCCGGGTTGCAGAGACGTATCACCGATTCGACCCCTCTGCTGCAAAAGTCGAGGCGATTTGTGGATATCCTGTTGCAGGAACAAGCAAAACTTCGAGATGGGAAGGGCGTGCTGGTGAATCCGATCATTCAGCGGTGGGCGCTGAGTTGCATGGGGCTCAGCTTTATGAATGTCGATCTGGAGGTATTTGCGCGACTATCGAATCATATCGGAGCCTACTGACAGAAGATCATACTAGGCATTGGAAAATCCCGGACAGCGCCTCGAGGAGCTCCAAACAATCATCAAAAAGACCCTGTTCAAGCCACTCTTCTTCAACTTCCCCGATTTAGACCGATTCCCTAAGCTCTTCCCCCAACGCAGAGTTGCATTTGCCATCATGCAAGAATTTGGAGACTTATTAGTCGAGACCGTCCGAGCCCGGCCACAGGTCGAATTCGAGGCTGGCAGCCCAGAGCAGGTCGTCGACGGACTAGATCGGGCATTGAAAGAAGGCAAAATCACCGAAGAGCAGTACCGCGCCAACCTCAAAGTGACATTTCTCACAGCTCACGAAAACGCCCAGCAGCTCCTCAACTCAACCTTTTGGGAACTTGGAAACAACCAAGCAGTCCAGCGTAAGCTCCGAGCCGAGGTCCTCGCTGCCAACACGCACGACCCGTCCACCGACCTGGTCAACTCCCTGCCCTACCTGTTCGCGGTGGTCCTCGAGCTCCTCCGTCTCTACCCACCAGTCTCCCAGCTGATCAACCGGGTGACCACGCAGCAGTGCGTGCTGGGCAGTAGAGTCCCGATCCCCAATCACACCTGGGTGGGCTGGAATGCCTTCGGCGTCCACACCGATCCGCGAGTCTGGGGCGCCGACGCACGGGAATTTATCCCCGAGCGCTGGGGCACCGACGTCAAGACAATCCAGAATCAGGTGCGTAGCAAGACGACGCAGTGCCACTTCATTGCGTTCAACGCGCACTCGCGGAAGTGCCTGGGACAGGGCTTCGCGGTGCTGCAGATGAAGATCCTGCTTTTCGAGCTGGTGCGGCGGATCGAGTGGAGGGTTGATCCGGCGTATGAACTGAAATTGACTTCAGTGAGTCGGCCTGGGACGGGCGGACCTTATGCGCGAGAGGGTTCGGCTGATAAGTGTTTAGGGTGGGATATTGGCGCCGTTGATGCTTCGTGTCACGGTGCGTGAGAGAGCATGTGAGTCTGCCATGACGGGTTTGCAGAAGAACCCCGCGCAAGAGACCGAGGATCTCTTGTCGCTGTAGTTTCGCCACTCGCTAGATGAGACCGAATCATGTCTTTTGCCTTAGGATGCCGTGGTGAATACGCTGCAGAGGTGATCATGGTGTCGCCACGGGAAGCGCCAGTGTCGACCTCCGACTGGGCAACATTACGATAGAATAAAATGAGACCCTATTTACCCTGAGATCTCTTGATTGGGACGGCATTTTTTAGACATGTCATTGGCAAGAGTGGAATAGTCAACAGCCCAAGACGAGTTGTACGATTCGTCGGCAGGTATGGTGAGCAGCGGAGGTGACACGGCATCCAACTCTCATATTCGAGGGAGTCAGCAAGAGTCAGAGAATCGATCCTCTATATTAAAATCAACTGATTAGCTCAGGAGCTGAAGTTCACTCCCAACTCCTTTCGACCGACGCCGTACCAATGATGGTCTATCATGCGTGACACATTGCCAAAACAGCACTACAGGGTCGGCGTGTTGGTTTTTGAAGGCGCCGACATTCTCGACTTCACCGGCCCAATAGAAGTGCTGTCGCATGCGTCGTATGCTCGCGATTCAGGCGAGGCAAACCCGGTTTTCAAGATCCAGATCATTGCCCAGGTCGCTTCTACCCTCACGGCCAACTCGTTGAATGTCGAGACCGATATCCTTCTAGCAGACGCGCTGGAGATCCTCGCCGAATTTGACATTCTAGTTGTTCCAGGGGCAACACTGTCGACCGTCCAGAACCTGATTGACCGTGGCTCTCCCGAACTCGACCTCGTTCGCAGATACGCAACTGCGCAACCCAAACGCCCGCGCATTCTCTTTTCTGTGTGCACCGGTGCCATCTTATTAGGCGCGGCTGGGATTCTGGCTGGGATTACAGCGACCACCCATCACCAAGCCATCAATGCGCTGCGGGACGAGTGTGCTCACGCCAGCGCTCCAAATACGGTGCCGCCACACATTGTGCATCGACGCTTTGTGGATGGGGGCATGTTGAAAGGAACTATGGTGCAAGTGATCACTGCTGGGGGGATCAGTTCCGGCCTAGATGCGACATTCTACATTGTATGTCGGTTGACGAGCGCGGAGACAGCCTCGTCTATCTCGCAGATCATGGAGTATGGATGGTCCGAGCCGCCGGATTGTGACTGGCCAGCGAGATTTCAATGTATGTAGGTTAGATTGAACTAGATGAGGACCAATTGGGCCCAGTAATTAGAGTAAGAAGCTTCATTGTCGTCACTTTTTGAGGTTGTGCCCATGGTCCTATTATCCGACGATGGCTAAGCGTTTGGTTTGGCAAGACTCGGGGGTCCACGGCGCCGTGCTCTGTTGCATGGAGAGTTCTGATTCGTCTGGCAAGGCTAAGCGTGTAAGTCGTAGCTATTGGAAGACAGTCAAGATGAATTCGTAATGCTGCGCATATGACTGGTTCAACCCGGACCAATCAGCCAAAGTGTCCCTGTCCCTGGCGCGGTCCACATATGGTTTCCTGAGTAGCCGACAATATCGCAAGATCAGATCTTGCCAGTCCCTGTCAAGGACGCGATTCGCTTGCTAAGGTACATAGCGATTTCGGAACGGGTCTTTTCTCAGCCAGGCCCCTGGCAACACAGTGCATCGGGCTAACGCACGTTCGGGGTATTGGTCGACTCCGGGTAGCCATATCCGAGCGAAGTCCCAGGCGGCACAACACCTAGGGGCCACGGTAGAGAGAGACTGCTGGTTTGTTCAAAAGCTACTTGGCGACTGAATTATGTGTTGCTTGCACGTCCGACGCGAGACTCTGCGATACGTGATCTGGGATCGTCTCGCCAAGCATCAAAATGCAACTTTAATCAAATGCTTATATTCGGAGTATGCTGACTCCACCGGGAAGAATCGACGCACCTGCGCTTCCACGCCGACGTTTCCGAGTCGCAGCGGAAGCGTGAGGCGAGCCGAGACTGCTCACCTGCTGACGCACACCCCGAGGTCGGATTGTGAATCTCTTGGTCAGGCTTGGTCGTGGTTGACGATAGGATGTGCCGCACGGCCAAGAGGCTTGGGACGGACGCCCTTCGAGAGGACTAGTCGCAAAACGGGGGCATTGAGCATGGCGCAGGGCGTGATAGGCGGCCTGCTCCGTGGTGGACGCACTGTGGAAGTGTCCGTTCGGTTCTTGCGCTGGTGTCCGTTGCGAGTGGAAGCGAAGTCGGAGCGATAAGGTCTTCGAGGCGGATTATTTATGCGGGCGTCCCCATCCGACTCGAGCGCCGTTTTTTCTCGCCTTTTCTCGTCTTTCCTCTCCTATTCTGCACCTTTGCTTCCCTTCCTCCATCAGCTTCAATGATAGACGGACGCATTTTCCAGTCGTTGGATCGGTCCTCTAATATCCCCACGCGATGACCAATACACTCGACAGCCAGCAACGTCCTTATCTTTGAAACGCGCCGTCTTGGCACGGTCGAGCGAGCGACCATGACTCCACACGCCCATCATCACCAGCATTTGCCTGCCGCGTTTGTTACGAGAGATAAATTACCCCGGAATCACGGCGTGAGCAAAAAGCCCACGCAAGAATCCCTCCCCGAAACTCTGTCGGCAAATCCAGTCTGCCGAGGTCAGGCTACTGCTGGTGGTACAGGATGGAGATGCATTCCCAGGCGGATCGAGTCGTGTGAAGCACGCACTGCTGCCCCCCGCGGGAGAGATCAGCCCAGCGGACTCCGTGGTCACCTCTAGTCCCTCCGTGAGAACTAGACTTGGAGACAAACCCGAAAGTCAAAGCGAGCCGGCGATGATTTGCTCGTTGCCCATTGATAAGCTCTGCACGCGCGGGGGAATCCCCGACGTTGCAGCCAAGTGGCGGAAAGCCGACAATCCTGGCGCGATCAGCCGCAATCTTCTGGCTTGGCTGAATGGTCTACTCTGTATGGCAGATACGGCGGAATCCTTTGCGCAGGCGCAAAACACTCGGTCCTCCATCCGAATGCGGTGTTTCCCAAGCGAACCGTGAAATGGCAATAGCTTGGCGCCAGGTCGGAAGCGGAATGCGAGGACGCTGTATGCAGCGCACTTCCCGCCCACCCGTCCCCGTCGCTGTTCTGCTATTGCTCTGCTATGGTCAAAGGAATCTCTATACCGCTTCACAAACAACTGTCAGTGGGGATTTTTCTGACCGAGGTCACGATCTAATTCTAATTCCGAGGATTCACCATTGGATTATTTTTTCCACCCCTTGCATTCTCGCGGAGCCCGGCAGTGTTTCCGACTTCATCAACTAGGGATCCAGATCGCGCGGCGGCTTGGCGTTGCCACGAGGCAATCCACTGCGGCATCTGGATGAAGCCCGGCTGCAGAAGCAAATTTTCCTTCTGCGCGTGTCACCGGCCAGCTCCGACAGGACCTACCAGCGTGATTCGTCCACCAGATAAGGGTGGAGGCATGTCGGCCCTGACCTTCCAGAACCCCCGGACCATCAGAACCATGCATCGCCTCTGATGGCGCGCCAAGATCGCTGGTATTCGTGTGCACATCCTGCGCTGCTTGTCATATCTCTGGTCTTGGACGCTTCCGTCTGTGTGCTGTTCTGGGGTTACATTGATAGGCCTGACATGGGCGAACGGTCATTCGCTCCGGCACGCCGGACAATTGCCGATCGCATCCACGGTTGAAGAGAGCTGGAAACAATGGGTGGTTCTCCCTCGCAGATTGCCTTCTAAGTGGGACGTCTGCCCTAGCTGCCGTACTAAGGAGGCGCCAGTCTCGTGTGGTCTTGTTGGTGACTTTCTGTTTCGGTTCATGCGCAGATAAGAGAGACCGACGAAAAACCCCCCACCGCGACCTCGGGTGTTGGGTAATAGAAATCGGCTATATATTATACGGCTACAGTCCGCCTATCCCGCGTTCACTCCCTTCTTCGTCCCTGCGTCCCTCTGCAAGAGAAGATCGCCATTTCAGGACTTGCAACTGCCATGTCTACCGCGGCGCACGAGGTGGAGGTTGAGGTTGCTCGGTATGTATTCCCTTGAGCGCAAGCCCTATTGCTCTGTCCTCTTCCCTGGAACGATATCCCAAGGTTACTAACGGACTGATGTTTCAGACCTCCCGAGTACAATGAGCTTCCCGATGAGCAGCAGGTCACCGTGACCGACAAAAAGGCCGATCTGGATGCGGACAAGGAGGCCAACTCGATCACTGTGGATGGCGAGGAGCCCAACGACACCGAGAAGCGCACCCTGCGCCATGTTGCTGAGAACCTGCCTGTCTCGGCTTGGTTGGTGGCCGTTGTTGAGCTGTGCGAGCGTTTCACCTACTACGGCATGTCTGGTCTGTTTCAGAACTACGTCCAGCGTCCTCTGGATGGCAGCGAGGGTCGTGGTGCTCTGGGCATGGGTCACCAGGGTGCTACCGGTCTAACCACTTTCTTCCAGTTCTGGTGCTATGGTAGGTTGCGTCCATTGGAATGGGGGTTAGAACGAGGACTGACCATTTGCGTCTCCAGTCACCCCCATTATTGGTGCCATTGTTGCCGACCAGTACCTCGGAAAGTATAAGACGATTGTCTGGTTCTGCGGCATCTATCTCATTGGCCTCCTGATCTTGGTCTGCACCTCGATCCCCACCGCTCTGTCACACGGAGCCGGTCTGGGCGGTTTCATTGTGGCCATACTGATCATCGGTCTGGGTACCGGTGGTATCAAGAGTAACGTCGCGCCCCTGATTGCCGATCAGTACAAGCGGAAGAAGATGGCCGTGTCGACCACCAAGAAGGGCGAGCGGGTGATTATCGACCCAGCGCTGACCATCCAGCGTATTTACATGATATTCTACGGCTGTATCAACGTCGGCTCACTGTCCCTGCTGGCCACTCCCTACATGGAGCAGTACATCGGTTTCTGGTCTGGATACCTGCTGTGTCTGTGCATGTTTGCTGCTGGCACCATGGTCCTTCTGCTGGGCCGCAAGTTCTACATCGTGCGCCCTCCCCAGGGCTCCATTATTACCGATGCCTTCAAGGCTCTGTGGATGATGATTGTCAACCGCAACATGGACGCCCCCAAGCCTAGCTGGCAGCTCCAGAACCGCGGGGTTGAGGCCTCGCTGCCGTGGGATGACCACTTCATTGACGAGCTGAAGCGGGCCCTGGTCGCTTGCCGCGTGTTCGCCTTCTACCCCATTTACTGGGTCGTCTACGGTCAATTCTCCAGCAACTTCGTCACCCAGGCCGGTCAGATGGAGGGTCATGGCATTCCCAACGATCTAATGCAGAACTTCGACCCGATCTCGATTATCGTGTTCATCCCGATCCTCGAGACTCTCGTCTACCCTCTGATGCGCCGTCTGAAGATCCCCTTCCGCCCCATCACCCGTATTGCGCTTGGCTTCGTCGTTGCCGCCTTGGCCATGATGTACGCCGCTATTGTGCAGCACCTCATCTACTCCGCCGGACCCTGCTACGGACACCCCGGTTGTGCCGCCTCGGAGGTTGACGGCTCCACTCAGGGCAACCACATCCACATCGCCATCCAGACGCCCGCGTACATGTTCATCGGTGTCTCTGAGATCTTCGCCTCGGTGTCCGGTCTGGAATACGCCTACACCAAGGCCCCACCCTCGATGAAGTCGTTCGTGCAGTCCATGTACCTCCTGACCAACGCCTTCGGCTCCGCGCTCGCAGAGGCCCTGACCCCTGCCGCATTCGACCCGGCCATTATGTGGATGTTTGTCGGCCTAGCCTGCGCCTCGTTCCTGTGTGGTATCTTCTTCTACATCATCTTCCGCCACCTGAACGCCAAGGAGGACGATATGAACGCGCTCGACGCTGATGATTACATGCCCGATGCGCCTCGTGAGACGGCACGGCGCCAGTCACGCCCGGAGTAGACTTGAGATTATCGAGCGTTTTGCACTATGAAGTTGGAGTTGGGTTCGGGATTTCCGACGTACACACTGCATGAACCCGGCTGGAGCGGAGTCTTCCGGGGTTTGGACTGCTGAGCAGACATGTGGGACGAGCTACGACCACTGTTTAATCACTAGTATATATAGCATATATATAATAAATTTATCCATATGTTCATAGGTGATTAAGTGTCCAAATAGTTCCGTAGGGCTTCAGCCGCGATAGAGGTGAGCCAGCTGGATTGTGACTGTTCTATGTAGACGAAGGCGGGTTGTATCAGGAAAGATAATTCGCAAATCTTCTCTAACAAAACAACAGACCACGTCTTGGTCCAGGGTCTTTCATAAGCCTTTGCAAATACCTGGATGGGAGATTTGAAGCGCAGTCTGACCGTTCAGCTGTCCTGCAACTGCACCCACATCCATGACGAGTGGGTAGAATGGGGCCGGATCAGGAATGATCCATAGAGGTACTTGACTGCGCATTGAGGATGTTAGCGTGTCGGCTACATGAACTTTCAGTAACTGATCCGAGCTCTTGATTTTAATTCTCATCAGTGTGTCGGCGGGAAATGTGGACATGACTGCATCGATGCATCCAAGATGTAGATAGGTGGCCCATAATTAGAAGTCAGGCCGGCCATGAGCGCTGGCGCTCGGCAGACGTGGCTTAGCATCACAGCAACATTCTTTCCTGAATGAATCGATTTGGATATAACTGCCTAGCCTCGATGTTAGCCTGGCGGATCGAGATCGGGATTCCTAGACGGCCGTAACAGTCTTCCATATGTAGCGTGCAATCATGACGTGCAGACTTGGGTTGCCACAGGCGGCGCCTAGCCGGGTACCGGTACTTGGCTCACTATGGGCAGATCCATGTTCAGGCAAGTACCCTCTACGCTCGACACCAGTCGCGCGACCGTGGGAAATGCATTCCCTGACGTGAAGGGACCAGCGCTCCACCGCATCGCCGATCCGAGCCTCAGAGGGCGAAAATAGAACAGGGTGCAGCACCAGCCACAACGGCCGTCTGGCTCCACTGCCAGCGCAAGGAGGCTGTGGCCGACGGACTTTTCGCGCCGTTTAAGTTTGACTTGCACGCCAGGTCGAATTGCGCACCCCTGACTATCACCTGTGGCTGCTCGAACCACTCAAAAAAAAATCAAAATCATCACATACGTGCAGTGTTGAAAGTGGAAAGTTGAAACCGTCCGCTCAGGAGTGTCATTTCTCGTTGCCGCCGTCCACCGCCAGCGCTTCTGCCGCCACTCCACTCCTCCCGTCTCACCCTTCCCTCCTTCATCTCCCCCCCTTGCTCGTTATTCCATCCCACGTCTTAGTCCAAGTGCCATCATGAGTGTGAGTCTTGTGAGATTGTCCGCTGCGGTTGTCCAGGCTGACTCTCTTCCAGTACCAGAGCTTGGGGGAAAATCAGGGGGGCTACGGCCAGTACAACCCCTATGGCGCCCAGCAGCAGCAAGGATACGGCTACGGTGGTGGTTACGGCCAGGCTGGAGCCATGGAGCAGGGCAACGGTGGCTATGGTGAGTTGAGATTCATTGATTGATGAATGCGTTGAATCATGTGCGACTCCCTGAGAACGCGACGCGCTGACGACCACCCTCTGCAACAGAAATGTCCAACATGCAGCAATCCGGCGGCCCGACCGCAATCCTGAACAAGTGTAAGGAAATGAACGATGCCATTTCTGAGCTTCGCACCAAGCGTGAAGGCCAGCTGGTCTCTGCGCAGAATGCTCTACTGGACTCGAGCACCGGAAAGGAGGACCAGGCGGCGCGCCAGACTGTCGACTACATCGAGGATGAGATCAACACTGCTCTCCGTTACCTGCGCGACCAATTCAAGCGCATCAAGGAGACCCCTGGCTCCGGTGACCCCCGTGTCTCCGGCCAGGTCGAGAACGTCAACCGCAACCTGCGTGTCGAAATTGAGAAGTACCAGCGAACCCAGTCCGACTTCCAGAAGCGCCTCGAGGAGCAGGTACGCCGCCGTTACGAGATCGCCAACCCTGAGGCGACCCCCGAGGAGTTGGAGCAAGGTGTGCAGCTGGTTCTTGCCGGCCAGGAGCAAAGCTTCGCGGTATGTATTTCCGTGTGTTATAGTGCAGGCGATCCTCCGCTAACTTTAGTCCCCAGGTCCCCGGTACCCGCTCTCGACAGGCCAACGATGCTCGCCAGGCTACCCTGCAGCGTTCCGCTGCCATTCGCAAGATCGAACAGGACATGATCCAGCTCGGCCAGTTGTACCAGGAGGTCGCGGAGCTGGTTCACCAGCAAGAGCCTGCCGTCACCCAGATCAACCAGGGAGCGGAGGAGACTCACCGCAACGTCCAGCAGGCCAACACCAAGCTGGACAACGCCATCACGAGCGCTCGCAACGCCCGGCGGTGGAAGTGGTACGCGTTGATCATCGTTAGTAAGTGGCGGTCCCTAGTTCTCCTGCATCCTCCGATCAACCTAGACTAACCCTGTCCCTCTCCTAGTCATCATCATCGCCATTGTGGTCGGTGTCGCCGTCGGTGTCACCGAGGCCAACAAGAGCAAATAAGCCTGCAGCGTCACCCCCGTCTCGTTTTTCCTTTTTCAATCTGTGTACGACTCTTCTTCCCTCCCCGAGGAATTCGCGATTCGAGTCCCACTGGCGATCGACACATCCCCCGCTCACGTACTCCCCCACGTCTCCTTCCCCTTTGTCCCGTGTCCGAGCCCCCTTTCGTTTCTATACCACCCTCTCGCATGTCATTTGGCCTCTCTTATCTCTGTGTAAAAGCAATGCTCGATCGGCCTCGTTTCCTTGTGTTCTGCAATTTCAAATGCCGCAGGCTTTGTACAGCTGCTGCGTTGACCACAACACCAACGCAACCGCCCATTTGATGATTTTGTCTTTGCTCCTGCTCCTGCTTCGTCGCCGTCACCGGCGCAACGTCGCGGGCTCATGGGTGTATATACTAGATTGTTTGCTTTCTGTCGATGCCGCTTGTTTTGGCGCCAGATATGTAATACTGCTACTAATCGATTCCTTCCCACCATTCTTTGTCTGCTTGTGCGTGCATAAGTGTACACTTTAATGGGTGCATGTGCCCTCCCGGGCCCGATGCCGTTGATTCGTAAAACTGGGGTATCCAATCCTGTCCATGAAGTAGAGCTGCTTTCAACACATCGTCCATGCCATTGATACTCTTCGCTCGAGTATCGCGCCTGCCAGCCGTGCGCTATGACTGTCTCTCCTTCTCGCGCTGCTCCTCAGCAGGAGTTTTCGTCTTCAGCTGCAGCGCGTGGATGCCGCCCTCGCGACTCATTTCATCTTTGAGCAGGGCGTATACCATCCGATGCCGGGCAGGCTGCATTTTGGACTCGAAGGCGTCGGAGATAATCGTCACGCTGGTCCGCATCATGATTAGTCTTGTCTCCAATTCACACGTATGATATTTGCGGTATTTGCTAGCGACAGCAAGAATATATCGGGACGAAGCCAGGGGAGGGTAGCGTACTGGAAGTGCGTTTCCTTGGATGTTGACCCTTGCATCGGGGCGTGGTGCGCATGCTTGTGGGAGTCGTTGCGGATGATCACGGATGTCGGGGTGAAGGCGTGCGCGATCTATACAAGACACGGTAGTTAGCATATCTCAAACGAAGCCTTGGTCGGTCCACGCTGCATGAGTACCTTGTCGCGCATAAGATCTTCCATCGGGGTTGCGGAGGCCATCTTAGCGGAGACAGAGAATAGGCGGCGAGAAAAGTGGCCGGCTAGAGTGGAACGGAGCATTGGAGGGGTAGAGAAAGGAGAGGATAGGTACGGCGAGAGAGAACAGACAAGAGCAGAGCGAGAGTGAAGTCGAGAAAAGTCGCCAGGCCCGAGCGGAGATGGACCGGCGCGGCTGTTTGGTTCCCGCGGAACTTTGGAGATGACATCAACTTTCTTCCTGCTGCCATTGCGCCTTCTACAGGCTCTGCGAGCGGTACAGTGACCATGAAATGAGATTTGCGCTATAAATGTCTGTCATCATGTCCACCATGTCCAGCCGCAGTCTGGTTTCGCGGCTCATGCGGCCGCGTCTGTGTGTGCGCCATGCGCGTCTGGGACCGAGGGCATCCTCGGCGCATGCGAGGCTACTCTCCACGCTCCCAAATCTCCCGATCTTTCGTGCTTTGCAGAAGCATGAACCGTCTAGCTTGGCTGTGCTGCATAGCCTGTCATCTCGGTCGTTCACCTACGGCAACCTCGTCGCCGATGTGCTGCGCGCAAAAGATGACCTGGAGCGCAAGGCCGCGGGGAGGCTGTCTGGAGAGCGGGTTGCTTTTCTTGCGGAGAATAGCTATGATTACGTAGGTACTGTGGCCTATGATATCCTCACTGTTGCTTAGAATTTTCTTGCTGGGTAGCTAATGCGCGAACAGTGACGCTCCTGGCCATCTTCGCGAGTGACGCGATTGCACTACCGTTGTCGCCTGCATTTCCTGTCAGCGAGTTGCAGTATATTCTGGAAAACTCACAGGCCAAGGTGCTGCTCGCGACAGAGAAGTATGCCGAGAAAGCGGACCGGATACTCCAGGCTGGACTGGAGCATGAGCCCGTGTTTGATATCAGACCGAAGATCCTAACGGGTGCTACTGGCAACGAGTCCATCCATCTGGAAGACCAGACGCAGACTTCATCTGGCGGATTGATGCTGTATACTTCTGGTACCACAAATCGACCGGTACGAGACCCTCTTTGGTACTACAGAGAGCCATGCTAAACGCCAGCAGAAAGGAGTACTCATCCCCGATTCCGCAGTGGCTGCACAAGCGACCACCCTGCTAGAGGCGTGGAAATATACGCCGCAAGACCGGCTGCTTCATCTGCTGCCACTCCATCACATTCATGGCGTAGTCAACGCCATCGTGACGCCGCTCTTTGCCGGCTCCTCCATCGAATTCATGTACCCCTTCAACACAGATCAAGTCTGGCGACGACTCGCCGCGCCATTCCTACCAGCCACCGACCCCAGCTCGCCCCAATCGAATATCACATTCCTCACAGCCGTGCCGACAGTCTACAACCGATTAATGTCCTCCTTCGCATCACTTCCAGCGGAGATCCAAGACGCAGCGAAACAGGCCATCTCCCCATCTCACCTACGACTCAACATCTCCGGCTCAGCAGCTCTCCCAACACCTACAAAAAAAGCCTGGAAAACTCTCAGCAGCGGCAACGTGCTCCTCGAGCGCTTCGGTATGACCGAGGTCGGCATGGCGATTAGCTGCGGCCTGGACTTTACCGACCGCGTCGACGGCAGCGTCGGCTGGCCCCTTCCCGGCGTGGAAACCCGCCTCGTCGACACAGAAACGGAGGAAGTAATCGCACCAGGAGAGGAGACCGACTCCGCCGGCCGCGCCCGCGAAGGTGAAATCCAACTACGGGGCCCGACGATTTTCCAGCGGTACTGGGCGAACGAGAAAGCCACAAACGAAAGTTTTGCGGACAACCACGACGGCGGTGCGCCGTGGTTCCGCACTGGCGATGTTGCAACTCGCCGACTTGTCGCAGGCGCCGGGAAGGGCACCAGCGGAGACTGGGCGCAAGGGCCCATGTATTTCATCAGTGGACGGAAGAGCGTGGATATCATCAAGACGGGTGGAGAGAAAGTGAGCGCATTGGAGGTGGAGCGTGAAATACTCTCGCTGTATGTATACCAAGCTCTCCTGCCCTTCTCTGGGCTGACTCCCGGTGTCATTTACGACCCGAGATTGGCTATACTAACCATGACCTGATAGACCTCAAGTCACGGAAGCAGCGGTGGTTGGCCTACCCTCCGAGAAATGGGGGCAAAAGGTCGCCGCGGTGGTCGTCTTGCATCCGGACGCAGCAAAGAGCGGACGCAATGGACGAGCATGGGGAGCGATGGATATGCGGCGCGCACTGAAGGATCATTTGGCTCCGTATAAGATCCCGCAGGAGATGAAGGTTCTCAAGGCTATTCCGAGGAACGCAATGGGCAAGGGTGAGTAATTTTCTCTTCTCGCTTTGCTGTGTTCATTCATTTTGGCATGCTCGATGGCTAATCAACGGTGATATTAGTGAACAAAAAGGCGCTTGTGAAAGAAGTTTTTGGCATATAGACTGTATATAAAAGGGATAGATGGCGTCTTTGATGGTTTGAATTCTCCCCTCTATAGCTTCCAGCACATCTGACCACCTCACTTGGTATATTTAACTTCATATGGCTGTACGTCTCATAAAGTCTCCAAGTTCTTTCTCTCTTTCATCTTGTCCCCACTACGTTGAACATGATTCCACAAACGTGGAGCTGAAGGGGCTGAACTTACGTGCAACCGGACTGATGGTGGCGTCATATATGGATATTTTATTCGAGAAATAGGTTCTCGGCGCCGTTTTCCTTGTTATAATGCCCAGGAGTTCAATGGTGAACAGCATAGTTATCATACTGGCTAGTTCGCAAGCTCCTATAGACACATGTCTGTATCCTTCGTCACAGATATGAGTGCCGTTGTTGGTGAATCCGGGAATATGAGAAAAAGGGAGAAGTATAGATTGGAATTGGGAGTGAGGCTACTTCAAGCCCAGGAGAACAGTGCGAGTCGGGAATATCACGCTTCGCATTATGTAAAGAGTGTAGTTGCCTCGCACCTCGGCCTGACTGGGCCAATCAAACGATCATCACGATGTTGAGCTCGGACGCATGTGGGCTAGAAGCACGACTGATGTCGATCCGACAGTAGACCAATCGGTCGTCTTGTCCATCGCTAGCGTCCCCCCATGTATCTGTACATCCATCGTCCAGGTGGGGGGTGGAGCAGATGCTTGCTAGCGGAGAGGAGGCCAATAGATCGACAGTGATGGCGAGGGCGAGTCAGATAAAAGAACAACGGGCTGCGTGCTGGATGCATTTTCATCCAGGTTCCTTCTGCCGTTGCAGACACAGGTTCTTCTCCTTGATTTGATGCAAATTTGGTTGCATCTGGAGCAGTTTCAGCATGGCCTGCACCACGCCCTGGTGGAAAAACGCTACCATCTACCAGATCTATCCCGCGAGTTACAAAGACTCCAACGGCGATGGAATCGGGGATCTGCCCGGCATCATCGACAAACTCGATTATATCCAGTCCCTGGGTGTGGACGCCATCTGGGTATGTCCTGTATACGACAGCCCGCAATACGACATGGGCTACGACGTCGCCAACTACGAGGACGTCTATGCGCCCTACGGGACAGTCGCCGACGTCGAGACGCTGATCGCGGGTTGCCATGAACGCGGTCTGCGGGTCCTGTTCGACCTCGTCGTCAATCACACCTCGCACCAGCACGCGTGGTTCCAGGAGTCGCGGTCCTGCAAGAGCAACCCCAAACGCGACTGGTACATCTGGCGCGCTGCACGATACGACGCGGACGGCACACGCCGGCCGCCCAACAACTGGCGCAGCTTCTTTGGCGGCAGTGCGTGGGAATGGGACGAGCCGACGCAAGAGTACTACCTGCACCTCTTCGCGGCGCAGCAACCCGACCTCAACTGGGAGAATGCATCGACTCGCGCCGCTATCCACGAATCCGCGATGGAATTTTGGCTGCGCAAGGGCATCGATGGCTTCCGCGTCGACACCGTGAACATGTACAGCAAGGACCAGTCCTTCCGCGACGCGCCCATCATAGACCCGGCGAACGAGTGGCAGCCGGCGACGTCGCTGTTTTGCAACGGCCCGCGTATCCACGAGTTCCTGCACGCGATGGGCCAGATCTTGCGCAAATACGACGCGATGACGGTGGGCGAGCTGCCGAATACGCCCCAAGTGGCGAACGTGTTGAAGTATGTGTCCGCGCAGGAGCAGCAGCTGAGCATGGTCTTCCAGTTTGACATTGTCGAGATTGGATCCGGACGTGACCTGCGATTTGACACGACTCCGCGCAATTGGACTCTTTCCGACCTGCGTGCGAGCGTGAAGCGCACCCAGAAGCTCATGGATGGTACCACAGATGGCTGGAGCACGGCATTCCTGGAGAACCATGACCAGGCGCGAGCGATCTCGCGCTGGGGCAGCGACGCCTCGCCGGATCAGTGGGCCTTGAGTGGCAAGATGCTCGCGATGTTGGTAGCCAGTCTCTCTGGTACACTCTACCTCTATCAAGGACAGGAGATTGGCATGGTGAACGCACCCACGGAGTGGGATATCCGCGAGTATAAAGACGTGGAGAGCATCAACTATTATGCCTTTGTGAAGGAAAGGTCTGGCAATGACCCCGTAGCCCTGGAAGCGGCCAAACGAGCTCTGCAGCATCTCGCTCGCGACCACAGCAGGCTCCCAATGCAGTGGGATGACACGCCTCATGGGGGCTTCACCAGCGGGACGGCAAAGCCATGGATGCGCGTGCATGACAACTATGCGACATTGAATGTGGAGCGACAGACACGCGATGAGCACTCCGTCCTCTCCTTCTGGCGGCAGCTGTTGCGTGTGCGCAGCGCGAATCCAACGGTCTTTGCCCAGGGCATTTTCGCGGACACGGATGCCTCGAACGAGGCTGTGTTTGTCTTTGAAAAGTCATCCGATGCCCAGAAGCTCGTCGTCGGACTCAACTTCACCGCTGAGAAACAGTCTGTTAACCTGGCAGGGCAGCTTGGCACATCATCTCGCAAGACACTGGTGAAGAACTATGAGAACGAGCCGCTGGATGCACTTCAACCATACGAGGGGCGGGTATATTTGGTGGGCGAATAGAGGCTCGCGCCTAGTCACCTAGATATTGCCCTTGATGCCGGAGATTCTTTTGGTGAGGAGCATAGAGTAGCATGCAGAATGCTCGGAGTAGAGTACAGAGATATAATACAGATCGACATTCCACCAGATCAAGCCCAAGCTCCCGTTCTGCTGAAAGCCTTCACAAACCCAGTGGCCTGCATCTTCACCTCAAGAGTGGCCATATCGACCGCAGTGATGGACGCATTGACCACCCCGAAGATATCCATCTTGTCTTTATCAGGACATGTATCCGGAATGGTGACTACGCAGTCTATGCCGAGGTTCGTAATGACACCCGAGTAGACGGTACCATCGCGCGGCGGCACGAGCCGCGGCGTGCGCAGCAGCACCGGGAATGAAGATGGTAGCGTGCATTCGCCAAAGTAGAAGGCGCGGAAAAGGAGCATACAGGCCCAATGCCGGGCTGAGAAAGTTGACACCTGCTTTAGGCGGGCGAGAATAGACTGAGAAGATGAAATGTGGGTATCGAGGTCTTTTTTGGTGTATGGGAGGAGAGACGTGGGTTGAGCTGGGGAATAAGATTCGGATTCGGGTTCGGATTCAGACTTGGTCTCTGCTGGTTCTTCTGCGACGGTCTCGATGAGATCCGGAATATCAGTAGTGGCGTCAAGTTGGCGTCCGTGTTCCGCTTCGAAGCGCAGCGCAGCCTCGATCTGGTAATGAGCAATCACATCCGTGAAACGGCGCAAGGGACTCGTGCTCTTGACGTAGGCATCAAAGCCCATGATATGGTGGCGGATGGGGCTGGACGAGGACAAGGCCTTGGGCATCGTGAGATGGTAGAATGACTCGCCCCCGAACTCGGCCAAGTTCTGACGCGTGACGCGTCCATATTCTGGGTCATACCAGGTGCCGTTGTAAACGACGGGAAGATTGCGGGAAGCGCAGAACTGCCCAGAGATATGACCAGCGAGGTTCATGAGCAGTGAGATCAGGTAGTCCTTGGACTGGTCGCGCACTTCATGTGGGTCAAAATCGTGCATGCGGAGCTGAATGACAGGATCGCCGACAAAATATCGACCTTCGGTAACTTGCATCTCATAAGGCCGTGGTGGAGTGGTGCCCATCTGCACAGAGATAGAGGTGTTAGGGCGCAAGGATGGCAGGTCCATTGCACCACCTTTCTGACGTTGTTCGCGAAAGGCAAGCATGAGTCGGCTAAGGATGGCGAAAGTCTCCTTATCTTCAGGAGACAGTTTTCGGCGGAACGTCTTCTCGCGAGGAAGCGGTGGGTTGACGTAAGTGCCACCGACGATGAGAGGCTCTGGCGACTCTTTTAAATCGGGGTTGAGGAACTCCCGAACACATTGATGCGTGACGCTAATCACGTTGCGGATAGTTCCGTTCACGATCTTGGTATCCAAGATCTCTCCTTGGAGATTCATCATGGCGCTGAAAGTCAGAGTAGGCCGACCATCAGCTAGACTGAATCGGTCTTGCGTGAGGGACCTCGGGAAGATGGGATACGTTCGTTCTGGAACGTAGGTAGTTTCGAAGCGAGAAGCAGCATACTCCACAACAGGATGGTTACGCTCCAAGAATGCGGTCGGATTAGCAACATGGATATGCACCCAAAATTTATCCGAGTCGGGAATGCGTTCCAACGAGACACCATCGTCAATTTCTTGTGCTGTCACATCGTCCACACAGTACACCGGCATATCGCCCCAGTCCTGCCGTAAGTGCTGCATCGAGTCTGTGAGAGGTTCCATATTTTCACATGTCTCTTCCATTTCTTCCCATCGCATATCTTCCAAAAGTGACACCCCGTGCCCAGGAAGCAAGAGGTTTGGATCTAGGAGAGAAAGGTTCTCCCAGGGCGCCACCACTCCAAGCTCCTGCAAGAAGAGGCGAGTCGACGACTCGGTGATACCGAGGACATTGTACATGCCTGTTTCCCGCATGATGTGTGAAGCTGTTGTCTTCAACGTGCCAGAGGGCATGATCACACCGGGGATGGCGTATAATTGCAAATATTCAATGATGGTTTGATCAGAGTTTGTGAAACTCTCTGTCAAGACTTCACGGTATACCAGCGGCTTGTCGTCTTGTCCAGGCTTGAATCTCTGGGAAGACGGGCCCACGCTGGACATAATGGTGGGCGACCGGACCTTTCGACTTAGACGAATCATACGTTGCGCCTTCTGAATGAATCGACGTATGGGATGATCCTTGAGACCTGGCGTCTCCTTTGCCATCACTGCACGAATGCAATAATCCTGGTGCTCATGGACCCAGGTCGTCACTTGATCAACCACCTTGGAGATCCGCTTGGGCTGGATTAGGTAGGTTTCCCTGAACATGGACGTCACATCTTTTTCAATCAGAAAAGGATCGCGCCGTATGGCTTGGTGCACGGCGAAAGTATTCACACTGTTCAGTTCTGACTCGTCAATGCCCAAGACCCTGGTGGCCAACTCTTCAAGGGTAAGCCGAAGAAACTCCGAGTCGTCAGCCACCACGTCGTACATATTATCCAACTCAGACGAGTGGGTCTGATAGAAATCTAAGATGTGATTTTTGAAATTGAGCATCATCTGCAAAAGAGGTGCCCCAAGAGGTCTCGGGAGACCTCCCTCAGGGGTGGACTGGATATCCGCCTTGGCATAGACCAGGCGATCTGGAAAGTAGGGCCTGATGGGATCCAGGAGGTGAGGAGGGGCAAATCCCTTTACAACATAGTCAATTTCACGGTCTGAGCAGATGCGCCAGTTTCCCTGTTCGGTATAGAACTGTTTTTGCCTGTATACCGATTTCACATAGATTGCAAACTTGAACAAGCCATCTGCGCTGAGCCGGGCAACCAGGTCTCCCGGTTCAAGATGTTCGCCTTCAAAATCGTCCGATGTGTCCAGGTCCTCCTGGTGGGACAGCTTCGAGATGCTCCACGGGTTTTCAGACGGATCCCGGCCGTTCATCATGCAACCGACCTGCAGTTTGGCGATTTCTGACACATCTTCGGTGTCAAGGTCCTGCACAGGATCTAGAGTATTGGGATTGGTCTCTTGCCATTTTCGCAGGTATCCTCGAATATCCCGATACGTCTCGATTTCGGCGTGCTGAAATATCTCCGACTCGGAGGCGAATCGCGGGTCCCGTCCAGTCAATTCCTTCAAGACCTGTCAGCCTGAAAACTAGAAGATAGTCAAATGACATACATCGTCCTCAACTTCAGCGCTCGCAACCGCTTTCAGGATTCTTGCGCTTGACAATGAGCGTCGTCCACCAAACAGTAGCGAACGAACTGCTGGCTGTGAGAGCAGACATACTGCTTGCCTTTGCCTCACAGCACATTGCACACAGATTCGTCTCACACTCGGAGCCCTCTGCAGTGCCCCTATCCTGGGAAGCACCATGGCCATGGTTGACGCCAGTGGCAGAGACGCGACGCCACGATCGAAACTTGCATGATTCGGGTGGCAGAATCCCCACCGCTTGAGGGCGGTGTATCCAGTACCGTATCAGCCAGCAATCAACCTTCACCCATCAACACACTCAACCCTTAGAAGTTGTGAGTTTGGGAGGCCTCATGATTAGTCTCCTTCTCCAGAGAAGATGATATTCTACTATACTGGCAAGCTAGCAAAATGTTCTTGCATTCATTATGTGCGGGAACCCATCCAGCTCGAATCGCTCCTTCCATCCCGCCAAGAAGTCGATAGTTCCCAATGCTCACACTAAGCTTCACACATGCCACCGAATCGACTGGAGCCGCCACGAACCCCTCCCTGGTGAATCAGGGATGGGGTTAGGCCGGGCTTGACACCACACAATGTACAGCGCCTCGCTAAGCACTAGTACGAGATGCAATGCATTTATTTACCAATTACATGCATAGCAGATAAGCTAACTAGCAGATAGGCCATTTCGAGTACTTTCAGTCCTCCAATTCACTGTGGCATCACTAATTCTATCCCGTCCTATAGGGCTTGTCTCGCTCTTGTGTATAGCGTAAACAGGGCAAGAAAATTCGCAAAAGCAACACGCTCTGTATATCCAATGCTGGTACGATCACAATTCTTGGTCCCGCCCCCTTAACTTCCAAATATATGCACGTCTTTACATTCAAGATTAGCGCAGTCCGTCGCCGTATTTGCGTATTCATCATCGTATACAAGTCCCTTCAATCCGCCAACCATCTTGCCTCGGCAGATTCAGAGCCGCAACTTCATGTGACAATGACGGGGAAAGCCCGTACCAGGTTTTCTACATATGCGGTGCAGTGCTCTATCAACACGCGAGAGATACGATAATAGACACGCCGATCTCATCGGCATGTCAACCCCGACTTCCCAAAAATTTGACTGGCAGCGACTATCATTACTCGACTGGTCTAACCGAGCTGTGGCCCAAGCCTGCCCAGCGGCATCTTTACCTTTTCCAGGAACCGTTCAGGAGATTCTCACTAAGTTCCCCCACCCCCAATAAGCTCGTCCGCTCCATGGGGGTTTGGGGCGCTGTCAGCCTAATGCTGGGGGTTCCACGCCGGTCGATCCCGAGCAGGGGTCTTGTGCTTGACGGCACTGCTCCAGGCCCGCCCTCTTCCAAGCACGACGTATCTTAATTCTTGACTTGGTACAGTCAGTGCTTGCAACTGCTTGTCTGCACCGGGTCTAGACTTTTGACACCAGAGGATCATGAGTATCAACATCGATCTAACTAGCGGCATGCCAACTCCAAGCCCCTGTCTTGGACAAGTTTCCTACTAGGATTAAAGCAATCAATGGATCCAATTCCCAAGAATCATCTATTACGGAGCTCCTCCGTTATCTCCTGTGGCCAAGGCTAGGCTGTTGAGAGGACAACGGAACAATTTCTGTGAGATTCTGTACAGTGCACGTCAGGGATCGCCTCCTGCGTTTTTGCGATCGACACATTAGGCTCCTCGGTTAAGTCGATGTCTGATCCTAACGCATCCAGAGGAACGCCCGCCCTTTTGGTGCGAGTATGGATTCTCTCCGACCCCATAGCCGTGTACCCTCTCACTGGCTGCAGTGCCGGCCCACACCCAAGAAGGCACGCCGACTATTTGCGGTCCGTCTAATTCCAGATGCTCCCTTCCAAACAGGGCATTGCGCCGGATGCATGGTATTGCGCGGTACGGAGCCCTAGATACCGATTCGGCGGGTATTTGGTTGTCAACCGAAGACGACATTCACTCGGCTGCACGCGCAGGCGGGGGTATGGTTTGTGGCTTGGTGGATACTCTCCGCGGCCTTCTGGTCCAGGAGCCATAGTTCAAGAGCTATATATATCAATCATCTTGCCTGTGATTTGAAGCTGTGACCTGGTGAACTCCATCTCAATCGGTTTGGGGTCCGAGTCAATCCTTTCTCGCTGCTTTTTGTATATGCCTCCTGGGCTATACTAATAACCTGACCAAACATACGCTTATTTTGACAGCATGGTCTCCAGCTATGGCTGGTGTGCAGTGGCACTTTCTCTCCTTGCACTGGTATCCTTGGTCGACGCCGATATCTGCTCAACGCTTGAAGCGGGCGGCATCTCCGTCGAATATCCCTTGACGCTCGACTACTCGGCCGACCTGACCAAGTACTGGTCCGCCGCATGCGGCGAGCTCAAGCCGACATGCATTGCGGCGCCTTCCAGTGCAGCGGAGATGTCACAGATTATCAAAGAGCTGCATGATGTCGAAACATTGTTTGCGGTCAAGTCGGGTGGCCACATGCCGAATAATGGATTTGCTAGTATTCAGGATGGGCTGTTGATCTCCACCAAGAATCTGGACCAGGTGATTTATCGTCCCAACGATCAGACTGCCATCATTGGACCTGGTCTCTCGTGGGAGAAAGCTCAAAATGGCCTGGCTGGCACGGGGCGAGCCGTGGTGGGAGGTCGATTGGGAGGCGTGGGAATTGGTGGATATATTCTTGGATGTACGTCGACTGGCAAGGGAATCTCATTTGACCGATCAAGTCCTGACAATGGCCAGGTGGAATGAGCTTCCTGAGCACACAATATGGCTGGGCAGCCAACAACGTGGTGAACTTTCAGGTTGTCCTGGCCAATGGCACGATTGTCAATGCCAACGCAAAAGAGCACACTGGTAAGAGGGAAAGAGGTCAACGGGATCAAAACCCAACTCATCATCGATAGACCTCTTTGTGTCCCTCAAGGGAGGCGGCAACAACCTGGGCGTTGTCACTGCCTACACCCTACAGACACACCCCTCCGGCAAGGTCTGGGGCGGCAACTATGTTTTCACAGCGGACAAGACGCCGCAGGTGCTGAAAGCACTGCGCAACTTCGTAGACGACTATCCCGATGACAAGGCAGCCATCATCCTGACATCCGAGCATAGTCTCGTCATTGACTTCTGGATCATGTTCCTATTCTACGATGGCCCCGAGCCCCCAGCTGGTGTCTTTGACGAGTTTACGGCGATCAACCACACCTCGACCATCAAGACCTGGGATACCTACTACGATCTACTGAAAAACAATGATTTCTTCATTCTCTAGTAAGTTCGGGAACTAGCTCAGCCAGGGACGAGGCTGACTTCTCCCAGCGGTCAACGCTACACGATCGCCACAGAGACGACACCGGTACCCAATTCGACAGTCGGACCTGGGATATTGCAGGAGTACTACGATCACTGGTTTAATGTGACCAACACCGTGCTGGACGTCACCGGTGTGCTAGGGTCGATTGCCTTCCAGCCGGTGCCCAAGACCTTCACAGAAAAGGCCAAGGAGCGTGGCGGAGTCAGTCCCTCGTTTCCATGGGTGGCCAGTAAACCCAACTGAGCTAACAGCGACAGGATCTGCTGGATGTCCCCACCGACACCAACTACATCTTCATCGAATTAGACTTCTCCTACTCTTTCTCTGCCGACGACGCAAAGATCGACCAGGCCAACCAGAACCTGTATCAGGGCATGGACAACCTCGTGCAGAAGAACATCGAGGAGGGTCTGCTGCCGAACGTGTACCGCCCCCTCTTCATGAATGACGCCTACTTCCGCCAGGACTACTGGGGGCGCATCAAGCCCGAGTCGAAGCAGACCGCGCTGCAGGCGCGACTGCGATATGACCCGGATGGCTTCTTCCAGAAACGGACCAGCGGGGGCTGGCGACTGGAGGAATAGCCCGGATGGAATGTATATCATTTTGGCTGACTTGATTTGGACTTGGCATGATTACGCTGGTCTATACGAAGTAGCAATATGAATACCAATAACCAAAGAACACTCTGGGATGATCAAAGCCCCGAATTAACCTATAAAAAGAAAAGTGATGTATCGCGGGCGGCCCGCCGAGTAGACTGCAGCTGGGCTTCGATCTATAGTAACTCAGTGTATCATCCAATCCATCCACGAGCGAGAAAATCGCCCGATTCGAGTGTCACGCACGATCGACCGTGCAGTCAGCCCCTGACTCACTCATCTAGCCGCCTGCGTCAGACCTGCGATCCCCGGGCGCAACGAGTGGCCGCGAGGCGCCCGGGGTCAAATAGGCTGCATCTCCATGCGCCGCGGTGGATCCGGCATTGTCCAATGCCGCATCTGCATCGCATCAACGAGCTCTTTGAGCTCTTCTGCAGCCACAACTGTCATCGACGCAGGGCGCTTTGTTGAGGCGGGGAGGTTGGGGTTTCGCGCTGATCTGATTTGTCTGGGCGCGGCGGCTGGTTAGAGATGCGCGGTCTAGACTGGTGTCGTCCTGCTAATTCCGTCCGGTCTGGACTTTGTGAGGTCTTTGTTGAAAGCGCCGGCTGAGATGCGTGCTATATAAAGCGTTGGCTCGCGCGGAGGAGATTGAGGTTACAGCATCGTATCTTCACTCTCATTCAGCCCAGATTCTCTTTGTTTAATTTCGGACTTGGGGTTTGTTGTACGGATTCCACTCCTTCATTGCTTCGTCAACGTCTGCTGCATATATCTACGGCATCACTCCTTTCAGACAATCTCGTTTACTACTCGAACTCGACCTCAAACTTATAGTTACCCACAACACTCCTTGGGATTCTTCTCGTTCTTTGAACTATATACGTTTCCCTCCATCGCCGACACAATGCCTCCTTGCTACGGCGCCCTCGGCGCAACCTTCCAGCTCGCCCGCATCTTCCAGGGCTGCTCGCTCATCGCAATCATCGGCATGGTCGCCAAGTTCATCTCCGTCATCGTCTCGAACGACGCCACCCCGCCCAACATCCTCATCGGCACCATCAGCGTCGTAAGTCACTCACTCGATCCGGAGGCGATCTGGACAGCTAACCTTTCTATCACGTAGACCTGCATTGCCGTGATCTACTGCATCATCACGGCAATTCTCTACTTCGACGACATCCTCCCCTTCCTGCCCTGCGCGGCGCTGGATCTCCTGGTGCTGGTGGGGATGATCGTCGTCGCCGTGGTCATGGGCAAGCCCCTCTCGTACCTGAAGTGCTCGACGCTGGCGTCGCTGGGCGATGCCGATGCGACGGTGTATGCGTTCTCGTCCAAGCTGGACAGCGTGCTGGCGAGTATCAGTAAGAAGATTGACTACGGGTCGTGGATTGGGGCGTCCAAGACGATTTGTCTGGAGACGAAGGCCATCTGGGGGCTGAGTATTGCGTTATGGTGAGTGCTGGACTTGGTTCTTGTATGGACGGATTGCTGACGGCGGATTTAGTATCTTGTTTTTCTTCTCGTGCATCTGCAGCGTGTGTCTGTGGCGCCAGAAGGCGAATACGGCAAGCGAGGAGAAGTAATCTTGTACGATGACATGGATCAACTATTTATTCTGGGCGCATGGTGTGAAGGGGAAACAGGAATGAAGTGTCTGGACACACGGCATGTAATGATGACTGGAGGCAATTTGCATTGGTTCTGGGGTTCGCGATTCTGGCCATATCGTAATACAGTTGATTGAGACCAAAGAAAAAGAAACACAGTCGATTATGATCTGCCTACCACGCTGCCACTACCCCCCTCACAAGATGATCTGAATCGAGCGTATGATGAGTTCAAGAATGCAATGCTCATCCTCGATCTATAGATCCGTTCCGCATCCAGCAACCAACACCCGCCGCTTTTCCCTACGGCGACGCAGGAAACACCACCACGCATAGCAAAGAGTTGCATCGCCAGGACGAACCTCTCGCAACCCGCACGCGCACCCCATTTGATGAACCCCTTCATCCGCCGGTCCCAGGCAGACGCAGCCTGGCACCCGGTCGGCCTCACCTCGGCCCTCCCCGAGCTCGACGCGGACAAAGACGCCTACCGGATCGCGCCGCGATGCAAAGCCTTCGCCATCCCCAAGACCGCCACTAGCGCCGGCGCGCCGGCCGAGGTAGACATCGACCTCCCCGGCGACCTGAAAGACCAGGTGCTGGTGTTCAAGTACAAGGGGAAAGTGCACGCGATCGACCATGTAAGTCGCCTGCGCCTGCGCCCGCGCCGATCAGCGACGGCACGCTCACCGTCCTATCCAGCAATGCCCGCACTCGTCGTTTCCGTTGTCGCAGGGCAATGTGTTTGACATCGAGGACTTTGGGATCACCCTCAGCGCGGGCATTACGTGTCCCAAGCACGGCTGGTCCTTTGATTTGTTCTCCGGCCAGGCGGATCGGGGCAACTACAAGCTCAAGATGTGGGAGGTCCAGCTGCGGGATCCGGCGACGGCGACAGTGACGGGGGATGGGCTGAATGGTGTACGACCAGAGCAGGAGGTGTGGGTGCGCAGGAAGCAACGCATTGGTTAGGAGTGGCGTCGGCGCGTTCTTCGAGGATTGTACATAGCATGATAGATGTATCCAGGAGTCGTCGCTGCGTAGATTTGTATATTTGCACATATTATAACCTGCCATCGCAGTCTGTCGCACCCATCCAGGTTGACCTTGTCCGCCCGCCCTGTAGTATACCCATTGCTATTCATATATGGATCACTCGCTGAAATCTCCCAAAATATCCCACGAGAGAGAAGATATACATGGGCGAGATCATCCTCCAATCAACCCCCGAGATAGAGCAGTGCTATCCCGAGCTCACAGGCGGAATAATAGCAACCTCCTCTCCAGCTGCAATCACGCGTTCGGCATCCTCCTCCACATCAACGTAATCGCCGTCTAAACTGACGCCACAGCTGCGCAGGACGTTCTCTCGGATCCCTGGATATTGCTCGTCCAGAAGTGCGAAGAGGCGCGACAACGGCAGTGGTGCGGGGAGGAGTTCGGTGTTCTTGGAGGTATATTGCGATGCGGTGGAAAAGTATAAAATGGTGAATGTGCCCGTTGATGATCGAGGTTGCGGTTCAAGTTGGGTTGATGAGTGAGGTATAGCAGCCATGATGGATTTGTGGACGGCGAGACGTTGATGAGGATAAACTGATAAAGGGAGAAGATCACTGAAGGCGGCCAATCCCAATGCGGGGTTGCGGTGCGGGTCGCATTCATTCTGCTATATCAGGTATATATCAAGGATATATCCAAGTAGAATAGAAGCTCTGTCTCGTAGATATAGTGGACAGAGTGAAAGAAGACGGACGTGTGTATGATCGCCATGGCCAATGCAAAACCCAAAGCCACATCTCAACACAACCAAAGAGAACACAAGAGCCAGAACTGATTGACTATTATACCTAGAGATATTTTGAGTCATATACCCATTAGCCTATCAACAAAATCCTCCCATCACCTCCCGTCAAATAGACAGTGCCCCTCATGCCACCGCGTGAAAAGCCTTCACCAGATCCCCCTTCAAGTCCTCCCAATTCTCCAATCCCACACTAATCCGCAACAACCGCCGGTCCACCGTCGCATCCGACATGGCGCGCCACTCAATCAGACTCTCCACACCCCCCAAGCTCGTCGCATGCTGGAACAGATGGAGCTTGCTGGGCAACTCCCGCGCCGCCCGCTCCTCGTTCATGGTGATCGCAAAGACCGGCCCAAAGCCATTGGGCATCTGCTTCTGGAGCCAGTCGCCCTCAACCTTCTGCAGCGACGCGTGGAAGATCTCTGCCACCACAGCCTGGACGGCGGCGGCCTCCGAGCCCGGCGCCGGGTTGGTCGCGTGCAGGGCGCCGGCCAGCCACGCGACCAGCTGGGCGGTATTCGCGCTCTGGCGCTGGACGCGCACCTCGAGCGTGCGCAGGCTGCGCACGCCCAGCCACGACTCCATGTTGCCCATGACGGAGCCGAGGTAGACGCGGTCGTGGAGGAGCTGCGCGTGCCAGTCTTTGCGCTGGGTGGCGAGCACGCCGCACAGCACGTCGCTGTGGCCGCCGAAGTACTTGGAGCCCGAGTGCATGACGATGTCGGCGCCGAAGAGGAAGGGGTCTTGCAGGCCCGGGGGCGCGAAGGTGCTGTCCACGATGAGGTAGGCGCCGCGGGCGTGCGCCTTCTGCGCGTACGCGGCGATGTCGAAGGCGGTGCCTTTGGGGTTGACGGGGGTCTCGAGGTGGATGACGTCCCCGGCCTCGAGCTGCTCGGGTGGGCAGTCGAGGGCGAGCTTTTGGAGGCCGGTGAGGCGGCCAAAGAGGTCGATGACGCCGTGGCAGCCGTGATAGCCCTCGCCGATGGAGATGCGACGCGGATTGAGGAGAGTCAGGGCCGCATGAAGGGCGGATAGACCGGAGGAGTAGCTGAGCGCGGAGCCATTGAGCAGGGCAGAGAGAATGGTTTCGAAGCGGGTTGAGCTGGGCGCGGACAGGCGGGAGTATACGTGGGAGGAGGGAACCGGGCTACCGTCCGACTACAAGCGAGAACAGTTACTTGAGAGAGTCCATAGTGCATCGCATCCACAAAAGAGAAACAGAGAGCATACAATGTCAAGATCGGCCAGCGGGAGGAGCGACGCTGGATCGTTGGAGTAGCGAAAGGTGGTGGCTAGGTGCATAGGAGGGGCAACGTCAGAGACAACATTGAGGGCGTCATCCGCGTGCAAAGAGCGGGTGGAGGTGCCATTGCTATGCGACATGGTTATGCTATGTTCTTGCAATTGTAGAGAAACAAACGGTGTTACAATACAATCCGCAATGAGAAGAAAGCGAGGGGAAAGAGGGGACAATCACGTAATGGGTCACGTGGCGCGGGGGAGTGAAGTATAGCGAGAATAGAGAATAGATGGGGATAGAGGCTGGTATTGGGGGAATGGGATGCAAGAGATGGATCCTTCATCGACGCAGGGAGCCCATGCGAGAGGGCTCGCGCACAGAGCCAGGCAGGGCAACCTTGAAGTTGGTACGCTCTGAAGAGAGTATGTGAGTAACTGCGACGCCATCACGGAGCGTAGGGCAAGAGACATACCGACTTCCGAGTCGAACGTAATGGTGATATCGTCGTGTTCAATCGGATATTCAGGCATGTCCAGACATACAAAGTCGGAGCCTGGATCGTCGTCCTTCTTCGGCAACGCGAACTTGGCATCAACGATCCGAATACCAAACTTGCCGGACCGGCCGAAAGACTCGATATGGTCAGTGCCCTTGAGCACGAAATTCATGCAGGTACCATGGTGAAAGTCCGCAAAGAAAGCGAGCAGCTGTACAACCTTCTCCTGTCGCACAATCTGAATCCGAGCCAGGTTGGCTTCCCATTTTTTGTAGATTGGAACCACCATGCGGCGACGGGAGATGGTGAAAGAAGAAGCGTTTCTGCTCTTGTTAGCGCATGCTAACATGATCAGCAATCGACCCGACTCACCCGTCATAAATTACCCGGAAACCTGTTGCTGCTTCTTCAAACGCATGCAGATCTACCACATCATGTTAACATCTCCTGGATCGAGCACTCCACAAGATAAAAGACATACCCTGCATCGAGCCAAAGTCGAACCGGCGAACCATCGGTGTGGCAGTCACCGTCTGAAGAAGTGTTGACACTTGCTCGGGCATCTCGGGACGAACAAGGTTGTCTGCCAGCGAAACTGTCAGATCCTGCTGTGCTGGGCGGAACAAGCTCAGACCAGTCTTTCGATTGGCATCTAGAGCAATCTTCAATTCTCCCGGTCCTGCGAATCTAGCGTGAGCGCCCGAATGGATACAAATGTGAAGATCCGAAGATTTTTACCTAAATTGATGCGATCTGTAACAGACCCCCACTCAGTGGCAACAAAAGCCCTCAAGTGCTCGGACAAGATAGTTGGTCCATAGCCATGATCCACGAAAGCATGCTCCTGATCAATCACGACGACATTTCCAGGGGGGAACTGAAGGTGGGCAATCGCTGGCCGGCCACTTCCCGAGTCGGCGGGCTGCTCAATGGTATAAGAACGGATAGGAATTTCGGGGGTTTTGGTCTCTCCATCACGAGGGACCATGCTCAACAACACAGAATGAATCTTGGTGCGCTCCTCCACTTCGTGGAAAGTCATCAACATCGACCGGGTGCGCCCTTCTTGGGTAACCTTCAGCAGCATCGCAGGAGATCCATCTTCTCCCCGTAACAGACCGAAGACTATGGGAGAGCCATGGCCCAGAACATGACGGACATTGCTTAGGGTCTTCACCTTCGGGCTGGTCAAGACAGTCAGTCGGAACCCTCGGTGCGCATTGCGCTTTCCAGTGCCTTCTGTCACCGTCACCGATCGTTCAAACAAGCGGATCCGACAACGCTCGAGAGGGTCGGGCGGGAAAGCCTTGGGGGTGCCCGGATCCATATATTGGAAGACCTTCAAGGTATTTTCGAATACTACCGTCTCTCCCGGCTCCGGAGAGAGTGTGGCCTCGGACTTTTGGGTGTATTTAACAATGTTCCACAGCGTTTTGAAGTCATCCTCCTTGAACATCACATCCAGTTCAAACCCACGAGGGAGTTTGACGCGCATGGAGTGGCCCCTGACCTGCCAATCAACATCGTCCCAAGTCGGCCCCTGCTTGCGGTCGGCCTGAATCATGACATTGACGAGCTGGCTCTGGCTCGTGATCGCTGCGAACACGTACCAGTCGGACCGCTCCCGAATGATAGTCAGGCAGCATGGCATCGCATATTGTTGACCATCGTCCTCCCTGGAGCTCACGCAGGCCTGCACAAACATACTCCCGTAACTGAAGTATCGACTCGAGTCACCCATGGACATCATGTAAACCATGCTTGGAGTCTTGCCCGGCTTATCCGCTAGCATTGACCGTGATGCCGCGCCGGAAAGCACCGCAGACACATCGGGGGCAAAAAAAGGGTACCGTAGCCATACACTGGTGTCTAGGTGGCTAGGAGAATGGTCGTCGTTCAAAATTGCAGCGAGAATATTGTTGCGCTTGATAGACATGGACAACGACCGCAAATGGTTGACGATGGTCTGATGTAGGCTGAGAAGGTCAACCATCTCCTTATCACCGGTGGTGCTCGCAACGGCTAGAATCCCGTCAATGCCCATGGAACCGTAGCGGGTTAATTCATAATGCCCAGGCACCATGTTCTCATTGATCCACAATGTTTTCCCGAGGTCGACGACCGCTTGCTTGGCGTAACTCGGAGGGGCACTTGCTCGAGCTCGCGCGTAGGACTCCAACCGGGTCTTGCCCCGTAAGAACCACCACACCGCAGCCCGGATCCATTCCGCCAGAGAGGTCTCCATCAGGGGCTTGACACTCTCCGCGGCAAGTCGTAGCAGGCTGTCATATCGGCCAACATATTCCTTGAACTCTGCAAAAGCGCTGTCGCCCACGTGGTTGGCAAGTGATCGCAACGAGAACTTGGGTGGTTGGGCACTCCGCGGTGGCTCCCGGGGCGGGCTGGTTTGGCTGGACGGAGAAGCCAGCTGGCTCATCGCAGGTAGTTCTCGCCCTTTGCCGGTTGGCGCATCCATTTGTGTCGCGGTCGGTGGAGGTGGCTCATGTGGAGGAGCCTTGGGAGACGTCGGTAAAGGTCTTGTAGGACCTCTTCCCGGGCTCCCTGGTGTGAGTCCAGCTGGTATCCGAGGGTCAACGGGGCTAAGATTGGTAGTAGCACGCTGCACTGCAGGGCTTGTAGGATTGCGAATGGACTGAACGATCGATTTCACCGAGGGCGCATTGGAAGTGGAAGTGACCGAGATAGGCGGGGTTTCGTAGACGGACTCATTCGGGCTGATGTCGCTATCGGGGGGCGAATCGGGGACGGGGAGATCGTCTTCGTACTCATCGTCATCCTCCGGGGATGGGATGTCTTCGTATCGATTGTGTAGAGCGCGTCCTTCCTCCGCTTGCATCTGGTTGCGCACGCGCTCCGCGAACGCATGTGAGTCGCCTCGGAATGACAGCCTCGAGCCTGGGTCACTGAGGTGCAAGGCGCTCAGCATGTCCGCCTCCTGGGGGCTCTGAATGAGAGGTTTCGAGTCCGAGCTGGTCCCGCCATGCTGGTCCTGCGTCCGTCGGGACCGTCCTCCATCATCGCCCAGCGATGTGTTCACTCGAAGGCTTGGGACCGCACCTCTCGATGGGTCGGGGGAGCGTGAGGGGGCACGTTGGGGCGGCACCGCCGCCGCCTGCCTGCTGCGCGATCGCTGGCGAGACCAGGAGATCTCGATTGTGGGGATTTCCGACTCATCACCTCCCTCTCCAATTACGTCGGGGCTCTGGTCCGAGAAGCCCACCCGCAGTCCCTTGCCCTTGCGGATGCGGGGCTTGGGCGGTGGCGCCTGGGATGCGCCATCGGCGAAGTCGAAGGCGGAGTAATTCTCTTTGGACGGAGGAACGATGGAGGACGGTGGCGGCACACTCGAGATCTCCCGCGACGAAGGGACACGGTTGGGGGTGGATAGGGAGCGAGAAAGTTGGCTGGGATCGGGCTTGGACGGGGGAAGAGAGTCGGGCAGGGGCCGCGACGAGGCGAGGAAGTCTTCGATCTGCTGCTTATCGGCGGTAGGACGGCTGCTCTTATCCTTGGAGAACAACTTGTCCCTCCAATGGGGCTTCTTGACCGCGGGCTTGGGCTGCTCGGCCGCCAGAAAGGCGAACGGGTCATCGGCGGGCATGTCGAGGGGTATTGGGATGGGACAAGGGCGAGAGCCTGTTCAACATCGCATGCCCTGCACACCGTCAACAATGACAGTCAACAATCACAATCACGACCGGGGACCAGGAAGACCAGTTCCTCGTCGCGCCGGAGACGGGATCCCCCTCCCCAAATCGTGGGCGGTGCACACTCACGCCCGAGGGATCGACAGGGGTGATTGTGCTCTCCCCTTGTGGACGGTGGATGTTCGAAAGTGTCAGATAGCGGGGGAAACCAGTCGGAGCAGTGCGAGACGCACGAGACGGTGGGATGGGATTTGGGCAAGAGGGGCGTTTTTCGTTCCCCTCGCGCCCGTGCAGTGCAAGCTCAACCTCAACCTCGACCTTGGACTAATAGACTTAAGGACCCGAACGAGCGAAACTAAGGAGCGTAGCTTGAGGCGCGATTGCCTCCCGACGGGGCAATGATCGGCGGGAATTGGGTTAGGAGCGGAAGGAGAGAAGGAGCAGATGAGAACGAGGAAAAGGAGGAGCAAGAAGGGTGTAAGACGATGGTGGCTGTGTTGGCAACGAAGCCGATCATGAACCAGCGATGATCTGGGGATCAGGATTGGGGAGATGGGAGAAGTGGGAGTGGAGATTACGCTTCGAGATGAAACGGGTCTGGGAATAATATGAAAATGAAAATCATTCATTGTCAGGACCAGTATGAGTATAGAATCAGGGGCACTGATAACGATATGTTGACATCCCACCTTCCACCTTCATCTTCCACCTCAATCGTCCACGCATTAAACAAACCATGCCATCCTCTAGTCGAGATTGCATCGAGACAAGGCTCCGTTTCCATCGATATCATGGAAAGAATCCACGCTGTGCTTCAGCTCGGCGCTCCAACGTGGACCGAAACTGATATCCTCGACAAATTATAGCCACTACTTGGTCGTTCCCACGAGGATGCGCCCCCCCTGCGCAGCCTCGCGTCTCACCTTTCATTGGCATGCGGGACTCCCCATAAGGCATTGCATTGACACCCGCTGCAGACAATGCACCACCACGCCCAATCAGACTCCTCTGCCATCATGGGTCTTATCGTGAAACTCGCCTAAACCCCGTTAGGCCACGACAAGAGGGGCTGGCGGGTCGCGCTGACGACGGGAGAGCGAAGGAATCCTTGGTGAAGCGCTGGCTCGCGGATCGTGATCGGACACGTATGATTCTTCTCGTAGATCGGATGGCGACATGGTCGTTATGATGTATAATATTGGGGCAGAAAGCTAGGCTGCGAGATTTATTGCAAGAGGTTCGCGGCTCTCCTACAAACCTCCTATGGAGGATCAAATGCCACTCCGGGAGCATTTGATTTCCTGGATCAGGGGATGTTTAATCTTCGCCCACGCTAGTATCATCAGCCTAACCATACAACCTTGCAAACCAGCGCCAGCTTGGCCAATAGGGCAGTTGATCAAGTGTCCCTTTGGTCCCTTTGTCTTCATCTCCGGCTTCCCTCTCTGGTCCTTCCGGCGCAGCAGCTTTGCAAGTATCCCGCGGGAGACAGCAATTCTCGGGCGCCTCGGCCTCCCATTCGCCAGCAATTGATGCCATGATACCAATATAACCAAGTAACTGAAATTCTAATTACACATGTTTATACCTAGGGCGACCGGCTCTGAGCGTAACTGCGTGAGTGTGATATATCTAGCTAGGGTTCAACTCGAAAAAGTCACTCTCTTATCTCTATCCCGTCGGAAATAAATCCAACGCACCGGTTCGACACATTCATGCAAGTTGCCCCCTTCATAACAAACCCCAACGCCGTCGCAGACCTAGGCGCCAGAGAGCCCCGGCGCCAGTGCATTCTTCAGCCCTTTGCTGCGACCGCTGCGACAGTACCACATGTGTGCCAGCGGCCATCCCCATGTCTAATTGGCTGCGGCAGCTGCGCCCAGGTGACTGCTCCCTATGGAATTCGGGGATTTGAATTAATTTGACTCATATAAGCATCACTGACATACTGTCATGCCTCGCTGCATGGGTCCTATATTGAAAATGGCAATGACCAGCATGATCCACGTCCACACGTGAGACATCTCCCAAAATAGAGGGTGGCGCATATGTATATTCGTGCATGCAGGGCTGGAATTCAATCGACCCGACCCGCGCGGTATTGACTTTATCAACTCTGGTCGGACTACTTATACCTCAATAGTGATTACTTGGCCTCTCAATGCCCGAACATCTGGGTCGACTGTGTTATAGACCAAATTGGCGAACATTTCTGACCCCCATAGCTGTAATTATACAGCAAGTTCCCCGCTCAAAGTCTAGGCGCAGGTTTTTCTAGAAGGCAAAGCCAATCAATTGATGTATAAAGAATAGCCAATCTGGGAACCGATTCTAGAGAGCATATACAAGACAAATACTCAAGTTCATCATATCGGCTAAATATCCTATCTGGCTACTCTATTGGTCATTGGACTCCAAAGGCAAATAGACTAACTTAGTTGTAGTGATCCTTGTCTAAGTTTTGCTATGGTATTCACAATACGGGGTAAACAGTCCTACGCCCCGCTACCCGGGAAGAAGTAGAAATTATATTTCCGGCAAAGTAGACCGCAAACATGTCTCTTTGTCGTCATCTGACACATGCATAATCCACCTATATTACATCTGCTGAATCCTGTTCCGAGGTGGCTGTCTTGAGTTAAATACTTTGGGCGATGAAGTATCATTTAAAATTAGAAACAAACTAGTATAAGTGCGGGATTTATCTTTTCCACCAGAGAAAGATATATTCTCCGCCCTGTTTGGCGAGCTTTTGACTCAGAGTGCGACGTCTGCATTTGTCAACCTGGGACCATATGGTATTTTGACCTTTTCAGAAATTTGCACTAGGCACTAATTTATTCCTCACCATAAGCAGCTTTAACATGTTACCGCGCATGTCGTTCTGTAGTAAGTGGGTCCTTGCCATCTGGCTTAAGAACCTTGGGGTTCAAGCATGTATCATCGAGAAGGGAATTATGCTAAGTGGTTGTAAGGAGCGGTAATCTCGAAATAGAACCAGATCAATCCTTGCCTACACACATAAAAGAGAGAGAGGTTAGCAGTTGGATATCATCCTCTCTTCTCTGCAAGGATTAGTTCATTGAACCAATTGAATCATTTTCTTCCTTATCTGGTCATCCTAAAATATAACGAAACCGATTGATTTTTGGCCTACAATATCGCGGGAACTGGAACGAATACAAGAACCTTTTGTGCAAATAAAACAAAGTACCAACGTTTGAAAGAGGTCAGCTTCCTGCACTACGCAGGATCGCTACTGGTCGCTTTGAAAGGTAGTACCAGGAGATAGCTATTATTGGATAGACATATGACTGCGTCTCTAAAAAGCTATAAAACAGAGGATAAGATATCAATGGTAATACTATGGAAAGAGATAGAGAAGGTCCATGGGCAAAATAATGGCGGGCCAAAAAGAGGATGCCCCCAGGCGGGTTTGAACCGCCGACCTCTTCATCTCGTACTAAATGAGTACACAAGATACAAGTGAAGCGCTACTACCACTGAGCTATAGAGGCAGATTGGTATCCCAGTCGCCGCTATTTGTTCTCACATGGGTGTTGATTCGAGCCGCTTTACTCTACCCGCTAGGAATGTATTTTGACCGACCTCTGGAGCGTACAAGCCAGAAGGATCAAACTAGATTCGAGGATTTCTACAAGTCAAGCACCAGCCCTTGGGTATTATATGGTATTATATCAGGAGAAGGGCTGAGAAGGTGAGTGGGCGCAGAATAGAGGTACATAGGACAGGGTGGTAGGTGGCTAACCACTCTGACGGTGTAGGAGAGCCAATCGAGTACAAGATTAGGTTGAATACGCTGAAGACAGTGAAACCAAGAGATTTATGCCGAAGCATGAAGACTGCTGCAGAAACGAAGAAACTGAGATCACTAGGGAGAGGAGGGAGAGGGAGGATGAGGCCTACAGACTGAGTCTATCTACACGCAGCTACCTAATCATTCAGGCATTATAACAGGCGCCTATATATATATGTACTATATAGCTCAGCAAAAACTTGGGAGTGTATAAATAATCACGACTGTAACTTAACAGCGTCCACATCATCAAGACCCCACATGGTGGAATCCTGGCTGAACAGCTGCATATGCACGCTTTCTGGAAGGAGAAGATCGACTGGTTTGTGCAATGGCCCGTTTCCTGGTCGCCTCCAGCGAACGCCCTGTTTGGCTACGAAAACAGGGAAGATGCTAGTGTGAACCTGTGCTGTATAGTCCATGTTATGACTGCCTGTCTGTGTTAATGCGAATACGCGGCTGAAGAATCGCGAGATCGAGGGATCTGCATGTGTCTTTGACACTAGTGCGATCGGGCGCGTTCGATAATTTATAACACGGCCCTCCGCATATCTGGGGAATTCAGACTTTTCAAGCAGCTGCAGTTGCTTCCAAGAATGTCCGATCTCGAAGGAGTGTTTCCAAGTCTTTCTCGAGATGCACCGACAACGCTCCTCCAAAGCGGCCGGATTGATATTCGGGTTGACCTGGGTGGTATTCTTGCCATTAACAGCCATCGCCACCCCCTTTGACGCCTTCGCTGGTAATATTCAACAATATCTGGCAGCAGATGACAGTCAGTCTCAAAACAGCCTGCCCTACCACGACCTTCAGGATATTCTTCTCAATACCCCCAGCCCCGCGAAGGCACGCGAATGGAGTGTCTTCTACACCAACGAGTCGCATTTTACCGGGGAGGGCCAACACCAGGCCGCATGGACCGAAGCCAAATGGAAGGAATTTGGGATTCTACAGACGACTGTTGATCCTCACAGCTCCGTGGTCACATACCCCGATGGCCAGAGGGTTGCCGTTCTGGATCTCAAGGCCAACAATGCAGATGTGATCTACGAGGCGGCTTTGACCGAGGATACGGGCAAGCAATCTCCAGACGCACGCTTCCTCCCCGCATTCAATGCATTTGCTGCCGATGGAAATGTCACAGCGCAATTTTTCTATGCCAATTTTGGTCTTCGAGAAGATTTTGAGGATCTACTGCAGGCTGGGATCGATCCCAAGGGCAAAATCGCAATTATCAAATCTCCAAGCCAGTCCGTCTTTCTGGACAAATTTGGGATACACACTGAACGCGCGGCAAGTATCTTAGAGGCTCAGAAGCTGGGTGTCTCTGCAGTGATTACCTACTGGGATCCTCAAAACGACGGGGAAATATCCGAAGCCCATGGATATCAATCTTTCCCTGATGGTCCAGCAAGACCTTCCACGGCCATTGAACGGGGAACCGTTGGACATCTTGGTCGGTCGCTCTAGATCCAACTTACATTCCCTACAGTGTTCATCTCTGACCTCTTTTTCTTCAATCATTAGGCTCTATCACAATTCCAACCATCCCCATCTCCTACGCCGATGCGGTTCCGATTCTTAGAACACTCAATGGGCACGGGCCTTTAGCGACAGATTTCAATCCAAGATGGCATGACTCTGGTCTCTACCACAGGGGGGTGAAATACAACGTCGGTCCGTCACCCAAGGGTATTGTTCTCAACTTGTATAGGAACTCCGTGCTCACTCAGGGTACCGTCTATAATGTCATCGGCACCATTGAAGGCGGTGCACTCAAGGATGAGGTCGTGATACTGACAAACCATCGCGAGGGATGGGGACCCGGGGCAGGCGATGGCAGCAGCGGATCGAGCGCTTTGAATGAAGTCGCCCGCAGTCTTGGAGCAGCACTCAAGCAGGGCTGGAAACCGCTTCGAACCATTATTTTGGCCAGCTTAGAAGGGCAAGAGACTACCCACGCGGGCTCGAGAGGCTGGGCCTTGGATAATATCTCCCATCTGAACAAGACCGCCGTGGCCCTCTTGGATGTGGTGGTAGCAGCTACTGGAGGGAAGTTCCATGCCAACGGCAGTCCACTGCTTCGCCGTGCGATGCTTCATGCAACCGCCCAAATACCCTCCGCCAACCAAAGTGTCCCCGGTCAGACTGTTCTCGACCTCTGGGGTGGAGAAGTTCTCGCAGGGAGTGGAGGTGATGCGATCCATTTCCAGGCCGAGTTTTGCATTTCGAGCCTGGACTTCGGGTTCATGCCAGGTCCAGGCGATGTGCCATTCCCATATCATTCCCAATTCGACACGGTCGAGTGGATGGATGCTTATGGGGATCCTGACTGGGCCAACCACATGGCCACTACTAAAATATGGGCCCTGATGACAGCCGCACTCGTTGAGACTCCTGTGCTCGCGATGAATGCTTCTGATTATGCTGTATTTATGACGAATGGTCTTGGCGCGATCCAGTCGAGTCTAGGAGAATCACCGGAAATCGACCTTTCACCTCTTGACGATGCGATCAATCGCTTCCTCTCGGCTTCGATTGTTTTCCAGGCTCACGCCGCATCTCTCTCAGCGCGATCACTGTCGCATTTGTCGGAGTCCGAATTGAGTCGTGAGATTCATATCTTTAATAAGAAGTATATGGCGCTGGAGCGCACTTTCTCCTGGAACGACACCCTTCTTCCTGAGTTTTCGCCTAGACACGTTGTCATTCCTCCTAGTGCATATTATTCTCGAGGGGCTGTGTTTCCCTTTTTAGCAGACGCCGTTGCTGATGGTGACTGGCCAGCGGCGGAGGTAAGTGTCAACCGTTTCCTGTCCACTATAAACCAAACGGCTGCTGACTTTTGGAAAGAAATGGAAGAGTATCACCATCGATCGCATCAACACAGCCGCAGCCGAGCTAGCATTATAAAAAACTACTTATGAGTGGTTGGGGGCACCAAGGATGCGGCTGATGGCTGGTATTCTATTCACGATCGTCCTAGATGTGCGAAGAGATCTTCTAATCCCGGTCTTATTAAACACGTCTTTTCTCAAGCCCCATCCGCAGAACTTAATCCAGCGGCACGGCAAGAAAACCCACCATCGACATGCTAGGTGAGCCGACAAGTTCGAGCAACTACATAGACAGCGTCCCGCCTACATTATTTGCATTCTGACTTCCTTGAGAAGGACTTGCCGTTCTTGTTGAGAGTTTCACATCTTCAAGGTACCCCCAGGTAGACTGACAGAGCAGCGTGGGCTCTATATAGTTGCTTTTGATTTCGGGCCACGATCTGCACATCGTTCTCCACTACTACCTCAACTATGCCTGATGCGATCCGATTTCGACGATCTTTCAGCTCGCCATTGAACCACAATGTGTAATCAATAATGCATACGGTACCCATTCGTACACATCAAACATCAGGTCATCGTAAGCAAGGGAATCCAAGCGACTTTCCCAGGAGCCATCTGCGCGATTCTTTCGCTGCGCTCCCAGCCCACTCGCCATATGATATGCTCTAACCAACCACTCATTCGTCGTATCCATTCTTATAACGACTCTACCTGCCTACTTGTCTAAATATAACATTGTTGCTGCACACCACTTCCTTTTGCGATGGCTGCCTCGGGGCGGGACGATGGTGGTAGGCCAGGTGAACAGACACCCTTGCTCAAGGGCTTTGAAGACCGCCAATCCCACGTCCTGCCACATCGCAGGTTAATGGTGGTCTTCCCTGCCCTCGCACTGGTGCAATTCACCTCGTTTCTCGATCAAACCGCCATCTCAACCACTTTGCCTGCGATCGCCGCAGATCTCAAGACCGGATCCTCCATCTCATGGATCAGTGCGAGTTTCCTCACGACCAGCACCAGCATCCAACTGATCAACGGTCGGCTGTCCGATATCTTCGGTCGGCGGACATGTCTTATGACCGCGCTGGCCATTATGGGCTTCGGTAACTTCCTGTCGGGCCTTTCGCGCACGCCTGCTCAACTGTACGCCACCCGCGCCGTGAGTGGCTTTGGAGCTGGCGCGCTGAACGCGCTGGTGCAGATTGCCATTTCGGACATCACGACTCTCGAGCAGAGGGGCTACTACTTCGGCATTATGGGCATTGCTGTGGCCCTTGGAAATGGGCTGGGGCCGCTGATCGGCGGCCTTTTGACCGAGTACACATCCTGGCGATGGGCATTCTTCTTCATTAGTCCCCTGACGGCGGCTGCGATTGTCTATCTCTTGGTGCTGCCTCAGCACTCCATGGCTGATAATGTCTGGCAGAAGTTGTGCATGGTTGATTGGCTGGGGGTTGTGATGAGTATGGCTGCAATCTTCATGATTTTGGTACGTCTCCGTCTTTGCACCAGCGCAGATAATGCACTAACATGCACTGCAGCTGCCGATATCAAGAGGCGGATCCGCCGTGGCATGGGACTCACCTTTCGTCATTGCTTCGCTGACCATTGGAGCCGTGCTTCTGGTCTCTTTTGTCTTTGTGGAGTGGCGCTTTGCAAAATTCCCTATTCTTCCGAGTACGTCCAGAGCATGAAGATCGTACGGCGATTCCTCTCCTTTCTTCTGACCGAGACTCAGTGCGATTATTCCAATATAGCCGGTCCACCAACACCCTATTAGGGATGAACATCCTCATTGGTTGGGTGTTCTGGGGCAACTTACTCTACATCCCACTGTATTTCCAGAACGTCCGAGGGTATAGCCCCTCTGTTGCAGCATCGTTCATCCTCCCCATGGTCATCGCGCACGGCATGACGTCCGGGCTCAGTGGAATTTTGGTCTCTCGTTCCGGCCATTATATGCCGGTCATCCGTGGCGGTGCTATGCTCTGGGTGATCGGGACGGCGGCCAAATGCTGGTATCATCATGAGACACCAACTCTGATGTTTTACATAGTTGGTATCCTCGAAGGCATCGGAGTGGGATGTTCTCTGCAGCCAAGTATGCTTGTGCCATTTTGCGTTACTTTCGCGCTTCTGTTGGTGGCTAACGGGCGACAGTGATGGTGGGCCTTCTCGCCGGTTCGGACAAGGCCGATCGCGGTGTGATCACTGGTCTGCGGAATTTTATTCGCGATACAGGCGGTGCCATGGGCACGATTGGTGCGTATTGTCCCATTTGTGCAAAGAGACTATCACTCATTTCTTCTAGTCTCCGGTGCAATCCTCAACGGTATCCTAAAAAACCAGTTACAAGGGCATTGGCATTTTAGCCCGCACATCATCTCGCAGCTCACGTCATCTGCTTTGTCGCTGTCGAAGATGAAATTCTCCGATGCGGAGATCGTGTTGATAAAGGACGCGTATATGAAAGGTCTTCATGGCGTGTTTCTGTCGTATGTTGTCCTTGCTGTTCTCCTACTGACGGCATCCTTGTTTGTGGAGGACTACGGTCTCGCTGGGAAGACGTTCCAGCAGCCATCTCCCGAGGGAGAACAAGCTGAATGAGATGGACATGGCGGTATTTCTGCGCTAGTCAACGAAAGCGGATCCCATTATGTTTCACTATGAATCCTCAAATTTGCGGACGAGGCCCTGCTACTTGCTGTAGACACTGCCTGGGCCCATGACAGGAAGAGTATTCCGGACCAATTGGACATTTTAGACATTCTTTGGTGTCCCAAGTGTGAGAGAGCAATTGGATTTATTCGATTGACTTAGACCATTTCGCTGTAGGCACCTGTGAAAGCTCCATATGAGACAGACTATCCGAGATCCAATCTCCAGAAAGGGGCGAGAGCCGAGCGAAACTGAAACCCGGGGACACGACGATGAACTCCGCTAAGCAGGCCATCGTTCCATCACTGATAATCGTCATCGTGCATAGCCGGGAAGGTTTCCGGGTTTCATCACTCACTAAGGCCAGGGCCGACCAATTGCTGGGGAGTTGACACCAAACCATCGGTGGGCCATGGCTGGTAGTACATATTCCAGACGCGATAAATTTTGCGAGGTGTGTGGGTGCCTCATTTCCAGCCACATTAGGGACCACCATCATTCGGTCGACCCCCACCCTCTGAGACATCACCAGTGACCTGGCACGACAGCTGTAGGGCTCGATCTTTGCCCGCGCCGAGACGCGTGAGAGGGGAGCTCCGTCTCGGAAATGATGTCTCATGTGCAGTTGGCTGCAGGGACTGATCCTTGATCGACATGAGAGAAGATTCTCTGGCTTTCGAGGCGATGATGCTTCGTGGAAGATTCTCGTGTGGCGTGGGAGCGGAGCAGCACTGAGACACTCATTGGGGCGCACAGCTAGTCGCTGATAGGAATTGATAGGACAGCATCATCAGGGGGGAAGAGGAAAGAACCGCTGAATGGCAATCCTTCTAGTGCGAAGAGTCCTCTCACTGGAGTGAACAGTCGTTTTTAGATGCAAAGGATGCGAGGGGTGTATGCGTATATAGGCTGAAGCCACACACCACGCACTATCAGGCTCCGGCGCCGAGGCTAGTTGCAGTCTAGAGCGCGGCGTGGCTATTTTCGGCTCAGCTGCGCCATAAATGTAGGATGATACTGTAGGGGCAGACCATCAAGGAGTTGGAAGGCATGAGAAACACGTTGTCGTACGCACCGAAGAATCTGAGAGGGTCGTGTAGCGAGAGTGGTGTCAGGCATCCTCACCAGCATCGACGTGCATGTAGAGTCGAAGAACGGGTCAGCCGCGACTCGTTCATCTCCGCCGGGCCAGACCCAACAAGGCGCAGCAACAAAGACAAACCCGGCTTTTTCCTTCTTCCTCTTCACCTCGCACTTGGCGGCTTTCGGCCTCGATTGTCTCCCCTTTACTACTCGAGTCTGTCGTTGGCTCTTTTCTGCAGCTCTGCAGACTTACGTACGCCACCGCCGCCCGAGAGAAATCCAGCACAGCCAATCCCTCCCCTCCGCCGAGTCCCCAAATTCTCCCCAATCCACCGAACGCAGGATCCCCGGTCTTCCCAAACTCGCTCTCCCCCGTTTCGATCTTGAGAGTCCCTCAAGCCCCTCCGAAAACCCTGGGACTGCGCGCGCGAACGGTGGGACCGCGACATCCCGGCCATCCCCCTCCCGCCCATTGCCAACACAACGTGGATTCGATCTCCCTCACCGGGGGCTGACCTCCCCTAGGAGGTCGTCCCGGATGCCCGACGCACTCATGTGTTCCGAATCGACACGCGACCTGCCGGATCTTGGGATTGGGGATGCGGGTTACAGGGATGCACCGAAATGCTCCCGACGCGGTTACCTGTCCGGATCCCAAGGCCGACGATGGCGAGACACCTCCAAACGACGGTGGCATCAACAACAGCCCCGGCCGTCAAGATGGAGCTCAGTCTGGTGGGTTGCATTATTCTGCCTGGTCTTGTCATGGGCATCGCCCGCAGCTGCGGTGCTGCTGGATTTTGACAACTGCCTGGACAAGGCCGTCCTCGACTCCGACCCGGTGCAACTCCAATACGTCCCTCTCGACGTCGCCGTTCATTTCAACCTGAGTGACTCATTACATCCGCTCAATGTGACCGTCTATGGGAACGTGTCTGGTACGGCCGACGGGTCCTCGAATTATCCCTCCATGTATGATCCGTCGTGGAATAACACCAACTCGACCACCGGCAAGATCGTGGATGTCAGCACAGCTAATAACATGTACACCACGCTAATACCGACCTTCAACGTCTTGAGCTTTGTACCCTGGTCGAATAGCTCCCAGTTCTGCGAATCCGTTATCCAAGGCGAGTGCCCACTGGGGCCCGTCTTCAATTACAACCTGTAAGGAACTGCTGACCCAGCCGAATCCCCCATTGCCACTGTCCAGGCTGACCATGGTTTCTGTGTTTTCCATAGATCGGATTTGAGTACCCTTCGTGCCTTTTCCGTTCAACATGACATGATCTCGACATATCGTTTCTCTACAATCACGCCGACCCTTCTGATCCGATCCGGCGATGCCTCTGCGGCTGAGATCGGATGTATCTCGGTGCCTATCACGCCGGACTTTGGCACACCTCTCAAAAACGCTCTCACCTACATTCCTTTGGTGATCTTGATCTTGGTTGGGATTGCGACCCTCACAGCGGCCATGTATACACCCTGGGGCACGACGGATGTGTTTCGATGGACCAGCAACTACGGCCGCGATGAGGACATCCTACGACTTGTTACTCCCGGCTTTGCGGACTGTCTCCAGTACCTCCAATTTGCGGTTTTGACGGGCTCACTGTCGCTCAACTATCCGGGCTTCTTTCAGCCCGCTGTTAGCCATGGGGCTTGGTCCGTTTTGATGTTCAACCAAAGCTTCGTCAACCCTGACGGTGGATACGAGCCCATTGTGGACGGCGTGTACAAGGTCAATGGAACATACGGGCTTGGCCAGATGAACCAGTTGGTTGGGATGGCGTCCAGTCAAGACATCTGGCCGGGCATGATGATATGGTTGCTGGTTATCTTGGTCTGCATCACCGTCCTAGTTCAAGGCGGATTCGCTCTGCGCTGGCTTCACCGCGAACTCGCCCACAGCACCGAACAGGACCTTCGTTCCAAGAACATGCCATTCACCGTTGGCAACGTTATTCGGATTGTTTTTAATTACCTACTCCTCCCCATCATCTCTCTCTCCTTCTTCCAGCTTGTCATTGCTGGTGGCTCTCCTGCATACAGCGTTGCCTTGGCCGCCGTGGTGATCATCATCTTGATTTGCTTTGCGATTTGGTTCGTTCGGGTCATCGTGACCACTCGACCCAAGTCCCATCTCTTTGATGATCTCCCCACGGTATTATTGTATGGTCCCCTTTATAACACTTACTGCGACGACGCTGCAGCATTCGCCATGGTCCCGATATTTTTGAATTTTGCCCGTGGTGTTGCCATTGGGGCTTTGCAGCCATCTGGAATTGCCCAGGTCGTCTTGCTCGCCATCTGCGAGGTGGTTTCGGTGCTCACGCTTGTTGCCTTCCGGCCTTTTCCCGGACCGACGCATATGAATCTGTACCACTGCCTCTTCTCATTCGTTCGCTTCCTGACTATCATCATGATGGTGGTCTTTGTGCCATCTCTCACGGTCTCGAATGCTGCTCGAGGGTGGATTGGCTACGTCATTCTTGTCTTGCACGCATTGGTTTTGATCTTTGGATTCTTCTTAAATGCCCTTCAGACTTTGATTGAAGTCTCGGCAAGACTGGCTGGTGCTGGCGGTGCCACCCGCGGTGGCTTGACCAAGGTCTTTGGCATGCGTCAGCTTTCGAGGCGTATGCCCCGACGCGATATCGCCCGGCAGAGTCTAGGCTCCGAGGCTGCTATGCTTGCGCATGGTGACGAACGCATGTCGTCTCAATATGAAGGTTCGCGCCCTCGTAGCCTATCAGGAAGCTCTGCTCTGCTCCTGAATCGTGCGACCATCAGTGAAGGGCGTGCAAGCGGCATTCTGGATTATGCAAGCTCACAGGCTGGCTCACACGGCCGTACCCCCAGTGCAGGCCTATATACTTCGTCTCCCACCGCTTACACTGGAGCCGGTTATTCTAGTGTCTCGCCCAGTAGCAGCACCTTTATTGGCGCGCACCCTCGTGATCCGTACTATCGGCCACCCAGGCCAGGGCGACGAACACAGTCTGGCTCCACGGACATGGGCAAACGAAACTCTAGGAACTTCATGAAGCCGAGTCGGACGATCGACTTCGAAGACGAGGTTGGAGATGCAACACCGATGTCTGGTCGGGGTACGCCTGTGCCTGCATATATCCCCGCTCCCAAGGATGACATGGAGATGGACGATACTCGGCAGCGGAAGGATTATGCTGTACGTGAGGTGGACTTCTACTACCGGGTTCGCGGTCCACCGCTCTCACACACCGGTACTCGGAAGTTGAAGACGGGCCCTGCAGACCCTACGGGTCCAGTATCTTCTGCTACTGGATTTTTCCGCAATTTGTTCCAGGGCAAGACCAAAGATAAAGGCAAAGGATTTGAGGTTGTACGAAGCTCTCGTGCGCCACCCCCGGGACTGTTCCCAGAAGGCGACTATAATGAGCCCTACCGAGATGATCCAGAAGACGCGGCTGCTGGCGCTCACTCACGCAATGTCTCTGACGGCGATATGCCGTATCGAGATTCAGAAGGCGACCGTGTGGCTAGGCGCTCTAGCGATGCTAATGTCCCCGTTTTGCCGCAAGTGGATTCCGTCGGTAGTATCGAGCTTCCCAGTCGAGTCGGATCCCGTCGGACTCAAGCGGCATCTGAGCATGCGGCAGGGGATACTTCGCACGCTCTGGACGCTGTCACAGAGACCGGTTCTCCCCAATCAAGGCACGCGGTCGATTCGGATACCTTGCAGCCAGAATCCCCAGCCACGGCACGCCTTCCTTTTAGTGGTAACAGCTCTCCCTCCCGGGAGCGAGGTCTTTCCGTCGCCTCTACCTCGGCCTCGTTGACATCAAGCCACCGAACAGGCCCAGACGGCGTCCGAACTGACCGCCCATCGAGCATGGGCTATGTTGCCCAACACCGCACCCAGGACAACATTCACCAGGCAAGCCCAGACGAACCTTCTTTCACAGGCAGTGCCGCCGAACTAGTCGATGAAAATCTACATGAAGATCACTAGTTTGGAACCTACCTAGTTAACGAGGTAGTCTTAAACACTCGGAGCCTTACATTTACTCCCCATTTTCCCTCTTCATCACCTCCGATTCCAAAATCCTCGTCTATACCCGCATCTCACCTCCAATGTATTGTCTCGAAGTCAGGCGGCTTGGATCTTATTTGATGCCACAGTAACGAATTTGCTTTTTTCTTTTCCCTTTTCCATTTCATCCGTTGTCTCCATCCTCCTCGCTCTGTCTCCTACCATTGGCTAGCATTATACACCACCGCTAGCTCTGTTTCTCCTAAAATTGTTGCGAGGCGTTACTTGATTGATTCTGGGTACATTGGAATTCTGCAAATTCTCAGCGGTGGTATTGCTACTTAATCAGCCCAGAGGCGCTATTAATCTATGTCCTCCATGCCTCTTATCTTCTTCTGCTCCCTTAGGCTTTTCTTTTCTCTCTTCGGGTTGATTCGAGATGGCTCGTATCGAGGCTTTGCTTCTCTCCTTGCCTCGCCGTGGCTTTCGCTTCTCTTCCTGTACCAACTCTCCGAACATATTTAGCGTACCATTTGACTCATTAACGTCAAGATTCAACTGTATTTAGGGTATCCTCATGTTCTCGCTCGATATCTGTATGCCCCTCCCCGCAATCTACTGTTCCCTATCTGTCGCTTGTCTCTTCCTGGCTCGGTTCCCCTGCAAGATATTTTTTGCTGGTAATGCCCGCCGCTCTTTGCTAAGTAACTATGCATAATCCGCACCTCCCGAGGTCCTTTCCTATAGCATATGCCTATGGACTCGGATAACGATTCATGGATCGGAGATCTTGAGTCATAATATACCCGACTATCCAGACCAGGTCTTTTGCGGCTAGCAAGGGTACCGATACAACTTTCCTCAGTCGCGCACGCCCGGGCCTTGAATCCTCGATCAACCACCTCTAGCGTCCTGCTCGACCAATTGGCCTCCACGTGCAAATTGTACAATTCGCGAAAGCATCAACAAGGACAAAAGCCACGGACCTTGCCGAGAGCAATATACTATTTGCGAGTAAGTTGGGGCCAGAACCTTGGCCCCAACGTTACAGAACGCCAATGACTCGTAGATTCGGTTTCCATCACTAGTTAAGCCAGTCAGAGCCGCAGATCCACGACGCTGGTATGTATTTATCTTACCAGTATCTGACAGGAGCCCCAAGTGGGTATCATGGTAGATCCAGGGTCTACAGAGGGCGCAATCTTAGCGGATGTTGCCCTGTTTCAGTCTACCCTTGTAGCCCTATATCTCATGGCATAAGAAGGCTGAGATACCCCCGAACTCAAGAGTCAAGCCGGTTTTCCTCCATATCCCTTATTCCACGTCCCTCTTCGACCTTCTGAGCCCAACATACTCACAAGGAGCGGGCAGCATCAACAAAATGAAGGTGTTCACGACTTTGTCGACAATGGTTGTTGCCATGGCCGCCATGGCAGCAGCAGCTCCTGTTGCGGAAGCTGCCCCAGCACCGTTCCATTGGCCCAAGTGGCTCACCGAATGGCATTTCGTAAGTGATCACTCTGCACCTTAGGAAGGGGAGGATATACTCATCATATTGGGAATTCAGTGTGGTAAATTCTCATCCTGGGATGAGACGAAGGGGGCTTGCGAGCCTATCACCTCCGGTTTTTGAGGAGCGAAAGAAATCAGCGTTACTTCGGCAATGAAGGGGATGAACTGGTAGTCGAAACGAGTGTGGTTGTACCTACAGTATGAATTGCAGCCGAGGTTCGCGGAGCAGAACCTCGGCCCTTTGTTAAGGATGAGTGTCAAACTACCTTTCAAGGCTCGCCCGGATTTTTTGCGAGTATCACATAGTTTACGTACATGGTTTATTTTATGAAAGCACCCGCAAGCGTTGTCAGTCGATCTCGAGCAGATAAGGATCCTGCAGATCACATGCTAGTTCCCTGGTAAAAAGCCAAGTGTGTGACAGACTGCAAGGTAATTAATTATCTGATTTCTATCTCTACAAATCTTCCAAGTTTTAATTGACCATCTGTTCGCCTTGGGAGGCCAACAGGTTATTGACTGGAAGAGCTGAGTTTGAAGCGGATGCGTATTGCAATATTGGTGGCGGCAAGGCTACTCGTGAGAATCGGACGCTCATAATGACGCTCTAGTCAGGCAATGCAATGAGCCCGCAGGGAAATGCACGTGTGGCTTTCCAGTTTAGGGTTCCCGTGGAATGGAAGTTATTGTTATTCGTCATGAGGTTACTGTGAAGAAAATCATCATGTGGTAGAGTCGAACACAATTTATCACCGACCTCGGGGTGTCTGGGCTGGTTAGTCATTGTCTACTGCTTGGCTGGGGCCGATACGACTTGCAAGATAAAGACCAGATCTATAAAATAATGACTATTCTCCCCTGAGTGTGCGATGAACAAGCTGCTAACTTTACAGCTGATCGTGGTGGGAGTTTTGATAACTATATTCGGCAGAGGCGGAATTAAGATATTGGCGACGGTTCAGAACCAAAGTATATACCAAGGTATGTACAAGCAACGTCCTCGGGAAAGAAAGTATAGCAATATGCATGACTTCTAGCATAGGAACAAAATCGAATCAAAAAGCCCATCCACTACATGATACAGGATGAGACAGCCACAGTCGGACAGCGACATGGACAGAAACATCGTCGATAGTGAGAGGAAAGTCAACACAAGCGGCGATAAGTGGCAAAAGTGGCATATTCTGCCGCACACGACCGACTACACCGCCCTCAGGCCCCACAGATAAGGTGATGGACGGTCACCAGCACTTCCTCACACTCCCTCCTGCACTCTCTCTGCCTTTCAGACTCAGCCCTGACCACACCGTGGATGTGGTCTGTTCTGTGACTCTATTGAGTCTTGTTCCCTCTTTGTTGGTGTGGTGGATAGATTCCCGGTGGTTGTTGCATCATCTCTGTTTGTTGTCACGAGATCACCGGCATCCCGTCTCTTGGTTGTGATCACCGGCACCAACTCCGATGGTTATGCCACAACTACAACTGTGAATCGAGCATCCAAGAAGAATTTGAGCCACAACCTGATACACGACACCGCATCTGTACACCAAAATCATTGATCCAAGTTCTTCCATATTCGATGACGAGTAGGTCTTTTGGCAGGCGGGATTAGTCTCGCCGCCCATGTCGACGAGCTCTTGAAACGGACGAAGCATTTTCAACTGGAAAGAAACGGAACAATGTCTGGTTCAGCCACACATTCTTTGAGCGGCTCCGTGTCGCGTTCCCCATCGCCTAGTGGAAGCATCGATCGACGAGAGAACCGAGAGCACCTAGGGCTGGATGCAGAGAGCACCACAAGCCACAAAAGCAATACAGACCAGCCGCAGATCCTCAACAGTGCCGACGGAGTTGATGCAGAAGTGAGCACACGAGCTGTTGAATCTGATGAGGAAGTCAGAGACATGGACAATTTTGCAAGCCAGGTGGCAAGATACGACGCACAGCGAAGAGGCGATGACGGCAAAAGGAATGTTCTGCAACACGCTTCAAGTACGCAGTCACTGACTGGCAGTGTACAATCGAACACCATACGGCATATCTCACATGGACCGAGCGACCTAGCCACGATCGGTTATCCAGCAGCTGATCGGAAGAGGCGTTTGACGAGCACGAGCCAAGAGGCCCGCTTGCAACGAACACGTTCCGGCGAGATTGCTGTTCAAGAGGACCATATTATTGGGGCCTCGCCACACCGTTCTGTCTCAAAGGTTGTTCCGTCATCTTGGGAAAATGCAGCAGCGGTTCCTGGATCATCACGTGCAACCGCAATTGATATCTCATCATCACCACCAGAAGCTGCATCTCCTGATCGACTTTCCCGAGTTCTTGATCGTGGCAATCGTTTACCTTCTGAGGTGTTAACTTATCGGCAAGTCGGCGATAATCGAATTCGAGTGGAAGACCCGCAGCGATGTCAGAGCGCGGTGGCTGTCGAGGTTGGAAACAACTGTGCTTCAGCTGGAATGTCTTCGTCTGGATATCGACATTCTCCGAGTGGGACGATACTTAGGACCGATGCAGAAGTGGCAAGGGATGAAGAGATTCGGGGCATGGATCTCAGAGCACAGGCCGAGATGCACACGGATCTCCCGCTCGACACAGTTCGAGGAAGCCAAATACCCTCCTCTATCCATGAACGAAGGTTGAGTGTGACTATGCGAGATGACGCTGATGGAAATTATCTCGCTCCGAGTCTGCCAATATCGCAGGCCAACGAGGATGTCGAGGGGCTGCCACGGCTTTCGGCTCAAAGGGATGAAGACGTTGAGGACATTGAGACCAACCGGACTTCGTCTCGAATGTTTTCTCGCTATGAACACGCGACGAGTGGGACAGCGAGTGATGAACAAAACCTGGTCAGAAGTGCGGGGGGTTCTAGAAGGCAGGCTGCTGTAGACGCGAGCCGAATGCTTTCGTTCGATGAACGCAGGTTGGGGGAAACGTTGCGAGATGAGAGTGATGAAAGATACCTCGATATGAGCCTGCCAAGATGGCAGCCAGATACAGAGGTATCGTGCTGCCCGATTTGTGGTACAGTGTTTGGGTTCTTCTATCGAAAGCATCACTGTCGAAAGTGTGGAAGGGTAGTGTGTGCGTCCTGTTCGCCGCACCGCATTACCATCCCCAGGCAGTTTATCGTCCGCCCGCCAGAGTCAACTCAGCAGCCCACATCTTCCCCCATTGCACCCAGTCAATTCATCGACCTCACTGGTGACGACCAAGCTCCTTTGACTCCTTCCATTAATCCTGGCCTTGGAGGCGGCGAAGAAGTACGTCTTTGCAACCCCTGCGTACCAGATCCCAACCCCAACCCTCCTGGGTACAGTGCTGCGCGCTCGCGTGGCCATCGATCAACCCATTCTCTACCCTCGACGATGGGCAACTGTTTTTCTACCGAGGTGGTAAGCCATCCCTTCCCCAATAGGCGCTTTTGCCTTTCAACTAATGTCGTATTTTGCTTAGCACGACGAGAGAGCCCCTCGGCGAGCCCGGCGAGCCCCTCGGGTCGAGTTTCCGCCAGCTTCGGGCCGCCAAGGTCGCCAGTCTTTGCCCAACAACCGGGAGGCAGAGCAGGTTCGCCCCCGGCGAGCCACAGACCTTGGGCACAGGCCAGGCCCTGCTGTTGACACTCACCGCCAGTCAATATCCCCGGTTGTGCCAGAGCAAGACCTGTGCCCGGTCTGTGGGCGAGCATTCCCTCAACTCAGTGCCGAAGAGCCCATAGAGGCCCGGGAGGCCCATATTCGGCAATGCATTGACAACTATGGGACGCCGTCTGCTCGGGCCGAAGCCGAGACCTCTGCCGCCCCTGCAGCCAGCCAAGAACCGCCACTGCCTCCGCTACCAGTGCCGGTGACTCGTATGGTGGAGTTTACCTCTACCGAAAAGGACTGCTCCAATGCAGATGGCGGCGTGGCCGAATGCACGATTTGCATGGAGGACTACCAGGTTGGGGAGGTTCTGGTCCGCCTTGAATGCCTGTGCAAATACCACAAGCACTGCCTTCTGAACTGGTTCGGGCGCAAGATGCAGTGTCCTGTGCATATTCGCTCATAGGGTGCGAGCATTCCCATCATCACTGTGTGGGAAGCGGGGGACAAACCGCACTCAGGGTCGGAACGAGAGAGAATGCTCCTTTGTTGTCTGTTTGAAGTATATTAGCGGCGCATGGGCGGGTGTTTCTTTTGTTGATATCCCGTGTTATGATCTGATGAATCCATGATGATTTCCAGCCATATTCATCCAAATAAATGACGAACCAGATGAAAACCGTGTAGAGAGGTTGCCCGACCACTTTGATATCGCGTTATACTGGATGAGGCAGTTGGGGTTGCGCCGAGTCACGTGCATGGCGGTCGGAGCCGCCGTCACTCGACGCCAGACCAAATCATCCCAAATTCCCCCATGCACATTCTTCGATCTGGGGAAGCCGGCGCTTTTTGCTCCTTCCGTGGAATGCGTCTGTACCATTGCAGCCCTTGCAGCTTCTTCTAGCCACTCAGATTGCGGTGTTACCCAAAGCCACGCGAGCCCCAGCATCGGCGGTCGGCGGTTGTGTCCACCGTGCTCCGTCTTACTCCTTGAAGCCAACGGAACAGTCTTGTTGTGGGGGCCAACTGCATCGCATGTTAGCAGTGAGATTTGAGTCGGCTTTTCTCACAAAGAGCACATCTGAACGGGCCGACAGGGCTTCCAAGCTCGCTGATTTGGCGACCAGTGACCCATTACAACCCATTGCTCTTTCACAGTCGATTGGCTGATCCAATTGGCCCCGCTGCTCGAGTAAGATCGACGGGGCATCGCCGGTCTTTATACTCGCCGCTCCGACCGACATTCACCATGGCCTCCGACTACCCCGAGCCACCGCCTCCCTTCACTATGCACACTCACGGGGCGAATGCTGCATCGGCCGAGGAGCAACCCACTTTCGGCCTGGGGTTACACCACGCCGATGCCTCCCCTGACCCGGAGGACCCCCAGGTGGAGATCAAGCGGCCCCGTGCCTGTGAGCCTTGTCGCCAGCTGAAGGTTCGGTGTGATCCAGACCCAACCACCCAGGATGGTTCCTGCAAACGGTGCGCTAAGGCTGGCCGCCCGTGCATCGTCACGGCGCCGACCAGGAAGCGCCAGAAGAAGACCGACAGCCGCGTCACGGAGCTCGAGCGCAAGATTGATGCGTTGACCGCAACTCTCCAGGCATCCCAGACCAACACTACCAGTGCTGGTTCATCGCAACTACAGTCGATGCCGCACAATGAGCCACCCTCTTCTCGGCGTTGGCTGAAAGATGACCCTAATTTGGCGGGGAATAAACGCCATCATGACGGGCTCCTGGTCTCCCAGTATTCACGCCCGGACAGTCCATCTGCGGAGCAGATTCAGCCACATTCACATTCGCATTCAACATCTAAGCAGTGGCGTGGGCCCTTTGCTGGCAGCAGAGCACCGCTGAAATCTGATCATCGAAATGACTTTGTCGATGTGATTGATCGAGGGGTGATAGATGTGGAATCCGCCCAGGCAGCCTTCACTCGCTATGTGACTGAAATGGCCGACGAGATGCCCATGGTGGTTTTTACTCCAGACACGACAATGGGCGATGTGCGCCGTGACAAGCCAGCCCTGTTTCTGGCAATCATTGCTGTGTCTATCGGGCCGTTTAAAAAGCCTGCTCAGCTCCCACTTCTATCCGAGTACTACCATCTCATTGCCGAGCGGGTCGTCGTCAAGGGCCAGAAGTCTCTGGAATTGGTCCAGTCACTTTTGGTTGTCTCCATCTGGTATATGCCGCCAGACAATCTCGAGGAGCTGAAATTCTACCAACTAATCCACATGGCTATTGTGAATGCCATGGATCTTGGATTGAACCGCCGCTCAAATGGGGATCTCAAGCCTCTAGTCCATTTACGAGAAATCATCTCAAAGAGACATGTCGGACCGTCCACCGACCTCAATGGACCCGAGGCGAGGCGAACATGGGTCGGGTGTTATTTTCTGGGTATCCAGTGAGCTTACTCCCAGGCCGTCTACTTGCGTCCAACTACCCCAGTACTAATGTTCCATAGGGTGGCAACGGCTTTACGACGAATGCACCTCGTTAGGTGGCAGCCATATATGGATGAATGTCTTCAAATTTTGGAATCCCACCCTGATGCATTGCCCTCCGATCGCAAAGTCATCTGGTGGGCGAAGCTTGCGTTTATCATGGAACAAGCAAGCGTCCAATTGACGAATGAGGATCCCCAAACGGCGGTCTCATTTGCGGACAGCAAGGTGCGGTATACAATCAAAGCATTCGCAAATCAACTAGCACAATATCGACGAGATATTCCAGAAGAGTTCTGGACAGGTAAATACGGATGTTACTATCATGTAGACGAATGATCTCTTTTCTGACATTTTTATAGCGCCTCTGGCCCACACTCACTATACTATCAACCTGTTTGTACATGAGAGTGCTATGGGTGTTGACTGCAGAGACAATAACATCGTCAATTCATCTATTGACGGTCTTCCAACCTCAGCGGTTGCTCCATTTATTGATGCACTGACGACATGCATCCACTCTATCCACCAGACCCTGGACATCCTGAACACTGTTGACACAGTGCGACTGACATGCCTGCCAACCTTAGCTTTGGCTCGAACAGCATATCCCGTTGTCAGCCTGATAAAGATCTACTCTCTTCTCACCGCACCAGAATCCCGCATTGGCCAGGTTATCGACATGCAGACGCTCAAAGTAGAGTACTACCTGGATAAAACCATCACTCATTATCGGGCCGCGGCTGCACTCGACGGGGGTCGTGTTGCATTAAAATTCGGGAATATCCTCACCATGATGCGCAATTGGTTCATTAGCAAAAAGGGCAATGGACCGGAGTTACGGGAGATTTTCGGCACTGAAATGCGTTCTGACACTCGAAGTGAAAGGCAACCGGTATGTCTATCCAGGCAGATTATCCTCACGTCTAGTCTGTCCACAAATACATATTAACAATTCCGGGTAGACGAGACCAGGCACAACGCCCCTGCAAGTCCTCAGTGAACTTGCGTCAGGGGATCCAGCCAGCGGTACTGCTTCAACGAACACTCTATCGCACCGACCACATTCGCGCCCAACACCCAGTTATTCCCATTCCCCATCGAGCTTAAACCAAGACGGAGCCAATAACACCCCAACACCAGGAATGTCCCCTTACGGGCCTGTTGGGACGCCAACAAGAGTGGGAAGCATGGCATCCGCACACTCTGATCCGGCACCCGCGACCGTAACCCCGTGGTCTACATCGTCATCCTTCTCCGCGTCCATACCCGGCCCCCACGACCCATCCCAAAACACGTTCTACCATTCCTTTCCGCATACGAGGGCAGATTTGTCGCAAACCTCGTACGCAGGCATTCACCCATCTACAGCAGCCATGGCAGGATCGCAGCCAGGGTCATATGCAGACATGTCGACTGTGGGCATGTCGCTCACATCGCCAATGGGCGCGGGAACTGAAATGGGCGTCGACTGTGGGGACAGTAGCTCAAATAGCTTTCTCATGTTGGGCAATATGATGGACGAGGGATTATTTGCTTTTCCGTTTCCATTCGAAGGGAATTTCCAGTTTTAAATGGATTCTCTGCATTTGCGCTTGCTTTATTCTTTGTGATGAAGGTTGATGATTTTGGTTTTCTTATTCGATATACCCCGACGATGTACCCGGAGAATGAAGATTTGAATGCCCTGTCCCCAATGAAATTACCGAAATACACCATCGAGCTCAACATTGACAGAACTAATCGTGTCTTGGGCTGTGGCTTATGGCGTCAGCACTGCCACAACGATCTGTATCTGCGGCTCTATCACACCTCATCGTGTGGGGGCGGTGCATAAACGCCCACCCGAGAAAACGAGGGTCGTTCCTGTCGACAGACACATTCGCTCAGTCCTGGCGATGTGATCCGGCTCTACATCCAGGACAAAGATGAAGTCTGACCATTCCGATCTTGTGGCCGACACCAAGATCCGCGCCGAGTTCCACGCAGACCTGACGCACCGCTTCACCATTCAGTCGCGCGTGTGTGCGGGGCAAAATGTCCGGCGTAAAGAGACCGAAGATGTCTGGAAGAGAGAGAAACTCCTTGGAAAAGGATCTTATGGCACCGTCTGGCTGCATCGGTGCTTATCGAGCCATGACCAGACACCACCACTGCAGGCTGTCAAGGTGGTCACCAAGGCGCTTATGGCGCACGACAAGATCAACTATCATAAAGAATTGGAGATCATCGCCAAGTTCTCGCAAAAGATCGTATGTATATCCCCGACACCATCTGAGATTGTACAGACACTCATGTCTACCAGTATGCCGGTCTATTCGTCGATTATCTTGGTTGGTACGAAGACCATGAATCGATCTTCATTGCCATGGAATATCTTGAAAACGGCGACCTTGATGACAACTTGAAGCAGCCTATCCCTGAATGTGAAGCGCGAGAGATTACTTTGCAAATTACGGAGGGTCTAGAATTTCTGCACAGCAATGGCTTCGTCCATCGGGATCTCAAACCTGCGGTAAGCGTCTAGATAAATCACGAGCACAGTTGATTTTCTAACAGGTATATCAGAATATCTTCGTCGTTAGCAAGGGGCCCGAGTGGTGGGTCAAGATTGGCGACTTCGGAATCAGCAAGCGCGTCAAGCCAGGCGGCACCAGCCTTAGAACGGTGGTTGGAACGCCGCTATTCGTGGCACCGGAGGTTCTAGGGATCTATCCACCCGACACGGCAGAAATTAGCGATAATCGTCATTACACCGAGAAGGTCGATATGTGGTCTCTTGGTGTGATGGTCTTCTACATGCTCTTCCATGAATATCCATTCCCGTTCAACAACCAGAGCGTCTTGATGCGATACGTTCAAGGATCGCCGTTCCCATTCCCATCCGATCCCTCCAAAAATGCGAGCGAGACATGCTATGACTTCATGAAGTTGACCATGGCAGCCAATGCTTCAAAGCGACCATCTGCCCAAGAATCTCGCCAGACTGAATGGCTGGTGCAGCATCGTCCTCTTGAGTCAGTCTCGGAAACAAATGCTCCAGCAGTGCAGCGGAATGTCTTGGACAGCGCACATATTGTATCGGAGAATATGCAGGACACCACTGTGGATACCTACGAGTCCTTCAAAAGCTGGAACACGGGGAAGACAGACATGACTGGACCCGGCTCAGAGGAGCATTTGCCTGAGGTGCAACGTGCCACGCCTGAGCCTCAGACTGTCGTTATCGCGCCTAACCACAGTCAGATAAAGGCCGATGCGGGCTTCGAAGAGAACTATCTTCAAGAGCTCGAAGCCATTCATCAGAAAGGATTAGCTTTCTTTCAGCAGGGGGACTACGAAAAAGCGCTACTCCAGTTCAACGACGTTGCACGGCTACGAGAGGAGGTATTGGGGCAATCGGATAGGGAGACTTTGGCGTCACGGTACATGCAGGGAAAGTGCCTCCACGCCCTGAAGCAATATGACAATGCGCAGATAACCCTCCGGGAAGTAGCAGCGGGTCAAAAGCTCGCAGAGGCTGACCGGCCCGAAGATCTTGACGAAACCCTGAATTCTATTCATCAAAAAGGACGCGATCTGTACCAAAACAAGGAATACTCAGAAGCTAAAGTCAAGTTCCACCAAGCTGCCGCTCGACGCAAGCGAGCGTTTGGGGAAAATGACTCCAAGACTCTGATATCTCAACACTGGCTTGGTCGTTCTCTCTTCAATTTACGGCAATACCCAGAGGCACGGAATACTTTGCGGCGGGTCCTCGACAAACAAAGAGAGACTCTTGCACCCCAAGACCCCGCTATTCTGTCTTCTCTCGATTGGCTAGGCCATACATTTTATTCACTAGGCGAATATCAACAGGCCTTGGACATCCTCCAGGAGCTGTTCGATATCAAGCGCAAGGATCCAGGGATTGAGGAAATCAGAAGGATATCTGCGTTCAAGAAACTCGGCAACTCATTATTTTCATTGGGAATGTTTCAAGAATCTCAAGATATTTTTAACGAGTTACTTCAGATTCAGAACTCGGACTCAAACCCCAACGCCGGAGAGGTTCAATACGCCCAGCATCGACTGGGTCGCTGCTCCTATTCCCTATCTCGATACCAGGCAGCTCGTGATGCTTTCAAACTCGCGTCGGAAGGTCGAAGAACTGTCTTTGGCAGCAATGATCCACAAACACTGGACTCTCTGTACTGGCTTGGCTGCTCATGCTATGAACTCAAGCAATACAAAGATGCCCGCAAATATCTCGGAGAGGCTTCTGCTGGACAGGAAAAGACACTCGGGTTCAATCACCGAGATACCCTCTACTCACTATATTGGCTGGGCAAGGCGCTCTACGACTCCAAAGAAACCGAGACAGCCCGCGATACTTTTCAGCGGACAACAGAAGGGATGAAAACTCAACTTGGTTCTAGACATAACCAGACCCTGCGTTGTCTATTCTGGACTGGCTGCGCATACTCCACACTTGACGAATACGACAAGGCCGAGAAATACTTCCGAGACACCTTCGATGGACAGAAAGAAGCATTCGGTCTCGACGATTGCGATACACTCACGACGCTTCACCGGCTAGGTCTAGTGCTATATCATGCCGACAAGGACCACGAAGCACTAGACACGTTCGAAATGGCAGCCCAAGGCCGGAAAAGTCTACTCGGCGCCAAACACAAAGATACCCTGATTTCCATCTACTATTTCGGCTGTGCATGCTACGCACTCCGACAATGGGAACGGTCCCGGGAATATTTTCAAGAGGCCGTCGACGGCCAGAGAGAAGTACTCGGCCCCAATAATCGGGATACGCTCACTTCCCTCCACTGGCTAGGCCGGGCGTATTCTCGCTGCGAGAACCACCAGGAAGCTGCAGAGGTTTTCCAGCAGACCGCCGACGCGCAGAGAGATACCCTCGGCCCGACGCACCGCCATACGCTCGAATCGGTGTATCGGCTCGGCCTGTCTCTGTATGACATGAAAGAGTACCGCAGGGCGCAGAGCGCCTTTCGGCAGGCGCTGAAAGGCAACCGGGAGACGCTGGGGCCCAGCGGGGATTTTACGTTGAAGACCATGCACTGGTTTGGACATGTTCTGCATGTACGCGGGAAACAGAGAGACGCGGCGCTTATCCAGAAGGAGTTGATCAGTCTGATCAAGCAGAAAGATAAGACTGAATCTTCCGATACACTGGAGGTGATAAATGATTTTGCACAGACACCCGGAAGACAGTGGCCGCCTCGGACTTCAAGTGGTATTGACACGAGCAAGTCGGAGAGCTAGCATTGCCTTCCTAGATAGTCGGGTAGCAGAAGTTGATGGGGTGAATTTTGGCTGTGCACGAGGTTCGATTAAGGGGTATTATACTGTATTTCTATTGCGACCTTCCTTGCCATGTATGCAGAATCCTTTGTTCTACATATGCCCATGGCCATCCATTTTCTCGCTCCGTGCGGCGCAGGAGATCAAAGAGCAGATTTTGCGCCACGAGGTCGTCTATCCATGAGCTGCCTAATAACAGAAACAATTTTTAGTATAAGTCCCGGGCTGGCCGAGCTCTGGTACAACCAAGACTTACAGGCACACAAGGCATGGCAGGCCATAATCCGCAGTGAGGGCTCATCATCTGCAGATAGGGCAATGCCAAAGAGGTAATTTAAGTTCTCGGAGATTTGTTCCTGTAGAAAAAAAGAAAATCAGTGGAGCCCCCTCGACGGACCCGAATTTTAAACTCACCTTCAAATTCGCGCGGTGTACCGAGGAGACATCATATAATTCAGTCTCCCGGATCAACATCAAAGCCTTGGCAAGGCAGACATGTTGCATCGCGGTGGCTGCCCAGATACGAAATTTAGCCATGAAAGTCCAGACATACGCAGCACACTTGTAGAGATGTGGAGACTCACAATGCCACAGACTCGTATACCAGACAACAGGGAACGGCTTCCCCATCTCCGGCTCGGGCGGCGAGACATGGAGCGGGATAAACGAGTCCGCACGGCTGGTCTCCCATTCCCGAATACGCTGCTTGAGGGCGATCTCCCCCGCGATCCCCAAATGGCCCCCATAATTCCGGCCCGAGACATTATAGCAGAAGTCGATGGTCTCGGCCAGGAGCCAGATTGCCCGATTCACCCAGTCGCCGTCGCTCAGGATCGGCTTGGCGGCCCACAAATGGCGCAGGCGGTCGTCGAATGGCGCGAAGGTGAGCCGAAGACATTTCTGGTACGTAAGCGCGAACTGAATGTCTTGGATAACGAAGACCCAGAAGGAAGCCGATGCGAGGCCGCCCGATATCGCAGAACCCACATGCGAACTGATATACACGGAGCCGGCGAGGAGGTGCCGCTGCGGATCGTTGGACGGAGTGTGGGCTGGATTGCGGGATTAGTTGGGGTTCCCGACGGGGGCCAATTATTGGAGGGTTGCGAACATGAGATTTGCTCGAAAAAGCGGAGGATCACTGTGGAGCTGAGTAGGATGTCGATGGCAATTTCAAATTCGGGTTTCTCCAACACGGGCAGCATGATAGAGACGCAGCGCTCATGGTAGCTGTCGGCCACATTAGGCGGGATGGTGTTTGTCGTGCGAGAGAGATGGCAGGCCGAAACCGCCAAGCAGGCGTACAGAAGGAGCGGAGACTGACTCGCTCGGCGAGCAACGTCTGCCGAGAAATGCCATTCGGGGTCCCCAGCGTCGAGCTAAATGGTCAGTGGATTGCCAATGTCAAAAAGTAAAGGGGTGCTCACCCATGGGGCTAGATGTCTCTGGAAATGTCGGAGCAAATACGCTTCATTTACATTCGCCAGCCGTGGTAGGCTAATCGGCGTGGTCGAGGACGACGGCGAGTTTGTTGATGTAGACTGCGAGCCACCTTGGGACTCTGCGATGTAAAGAGGAACGGAACCGGAAGTGTCCGGCACGGGCACCGAGGGATCCATGCTGGACGACGGGGTGGAGCGAGCTTCGGATGAAGACCTAGAAAGCGAATCCGTCGCCGTCAAAGGGACAACATAATACTCAGATGCGGTTTGATCAGTCTCGTCTTTGAACGAATCTTCAGGATGTCAGCTGGATCAAGGCAAAAAAAAAATATTCATGTCGCCCGGCACGTACAATCAGAAGACGTTGGAACCCAGGTCTGGTCATTTGGGAACGCGAGATCGCTTTCCCCATATCTCGGAGGCCCCTTCCCTCGCAAGGATGGATTTTGACCATGTCGGAAGGACACCTCTTCGGATTTCCCTGGGGCCGGCACACATTCGCGGCCAGAACGCTGGCAGCGCAAGCATTTGGTTCCGGTTTTATCACCTGGGAAGCATCGTCAGAATTCAAATTCAGGACCAAGGAGCAACAACAACATGGAGGGCAGCGTACATTTCAGATGACGCAAACGACACGTGAGGCTGATGGGGGTTAGTTCGTGGGAAATAGGCCATGTGTTTGGGGAGACTGACCATCCCCTCATTACGCAGCAACGGTGTCGAAGACGGACACGAACTGGGAAGGTTTCCAGAAGGAGAACATAGTCGGCCAGGCCCGAGGACAATGGATAAATAAGTCCCGCGATCCTGCAGGGGTACGTTCAAATCCCATCGACGAGGGCGATGTTCGATGGAGCCGTGCGATTTCAACACTGGAGGCGGGGAGAGTGGAGATCGCAGGCAAATTGCTGGGTCCTTGGTGGATCGCTATTGCACACTGAGCGGAATTTTTGGGGTTTGACCAGACCAAGCTGGCGGGTGGTTGGAGATTAGCTCGCCAGAGGAGAATCGTACCGGCTGGTGAAGTTTGGAGTGTAGAGGTCGAGAATAAAATTAAATGCGAATTGGTCGGTGTGGGATTCGCGACGAGCCAACGTGGCCCAGGTTCCTCACGCCAGGTGCAACGCTCCCCACTGCGCCCGGCGTCTTGACAGAATCCGGCTGGATATGGTTGGCTGGAAGATGCTCCCCCACGCGTCCAGAACAAAGTTTGTTGCCCTCGATGAGAACCGATCGTTGCCCGAAGCAAAAAGATCGCAGGACAAGCGTGCTGGCTGAGAGACCGCGGCTTCCAAGGGTTGCTTCGGCAGGGGGTGCGAGGCGGGCAAAAACAAGCGAGTGTGTACAGTTCGTATCTCCATAACGGTAGCTGCTCTAGATAATCCGACTATATTGACCGAGATTCTTTATTTGGTTTGTCTCAACTCGACACGTTGGTCGGAGTCCGTGGGCATATCGCGTTGCATGCACGCCGCTGGCCAATCAGACTGAAGGGAGACAGCCAACCTTGAAATCCTCCATGCTGATGCTGAAGGATTATGAATCAAGTCCGATATGCATCGCGTTGTCGTCGCGCTATGACCTGAAGCCGCAGGGCACCAGGCTTCAGCGAAATACGCACTATGGTGTACCGGATGGGATTCAGCTGTCATCCACTTTTTTCCTTGTTTTGCCTCCTCGCCGGACGGCCTCGCTCAGGGAAGTATGCCGCGGATACGAAGATAGCACTTCCTCCCATGTGGCCGTGTGGCGGTGCTTGATGATATATACAGTCCAGCCGCCAAAGTCAAGCCTCCAGAAATAACCAGTGGTAGCAACCACTATTGGGTCGGCGACGCCGGGATCAACTGGGGGTGCCTCACCAGTCCCGTCGTGGCCGGGAGGCGAGCCATTCAAAAGTAGCAAAAGCGGCGCCTTCCGCGCATTTGCGCACCGGGATAAATTTCGCTGGACCCATGGATGGCGCGTATTCCGGGACCCGTCGAGCCCTGTCGATCTTGGGGGGAGGACCAGGTCCCCGAGCACGAGGGCGCAGGAAGCCGACGCTGTGATTCGAGGATCGAGCCAGTGTTCCCCGAGCACGCGTCTGCAGAATCCAAAGTCAAATGAGACGCTCGTAACATTTGCTGTCGGGTGTGGGGTGTGAAGAGACGCCGAGTATTCGAGCTGCCTGTTTGAGATGTGTCGGGCGGGTCTAGAAATGTCAGTTGTCAAGAATAATGAGCGCATGGATCGAGGCCGTGCGCTTGTTATTATTCATTGCACCCGAGTGTCGCTCTCGTATGTTTGGGCGACTTGGTGTGGATCTTTCATCGCAGTAGAACATCCTCCATGGTTGTGATGAAGTGCGAAGTGAGTAGTCGGGAACAAGTCAAGAATCCGTGATTCGATGTTGAACGACGATAACAAACGGGCGGGGAGAGTCAGGTGACGCCCCTCGAGCAATCGCGATCGCACGCGGCGATTCCAAGCTCTCCTTCATCTTCGCCCGCAGCGTCGGGCGCGACTGCAATTCGTCCCCAATCCCATCCTAGCATGATTGCATCGCCATGTCCTTGAATCGCATCTCCTTCCTGGAAGGGTGGGAGCGCAACCCTGCCGCTTTTCTACGGGGAGGACGGGACGAGGGCCCCTCCGACGAGGAATCCGACGCCTGGCAAGACCTGCCAGAGTCGTCGCTGTCGTCGTCGTTCCCGTCGACATACAGCAGACTCAATTTCAATCCGTATGCAGGGCCCGGCTGGAGTGAGAGCGCCGTCGATGATCCCCATGGCGATGATCGGCCCTCTCTGCTGGGATCTCTAGGTCTGGCACTCTCCCCCACGACGACGCGGGACAGTCGAGTGGACTTGTTGGAGACGGAGCGGGGGCCGCCCGATGCGGCAGGAACCGCGGCAATTACCCCCAAGGAGCCTGCGTGGCTGACGGAGACGACGGGCGCCTTTGAGGTGGGCGCTGCCAAGCGTGTCGGTATGCCGAACTTCAATATGGGCGATTATTCTATGGCCGAAGAGAAAGAAATCCACTGACGACCCAAATAGCTCAGGTATTCTGCGCCGTCGTTTATTGTTTTTTGGGGGCCGGCATTGTGTTTGGCTTCGCGGCTTTAAAGCCAGTTCTCATCCGCGAGAATGTATATCGCAACCTCTGCTCTCGGGAAGAGCTGGAGAACAATGTCCCCGTCTGTGACAGCCAGGAGATTCGGTATGAGTCGTAATCTCCCCGTCGAACTGACTCGAATGCTGATAAATCCTCTAGCTTGAATTTGATGTTTACAATCGCCGCCGTGGCAACTAATGTGTCGGCTCTGCCGGTAGGAGCCATCCTAGATGCATATGGTCCACGAGTGAGTGGAATCATCGGCAGTCTGTTCCTAGCTATTGGAGCACTCCTCTTTGGATGTGCCGACCAATTGCCCCTGGACGGGTACATACTAGGCTACTTGCTACTGTCCTTAGGCGGGCCATTTATTTTTATTTCGTCATTTCAACTGTCGAATACCTTCCCAAGGCGCTCCGGGCTGATCTTGTCCATGCTGACGGGTGCATTTGATGCTTCAAGTGCATTGTTCCTGATATTCCGGCTTCTCAGTGAACACACCGATGGCTCTGTATCTGCACGGAAGTTTTTCCTGACTTATCTGATTGTCCCGGTGTTCATCATCGTTGTACAACTCACGATCATGCCTGCAACCTCCTACAAAACCACGGGCGAGCTCGTCCAGCAAGCCGAAGTGCAGATCGCCGCTGAGATCAACGATCGTGTGGATGACACTATCAATGACCGCAACGAAGGCGAACGGCAGCGTAATGATCGACGTGTGCACCGCCAAAGCATCGTCTCGCAGATCCAAGGCTTGCTGGACGATGAGACGATCTCGATCGCCTCGACCGCCGGCATTGACGACTCGGTCTTCACCCATCATCCCCAGTCCGATCCTGTCGATAGCAGCACCCACAGACCTCAAAGTCCACAAGCCACCAATAAGCCCTCACAGCTCCCTTCAAACATCCCCAACACCCACGCCAGCGGCGTCTGGGGTGTTCTCCACGGCCGCAGCGCCCTCCACCAACTCCAAACCCCGTGGTTCATCCTCATCACCCTCTTCACCGTCCTCATGATGCTCCGCATCAACTACTTCGTCGCCAGCCTCCGCCAGCAATACATCTACCTCCTCTCCTCCCCGACGCGCGCCCGCGAAATCAACTCCGTCTTCGACATCCTCCTCCCCGTCGGCGGCCTGTTCTCTATCCCCTTCATCGGCACCTTCCTGGACACCTTCAAGACGCGCACGGTGCTCGCCATTCTCGTGGTCTCGGCGACGCTGATCGGCGTGCTGGGATGCATCCCGCACAGCGAGGGCGCGGCCTACGCGAATATTGCGCTGTTCGTGCTCTACCGCCCGTTCTACTACACCGCGGTCTCGGACTACGCGGCCAAGGTCTTCGGGTTCCAGACCTTTGGCAAGGTGTACGGGCTGATTATCTGCTTGGCTGGTGTGGGCAATTTCGCGCAGGCCGGGCTCGATGCGTTGACGCTGAAGGTGTTTGACGGGAACCCCGTGCCCGTGAATGCCGGGTTGACAGCGTTGGTTGCCGTCGTTGGCACGGCGTTGGTTGGGTTTGTGGCGTGGAAGACGTCAACGGCCGAGAATGTGGCGGGTGGTGGAGTAAGCGAGACAGAGACCGCCGAGGCCAGTGGCAATGGACATGGAGGGCATCATGAAGGCGTGCGGACGAGAGATTGGGAGAGAGAGCCGTTGTTGGCACAGTCGAGGGATGGCGACGCTGTTACGCAGCGGTCGTACGGGGCGTAATATATTTGCCAGGGATTGCTGGGTACATATAGTAGTATAATGCTGGAAGTACATACAGTCGATATACAGCTGGAGTGGACTTTTGTCACGGGTTGTGTAGTTTGCACAGGCGTGCCAATGAGATTTATATTCATATATGCGTGATTTCTAGTGTGCTAGATGAGCCGATATGATGCGGCAAACACTGGTTGCCGTTGCTTTCCGCACTGGAATAGACTGGCGATTCATCCGAGCAGCGACGGTACCACAAATTCTGTACCGATGGCAGCGTTGTCCAACCGATGTGTTGAACCAACAGTGATCCTGTTCTCAAGGAAGAGAATGGATGGCTGAGAGAAGACGGAGCATCTCCTCCAGTGCCATCCACAAGTTATTGTAGCGAGTAGCTAGTAAATAATGTGCACCGGCGAGAAGGGACGGATATGGGGCTCTCTATGTGCACTACTGGCCGACCTTGCCCGTCATGAAATATCCAAGGGGTGGCGTTGATGCAACTCCACCACACTCATCACGGTGGGTATAGTTTTAGGGCGGGTTGATGAGGGAGGGGTTGGTGAACAAGTCCTCAGCTGGCGGGAGAGATCTCATTCAAGGGACGAGATTCCGCAGATTCAAACCAAAGATCTTCGCCTGCTTCGTCACAGGCCTGGTCGTACCAAAGTATGATCTCCAGGTTGCGCTTAACGCCGGCCCAGGACGTAAGACCGGTCTGCCGCGCGGTCTCGGCCAGGGCCGACGCAAAAAATGACCGCTGGCGCGCACCATGAGCAGCGATACCGCCAAGAGTCAGTACCCAGAGTAGCAAGACGCGGGTTTTCGAGGAGGACCACAAGGTAGAAGAGTCGGTTCGTTGTAGGATAGACTGCAGTCGGGTTGCGAGACTGTGCAGGGGAGTATTTTGCGCGGGGATCGGGAAGATGACACCTACGCCGAAGATCTGGGCAGCCAGGCGACAGGCTTCGTACGTGACGGCATGGGATGGATGAGAGAAGTAGGATTCCAGCTCGGAAGCCGGAGGAACCAAAAGGAGATTATGTTGCGTGAGATTGCGCTGGTCGGCAAGGAGAGCAACGTCATAAGTGCCGGGAAGGCTGGCTTTGACAATGTTGATATAAACGTAAGCACCCTGTAAAGCCTCCGCCAATTGCGGAGCGATCCCAATACTGTCGAGTTGCCCGAAGCCATGTTCGATGTCTGACGGTCCAAATCCAAGCATCTCCTGTAAAGACATGCCGTTATGGCTGTCTTCGATGGGCCAATATGCAAACCCTGGACGAATGCACAAAACAGAAGCCGTGAGCACATCCGAGCTGCCAAAGGTTTGTTAGCAACCATATCCCAACACTCGCGATAGAAGGGATCTCACAAGCTAATGGTCGGGCGCAGCCCTCTGAGCTGGATATTTCCAAGCCCTCCGCGCAGCTTGACAAGTTGCAACAATCCCTGGATATGGATCATGTTGGGTGGCAGACAACCATAGACATCCACCCATTGTAGGCGCTGAAAGGGTGGATTGAAAGGGGTCTTTCGGAGCTTCGATTGTATCGTTTCTGCAGGCGCTTGATGATGCGCCATACAGATGACGCTCAGCAGGACCGCATCACTGACAGCGCGCGAAGGGTCTCGAACCGCCTCATTAATTAACTTGATCGCTTCCATCTCGCATAACTGCAGGGTGCGCTCTTGCCTGGGTCCAAATGTAGAACCCGGTACCCAGTTATTAAGCCATTGGACCCGCTGATGACACAAGGATCCAAACATAAATGCCGTGAAAAGGGCCGGATCAGAGAGGGAAAGTGGAAACCACATGTCCCCCGCTTGTTTAATTCGACTAGGAATAAGTCCTGGCCAGAGGACGGCATAACCTACAGTGGTCGGTTAATTAACTGGCCCTCTTAACATAGGACAACGACGTTTCACAAAGAGACGTGCAAGACATTGCATTGCAAAGGAGAGAAACGCACAGTATTTCTTGCACGCGTCTACTATCTCGGGCGAGAAGCGCGAGGGATGTGTGCCAAACGGATCGAGGGAACCCGAAATCTGGGGCTCGATTCGAGCGACTTCGTGCCATGGGACAAAAGCGGCCAGGTCATTTGAGGTGGTAACAGAGCTCGCATCATCGCTGCTATCACTGCTGTCGCTAGCATGTGATGGGGGAAAAGGGGAGCCTTGCCATTCCCGCTTGGGCGGCTTGTCGAACCTGATAGGCAGCCGACGGCCGATGCCACTGGCGCGATGCGACGAGTACGGCTGGGGACGTGACACGAAGGTATATGAAGACGGGCCGGCGTGGTCACTGCTGACATCCACGGGCGATATGGAGCCACGGCCGGACCCCGTCGCAACGCTGGACGAGATGGTCGACTCAATCGCGCTGGAGCGGTCCTTCGTTTGGTCGGAGATCCAGCGTCCAACATGCGCGCGCACCAGGCGTTGCGCTGTCAGGCGTTCGGTCTCGGAGGAGGGTCTGGCGTTGACGAAATGGATGCCGTCTTTTTTCCGCGCGGCCGCGGTTTGTTTCTTCTTGGACGTCATTCTCCGCCAGCGGGCATCCCTGATCACCGACGCTGAAAGCGATTGTCAGAAGTCCAGGGCGAAACAAACAAGATCGGCATGCTGGGGAGTCCAGGGGAGAGCGCCGTAGTCGAGGGTGAGGCGTGTGAGGGCGAAGACCGGTCGTTCAGGGTCCACAGGTCGAGGGGAGTTCGCCCTACGAGTGGACCATGACGAAGGGGGACAGGAGAGAGGAAGGTTGGTAGGCGATTAAGCGAGGAATCACATCCAGAGACTCGGCGACGCCGCACTCGCGAGAGTTCAAAAGGCGAAAGTGTCAAGTGGGGATGACAGATGGGAAGCTCCCGAGGCCCCGTGACCCGTGCAGATCGTCTTTTCCATTCCTTATTCTTATCCTTAATTCTGACCCGCAGTCGGACTGCTGCGAGCCATCTGCGAGGCGCAACGCGGCGCGCTCTTGAAACCAACCTACACTAATCTGCCAATCCACCACGCCCTCAAGTTCCCAGCTTCTCTCCAAAGTGCAGTGCTTGGAGATAACTCCGCGCCCGGCCAAATGGCGTCGGGGCTGCGCGCTGGATACGAAGCCGATTGAGGCGCCATCGAGGCGCTGATAACCGAACGCCTGCTCCCCGCCCATTTCATGCTCTTGACCCGCTCCCTCGGGTCCAAAGAAATCCCACTAGAATGGTGAAGAGGCCCTTGCTGGCGCCCGCAGACGCATATTGAATTTCCATCTCAACTGCGCCGTTTTGCCTGGCTACAGCAGTCCCCAGGCGTGGCACACGGACTGTGCGGAGCTTGTCCGTTGTTCCCACATCGACCGGGCGCCAGGCACTACTTTGTCTGCACGCACGACAACGGTCTGTGTGATACGTCAGCAGCTAAGCATCCTTCACGCGCAACATTGACGTCTAGTCGCCGAGAAATGGAAAAATCGGATAGATCTGCGACATGGAACCCTCGCAGGGGTAGTGCGCGCGAATGGCACTGACAGTGCCCTGGCGCTGCCGATCCCCGAGGCTGCGCTTGTCCTGTTGCATGCGCAGCGTAGGTATCGGTTCGCTAATGGCTGGAGTTGCGGAGAATGTCCGTGCTGCAATAGTTCAGACGCCCGGGATCAAGCGGTGCACTGGTCGATCTATGCGGGTAAGTTGAGTCGGTTCTACGCGCCGTGGTTGGTCAAGACTCGGAACCCTGTCGAGCAGGGTTTATTGCTTGTGCCCAAAAACCAGACTTGTCCAGTCGCGTCCTCGTGCCACGCAAAAGGGGCATGGCCCCCACTACACTGCGCGGCAGTCAGGGTTGCACCGCATCAATCGCGTGACGCCGGCGACTTCTATGTCGCTGAGAGGGGGTGGGAAGGCGGAAGTGAAAGAGAAACGGTATGGGAATGGATACGTGTGGTGCATTGGCGGCAAAACTAACAATAGGTATTCTTCTGGAGGAGGAAAAAGCAAAAAATGCACGCTCGTTATGCGGCTCAGTCAAGCTCCAGCAGGGTATATTTGCCGCTCTTTCCGGTTTGCGGATCGCGATACTGTTCCAATGCCTTCTCCACAACCGCCATGTAACCCAGCACCTGCTCTTCGTGCCAACGACGACCAACCACCTGCACGGCAGTGGGCAGACCGGCCATTTTGCTTGCATCATAGTGTTTCCAGGCACCGCGCGCTATCGAGTTGTTGTTGCCCAGACGCTTGAGGGCGGTCTGGTACGGGGCAAGAAGCACGTCTCGCACAGGGTCAACGTGGCCAACGGGCAAAACGCCCGCAGAATAATCCAGCAGGTTCCAGAGGAATGTGTAGCCGCAGGAGGAGACAGCGTCGTACATCGCCTTGTGCGGCAGGGCGGGCGTCGCGTTAACCGGGCACAGGATGAAATCGTACTGCTGCGGCTCCGCATCCCACCACTTGTGCCAGGTGGCGCGGAATGCCTCGCGCTGCGCCACCAGCGGCCACAACTGGGCCGAGGACTTGGGGCCGAAGTCGCGGATCAGGGTGGCCAGCACCTCGTCACGCTGGATGTACCGCACGTACAGATAGTAGAGGTAGCGGAGAGGTCGGGGCAGGTGGGCAAAGCGAGTCAGCTGGTCAGCGCCCGGGTCGGAGGGCTCGAAGCTGTACAGCGGTTGGTTGAAGTGGTGGCAGCCGTCGGAGTTGAGTAGCTGCGACGCCAGGTTGAGACCAGTGAAGGGGTCTGCACCGGCCGGAGGCGTGATCTCAGAGACACTGTGGCCGGCATTGACGAGCGCCGTGACTGTAGTAGTGACAGCCCTCTCAATGGCTGGTGTGGGAGGGACGACGCCTATAACCAGCGTGTTAACACGTACAAGGCAAAAGACACAAGATCAACCTACCATCGCTGCTCAGCAGGCCAATGCGAAGCGGCTTGCTCTTCGCTTCGGACTCGAGTTCGCTGCGCCAGGCGATCGGGTGGACGGTGTTGTCGTACTTCCAAGGCTCCATGCCAATCAGCACGCGGGTGAAGTAAGTGAGATCATTCAATGTGCGCGCCATAGGGCTGAAAACACTTGGAATGCCCTCCTGTCCGGCCATGCTGGTGCTCACGCCGGCCTTGGGCCAGCGCCCGGTGCTGCAACGGAGGGAGTAAATTCCACTCCACGCGGCCGGCACGCGGACTGAGCCCGCAACATCGGATCCAATACCAATGCGGCCGCCCTGCGCGAGCAGGGCACCCTCGCCACCCGTCGAGCCTCCAGGCGAGTAGTCCGGGACATGGGGGTTTAGACAGTGACCCCAGAGTCCGTTGGCGGACTCAAAGGAGAGGAGGGTAATAGGCAATGCAGTCTTTGCGTACGGGACAGCGCCTGAATTACAATCAGAATCAGGGTCCCATGCAGTGCAGTCCCCACGCTTTACATCACCTACCTGCATCCTTCAAGAGCTTGGCCATGGGCCCATCCTCTTGGAATGGCTTCCCAGCCAGGGCCGAGTAGCCCAGGGTGGTATCAAACCCCTTAATTTGAACCGAATCCTTCAGCGAGATAGGGATGCCCGCCAGAGGGCCTTTGAGGTTGATCTCCGACTCGAGCCACGACTCGGCCTCGGGGAGCAGCAGCTCGGTAATGCAGTTGGTACGGTTGTGCGCCCTGACGGCGACCTTGCCGTAGGTACGGAGCACGCTCAGCGGAGCGGTCGTGTCATTTTGGATATCATGCACCAGCTCCTCGATGGGCTGATCGATGATCTTCTTATCGGCTGCGGTGATGGGGAGATGGTAGGGATGGGGCAGAGCGGAGAAGCGAGCTGCCCGCTCCGCCTGCTTCTGGTTGCTACGGCTGTAAGTATACGTCCGGTGCGATCAGAGAGCTCGAGCGCGCTTACCGTACTCGACGGTACGTGAAGTAGTCAAAGGGAGGCAGCATGGTGAGTGTCGGTGAGGGAGGAAGAACGAGGCAGCACGGCCTTTTATCCGAGTCGGCGCAGCTCGTGCGGGGGATCGCAGTGTGGAGAAGTTGAGATAAGAACGCGGCCCGGCTGGAATCGGCGGGATTTCGTCCGCTGGGCTATTATTCCTGCACGACACTCGGGCGTGTTACAAAACGGGGCATTGGGAGCAAGCCGAGGGCTTGAAACCAGCTAGTGAGAATCATAGTCGTCGAATAGGAGTTCCAATGTTGCTATTGAACCGCCCGTGACCGAACAGTCGAGACTCGCGATAAGCACCGCGCCGGCTATTCCAGTTGCAGCAGGTCATTGCGCCACGCGATAAAGTTAGTTCAAATGCAAGATAACTCGACATGGTCATTTCTATGGTCATATTCATGGACTATCAACGTTTATCTACCACCCAAAATCCAATCCACCATCGCAGCCGCCCTGGAGGTGCGGCGGGTATATCTCCAGATGCCCAGGACAAAATAAACACGAAACAAAAACCGCCAGACGCCATGAGAAGCTCGCTCTGCCTCGAAAAGTCATCAACTGTCCTCGAAGATAGCGTTTGGAAAGGAATTTTCCTCAAGGAAAACACGAAGGAAAAGAAAATCCAGGCTATGGCTCAACACTTTGCAACCAGTTGTGCTTGGCCAGCCACCACACAACCACAGCCCCCACAATCAAGAGGACGATGAAGAAGAATATCACAAAGCCCCAGATAAGCGACTTCTTGCTCTTCCTGCGCTCACGCTCGAGCCATGAGTCGGGTTTCCTATCGGGCAAGTCAGTGACGGTTGGCGGCGCGAGAATTCGTAGCAGACTTACTTCTCGGACACGGGTGACTCGACATCGGATATGCCCTTAGCTTCTTCGTCCAGGTGGACGGCTGTGGAAAAGCGCTTCCAGAAGTACGGGTCCCGAACGAGGGCCATTGTGTGGGGATATATTTGTAAAGGCAATCGAAGTCGACGGACAGATGATTGTCGGATCGGTGGGCGAGCTGTGAAGCGGACAGCCCCTTGTTGCACTCGATGAACCGTGGATCGATCGTGAAGTCAGGATGAAGAGATGTCAACCCAAGAGACTAGTAGTAGCAACCGCTAGGCGAGCAGGAACATCACCCAGTGCGATGGTGGTGGCAGGATGCGATGTTACCGGCGTGGAGTCAAGCGTGGGCAAACACAAGATTAGATAGAGGATAGATAGAGGAGCCTCCAGCGAGGGGGAGCAGCTGCACTTAACCACGCAGATAATAAGGGCTGCGATCAGATGCCAGGATGTGGAATTCACCGCCAGCGATGGCAGCCAGTCGCATCAAGGCTGGGCCACAAGGCAGCCCATAACTCGCGGTGCCTGGCTGGTATCGCCGGCCGCTGATATGGAACCAAAGCCTCTCGTGCAGGGCTCGAAAGAGGATTTTCGCCTGTTGATCAATGCGTGAGCTGCCATGGAGACCGTGTGTCCAATGGCGGGCAGTAACAGTGGCAGACAAATGCCGTTGTCAAGCATGGCATGTTGATCGGGAATGAAGGGGCTTCAGAAGTCAATCGGGGCTGGCCGGTGGGGGTTGGAGCCAAGCCAATCGCATGCCGGGAGTGTTTTCTGGCATGTAGGTCGTTTTGATGTCTCCTATCTGGCAGTATCCTACTGTTCGGTGGATAATGCTTCCTCAGATACCATGAATGGGTCTGTCATATATGGAGTGCATTGGCTGGGTGGCAGGCTCAGATCTTGATACTCCACGAGGTGAGATCAAATTGTCTGGGCACTCCTTGCTATCGATAGCAAGTCGCTGGTTGACTTATGATCTAGTTACAGGCTATTCATTATCTGAATGACAGTCGTGAGTGGTGCCATGCTCCTCGCGTAATTGGAGAACCGAGAAGCATGTTCACGCCTTCTCCGGGTAACGCCAGATGGAATCCCGATTTTGCATAGTGAGTGTTGAGAATGAATCTATCCAAAGCTGCTTCATTATGACTGACTCTGCAGCTATAAAAGTTCACTCATACTTAGTATGGCCTGGACTCGGCAGGGCATCGGGGAAATCTCGTCTTCCCGACCGGTCTTAGATAGCTCACTGTAGTTCACTCACCCGGCCATTACCACTTGTTCGCAAGCTATCCATTCGAAGCCAATGACTTTATACTCCCCGATCCAGATACTCTTCTGTGAACCCGCAATTTATATAGATTGCACGTTGAAAGTCGGTATCCCGATGCACCAGCCCGAGCATAGCCGGACCCGCACTCGCCACTCGGCGAAACACGATCATGCCGACTTGTTCGCCGAGCATCTCAACGAGAACACCATTTTCCCTGAAAGTCTTTGGCACCCCAATTCCCTCGCACTCGCAGCGGAATTGGCAATATGAGAACGTCCACGGCAAAGCGGCCTAGCCGTTCGGTCATGAAACCACAGAAGAAGTCGATCGCGTGAGTCCGTCCCGGCCCCCCCCGTACTGCCCCGTGTTCACCTGGAGAGAGACTGATGATTGTCGCCAGATGCCGGAGGTGTCATACCCACAAGATCAAATGCTCTGGCGGCCAGCCCTGCGTCAAATGTCGGCAGGCTGGATGTTCTGCCGAGTGCAGCTATGTCAATCGCGATCGTCAGATCAAAGTCCACGAAAGGTATGCGGGAGTTCATACTCCGGACCTAGTCCATTAGAGCATATCGTTGATGCGTGGTAGCTATATTGATCAACTGGCTGCTGAAAACCAACAGCTCCGGGCACAACTGTCCCAATCGCCAGGCTCGGTGGCTGCCAATCACCATACCGAGCCTCAAGGTTAGAGATACTCCGGTTCCATGCTAGACGCTCGGCTGAATACCACTCCTAGATGACACCGTGCAGGATGCCGACACCCATGTGCAGAACCCCATGCTGGGCGACCAAGCTTGGTTCCAGCCTTACGATCCACATACGCCCCCAATCCACATTGGCGAAGCCGCCTGCACTGCCTTTGCAACCCGGCTGCGTCAGGTTTTGAGTGAAAGCAAGACGACCTCGCACATGCCACGCACGCAGTATACGCACGAAGCCACACTGATGAAGATGCGCGACCCAGCAATATCATGGCCCAGTCTACCCCGGGCGCGCCTGTTGATTCACATCGTCTTCAACCAAGTTAGCCGAGTGTACCACCTAGTTCTTCGCCAGTCGACCATCGAAGAGCTAGAGGAGGTTTATCGACACGGAAATTTCGAAGACCCAGTGTTGACCTGCAAGTTCTTTGCCATGTTCGCCCTGGGCGAAGTATATTCCGCTCGATCGGACTCGCGGCTCGAGTGTCGCATTCCCGGGGCAGCGTATTATGTGCATGCGATGACGATGATTCCCATCCTACCTGAACGGCCGAGCTTGACACATATCGAGTCACTTCTGCCACTAGTAAGAGAGCACCGTTGCTATGCTCACCTGACGCAAACTGATACCGAACAGTCTCTGTATTGCTACTTTTTGAATCGCCGACACTCAGCCTTCCTTCTTGTGGGCGATGCGATGCGCCTGGCCTTGACGCTGGGGCTGAATCATGACATTCCTGAATGCCAGTGTCCCGATCCAGTAGACCGTCAGCATCGTATCCGCCTCTGGTGGTCGATCTATGTTTGTGACCGCATATACGGCTCCAAAGTGGGCTGGCCCATCCAGATCGCTGACGACGATATCTTCGTGGAGATGCCGTCCGATGTGCCCGGCAGCGTCCACAGCGAGCAGTTCTCCGACACGCAGTTTCTGGTCGCCAGTATCGAGCTGGCACGGATTACCGGGCAAGTGACTGACAAGGTCTACAGCCGCAAGAAACAGCCCGGCTCGTTTCTCCAGCGAGAGCAGAAGCTGCTCGGGGCTCTGAAGCAGTGGGCGCAGGCTCTGCCTCCACATGTTCGTCTCAATTGCGATGGCCCAAGCCCCAAGAACGTAGTTTCCTTGCATCTTCAATTCAACCAGGTGAGTAGACCTCTCGCAACGACTATCCATATCCGCCAGATCTTACTCACAATCAACAGTGTATCATTCTGACCACACGCCCTATCCTGCTCTACAGCCTCATTCAATCCCGACAGTCTAGTCTCGCCGACGACAAAGATACGGCCCACACGACCATGCCGATCCTCAAGACGCTGGGCGACGCATGCATCCATGCTGCAAGGCACACGCACTCGCTGATCGTCGACGAGTGGACCAACGGGTCACTGCCGATATTCGGGTATTTCTATGCACACTATCTGTTCTCCTGTGCATTGATCATGGTGATCTCCAGTCAGATCCACCTAGAGGCCAGCCACGACTTTGCGCTATTTGAGACTGCGTTTGAAATTCTGCGCGCGATGAGCGATCATGGCAACTTGGCCGCGACCGAGTTCTATGACAACCTCGAGTGTGTGCGGCAATGCTTGGATCCGAAGCGAGGCGCGACTACGAATGACATCGCTCGCATTCCCGACCACCCCGCGGACGCACCTCCGTCGATTGTCGACCACGCTGGGCGAAGAGGGAGCGACGCAGGGGTAACGGGTGCTTCCATCCTGCCCGAACCCATGGCCCCGGGAAACTTGACGGACGAGATGGCGTTTCTGGGCGAAAGCATGGAGGAGTTCCTGGCGCAGCCGGACGTCGACTTTGGGCTGCTGGACCCTTCGGGGCTGCCGATCAGCGTGGCTGACGCTGTGTACTCATGGCCGAACGTCTCGCTGTGGACTGCATGAGGACGAGGGATGCAGACTGCAAACCAGGCCACTGCAGATGATTTGCTCGAATGATGACAGCAGCTGAGCTGGCATGCGAGTGGTGCGCCGGGACGGGGATGAGGATGACCACAAAGCGCGCGCGCGCCCGCCACTGGTCGAGAGATGAAGAAAAAAAGAAACACGGCCGTCAGTGCAGAATCAGTCACCGCGTCACCTGGGATTACCATCGCCGCATCCCCGGACCTCTTTCTCCCTAGAGATCTTCACCCGCTCGATCCTCGATCTACTTCTTCCCACGTCACTCTTCCCCCCCGCAGTGGGTCGATGTGTGTGCCTGACCGCTCCTCGCTGCCTGGGGATGCGTCCATTCCTTTTCTCTCGACTGACGCCAATTCCCCCTGCGATGCTCTGGCCGAGATCGCTTCCTGCTCTTCCGACCGCGCCCACCCCAGCCCTGCCATGTCGTCCGCGGCAAACCTGTGGGGGACGCTGATCCGGCCCGACAAGAGCCCTGCGCCCATGCTGGAGCAGCTATGTCTCGGTATCGCGCAGCTGATGGTAATCCCCGGAGCCTCTTTGCGTCTGGGGAAACGGTCGCTGATCTCTCAAGTTACAGCCCTCGTTTGACTCCAACGGCACGACCGATCTGACGCCGCAGCGGCTGGCCACCTTCTACCGAAAAGTCGGCGGCAACTACGATCCGCTTTTCCTCGAGACCAAGTCGCAGGCGCTCTCCTTTATCTACCAGTCGGTCGGTTGTTTTCACAGTCTCCAGCCATCGAGTAACCCATACGAGTCGCCGTCGATCCCCTCGTTGCTGCCGAACGGCTTTGTGCGATGGCAGACCATACAATTGCTGATGGACCCGGACGAGCACTCGCAGTATTTGCAGAACGCCGTGCGATTGTGGGATATCGTCGATACGAAGGGGGAGATCCTGCCCAAGGAGATCCCGCGAGACGCGTTCCCTTCGGAACCCGACCCCGAGATGTTGGAGTGGCACGAAGGCGTTTGCCGGCGACTCGAGTATGACTTTGTGAAGAGGAACGTTCACCATCGATCGTCGCCGCCCAATTTCGGGGCCTACCATTCGCGGTTTAGCGGGAGATATCCTCTCATGGACGAGGATGACTATGTTGTACATCTACCGCGTCGGTCTCGCTCGCGACATCACAGTCATTTCGAATCTGATCGGCCCAGTCGCCGGCGTCATCACCAACGACGGCTTAGCGCCGACTATCCTTCCTTCGGTTCTCGGAGACCAGAGTCCGCCTTTTACCCACGGCCAGATGGTGGTCGGTCGGGCGTCACTTCTCCGCGAGCCTCATCTCCCACGCCGTGGGTAGACCGTCCACCTCGCTCTCGAGGTCGGGACCGGATGACTTGGTACGGCCATGCTTCCAGCCCCGAAGTGGAGGATATGCCCACCACGGGCGATGTATCAGATCATTCGCTGCACGACACAGAACCCGAAGCTAGACCTAGACATCGATCCCGCCATCACAACCTCTCACCCCCATCGCATTCTCGTGCACGCCGCCACTCCCACGATGCATATACGCGAAAGCCCGCACGAGATCTATCCCCAGCGGCGCCACGACGCAGTCATCGCGGCCAGGACGGTCGCCTGCCCAAGACGAGTAGATCGCACCCGGAAACTGCTCCAAGGCTCCACCGCAGCGACGAACGCTCCCGATCCCGACCACCGGGTGTGAAGTTCTCTGACTCCATCTTCGACGGTCCTGTCCCTGCACCAGCTCCAGAACCACCGCAGTATACCCAAGCCCCGCCTCCATCTCGAGTGCCCCGGTATCGGTACCATCTAGACCCGTACACCGAACAAGCGATCCGACGAGGCAGCTACAGCGGTGGAAGTACGGGTTGCAGTCGCCCTACTAGCGGAGGCAGCAGTTCGGAACGACCACGCTCCTACAGCAGCGCGGGTCTCCATCCGCACACGTCCCGCTTCAGCAGCCCGGTGCGCAGCTCCGCTGCCAAACGATATATTCCAACGAGCGTGGCCCAAGATGCAGGGTATATTCCCTTGCGCAGGGCGCCCATATACGACTAACGACTGAACGTCTCCACTGCGATTCCGGTCCTGGCGTTGATTTAGGTTCTCACTTTCACTGCTTTCTTCTCGTCCTTGATCCATGCCTGCATGTCTTCCACTTGGCCCTTGCCACCGAATACGAACCGACAGTCCAGAATTGATGATACAGGTGCTTTGGGTGTCTGCCTTGGGCGTTTATCTCCTCCTTTTCTCTTCCATCTTCTGTCTTTATTGATCTTTTCATTCCCCCTGATGATATCTTATGACTCTACGAGAACTATGAGCTATGAAGCTGCGTGGATACATGCTTTTAGTGCACAATCAACTCGAAGGCTTTATCGATTGAAATATACCCAATAGGATCTTCTGTAAGGGAAAGATGCTTGCTAGTAACTCCAGTCACGAAAATGCCATTAGGAAATTGATTGCATCACAACTAATTAACCCAACGGTGGCCCGAACATGGGATTGCAAATCCAACCACCACCATCTCCACACTATTTCCTTTGCTCTGTCCCAAACCAGTCAGCGCTGCATTGATCAATAGAACGTCCTCTCCAACGCCTCAACCAACGGCCCCGACTGTTCCCGGTACGCCTCCAGTCCCCCGGCCGGAAGCAAGTCCTCCAGCGTCTTCTTCTTATACCCCTCCACCTCCCACACATCAGACCCAATGACAGCGCCATACCCCGTACTCCCCCAGACCCGGCGACCGTACCACGCCAGCCCCAGCGGCCGGCCCGCATCCAGACACGCGTGCATCTGCCGATCCACCTCGTCAAGACTGTGGCGGAAGATCTGCGGCGGGCCGCCGTTGCGCTGTTCGAGGGCGCGCACGATCTCCGCGCCCGTGGGCTGCAGCTCCGATAGACCGATGACGCGGTTCTGGAGCTGCGCGACGGGCGTCTGCGCAAAGATAACCGCGTACGCGGCGCCGATGTACTCGCGCGTGCTGGACGGCGTCAGCGACAATGCCCGACATACCGCGGGACATCTCTACCTAGGTCCGATGCGCGTTTCCAGTCGGGGAGGGCGACGTACCAGATATTCAGCCGTTGGTGCTCCGCGTCTCCTGCGAACGCAACCCGGTTCTTATACTTGTCCACGCCGAGCAACCTAGCCGGCCATGTCGTCAGCTACCGATCTCACCATGGGACACTGCCAGCGGAGCAACGTACATCGTCTCGAGCGAGGACTCGGCGAAAAGGCCCGGCAGGATGATCGTTACGGGGATCCCGGCCTCCCGCGCGGCGTACTCGACTGCGTCCTTCTGCTTGTTCACGGGCACCTTGAGACCGTTCTCGTCGCAGCGGAACGCGAGGTCGGACGGGACGAAGAGCTGCACGTTCGTGTGCGGGATAGCGTCGACCAAGGCGTGTTGTCGCGTGACGCCTTCGTGGCCGACGAGCGAGCTGGGTGGTATTAGTATCAGTGGCGATGGATAGCTGGCGATGGCAGGTGTGCATCATAGATATCCCAGGGACTCACATCAGGATATCGACGTCCTGCAGGGCATTCCGCAGAGTGGTTTGATCCTCCACGTCGACTTGCACGGCCGCGACACCGGCGGGCAGGCTGCTCACGTCGGAGGTTGGTCGGTGGAGGACTTTGATCGGGGCGCCGGACTGGACGAGGGCGGCGAAGATGCCCGAGCTGGCCCAGCCGCGGTGGCCGTAGACTGCGATGCGATTGAAGGGCATGCTGGAAGTGTATATATTTGTGAAATTGAAGAAGTGACTCAATGAGTGGGATAACTTGATAATTTGGACTGGTTTAATCGACGAAACCCGCCATTCTTATAGACACCGGACCCCTGATGTTTGCATCAGCGTGCGATCTGTGCAAATCCATCGTCCATCTAGTTTTATACTTCCGAATGGGGCCGTTTGGCCGTTTGGCCGGTTTGGAGTGTTTGGCTGGCGGGTCCATATCGAGATATCCAATCAACGCACGCAGCGAGTCAGCACGGGAATAACGTGCAAACAGCAGGATCACCGAGAAGCTCCGAATTGCATTGTCGACGCAGTATGATGCCATGCATAAGACTGTAATTCCGAGGACGGATTTCGAATCCTCTAGCCAGTTATGCTCGTTGAGTCCTCACTAGTATGATCCACTTTTGAGCTATAGAGCAGCATGCGTCTCCTAGATACAGCTAGTCTCCCGTCAGATATACCTCTTTATATCACGTAAACACACTCCGGTTCAATAAGTGGATTCCACCATCTCAAATACTTTATCTGCCGACAGCTGGAATAGACTTTTGGATAATGGTTCTGGGTACTTCATAGTATAAGCATATCGATTTAGACACATATATCAACAAGTCAACAGTGATCTACCAATGAGAAACAAGGGAGCGCATTATGATAGAGAAATAAGAGCCACATAAGCGAGATAAGACGAGAGGGGACAATAAAAGAAAATGAAAGTGAAAAAAGTGAACGAAGTGAGAAGTGAGAGCATCGGCGGTCATTCCAGATCACCTATTAGACAGATCCCAGACCATGAAATTCAGGGCGACAGGGACTGATCGTACGTCTATTGATCTCGAAGTGACCGGTAACTGGCGGCGCTCGACTCAAAGTTCGGAATAAGCACCCGTCCAAGCTGGTAGCCTTTCGCAAGTCCCTTCAGCCTTTGGAATTCGTCGCTGGTGAAAAACGAGGATGGAGCGTGCTCGACTAGGATGTGACACTTCTTTCCGGCTGCACGCCGCGCCTCCCTCCACCACTTTTGGTAGTTATATTCGGATAACCTTCCGGCAGCCATGTCGCCCCTCTTTGCGATTCGATGCAGGCGGAGCTGGTTTATCAACAGTTCCAGCCTAGCTTCGATGCTCGTTGTCACAGTGAGGGTGCCGATATAGGCCGGGGAGATGAGGATATGAGACAACATTGGAACCGAAGCTTCGGAAGGGCTCGAGATGACCAGATCCAACGCGGTGGTGAGTGCGGCATTGGCTGGCGCCGGGTTGACCGCAGTGATCTGGGCGACGGTGAGATTGGCCGCGAACCAGCGCACCGTGGTCTCGTTGTTGTCAAGGATGGCCGCGTCCAGCGGCGTGTTGCCGGCGGTATTTCGATTGTTGATGGTCGCGGGACTCGCGGCATTGAGCCAGTCGAGGAAGCCAAAGCAGCCGGCAACATTCTTGTCGCACCGAGCAGCGCCATGCCAGGCAGTGTCGCCGGACGCGGGCTCGACGACGGCGCTGAGATCGACGCCACGGCTCATCATCCAGTTCGCTGCCTCCGCCGAGCCCATCTTGCACATCTCGAATTGGATGTGGGGGACTGCAGCGAAGGTCGTGGCCACTCGGTTATCGGTTCCGTTCATGAATGTATCACACCAATCGCGCAAGGGCTTGAACAGATCCGGCCGGGCGAAACTGGCCCCTATGGTGATGATGGCATTGCCGAAAACCCCAGTGGGATCGATGCTGCACGCTGCCAGAGGCCCTGGATCGCCACCACACAGGGTAGTCAGCAGCGTCAAGACCTCCAGGCGACTTGTCCACAAGGCGACATAAGGGAGAGCATATCCATGCTGATTGAACACCAGACCCGGTGCAAAGATCCCACAATTAAACAGCGATGCCACACAATGCTCACAGTTATCCATGATCGCCTCAGTCAGCGCATCTGGCGGGTCGGTGGGCCGTCCCGTCGGGCTAGGACAACCGGAATTGCGGTATTGATTGGCGAGCACAGCTGCGCTGTTGTCAAAACTACCGAAGTGAGTTTTCAGCATTGCAATGGTGCCTGCCGTCGCCAGAAAGGTTCTGACCTTGCCCGCCAGTCCCGGATACAGACCGGCGAACGCAGCTGCGTTCGCCGGCGTAGGGACCAAATGGTGGAAGAAGAGACACATCGTCCGGTGGTCCAGTCGAGCCCCGGAGGCCAGTCGCACGGCTAGTTCTGCTTGCAATGCTGGTATGGGCTCGTTATTGAGCGCGGACAGGTCCCGCGGACTATAGCGCCGTGGCATGATGGATGGGATATTGTGATCTTGGGCACCATCTTGGACGTGTCGTTCGAGGGACGACTATTTAAGTCGTCGCGCCCCGAGACCGTGGCTTTGATCGTATCAAAGAGCATTCTGTCAGCGACAAGTCGAGGCAAAGGGTGACCTGGAGGCGAAGTTCTTTGACAAGTCGACCGATCAGTCCGGCCAAAGAGTCGCTTGAAGTCAAAGAACCGAGGGATCATTGGGGGACTGGAGATGAAGCAGGAAGCTGGCATGATGAGATAGCGACTCTTTTATTCCTCTACCAAGTGAGTCAATAGCTGCTCTTTCCAGGGAATTATCCATTTGATTCACTTGGCTGGCCGCGGTTTCTGTCTTCGAATTCACTTCCATCGGGTTGGGGTGGAAGAAGGTGTGGAACAAAGAGGTTTGCTCGAAATAGAATCCGTTAGATTGGGTTTCATCACATTTATCAGCCTTTGATAGGAACTGCTGCTTCCTGCCATGAAAGAAATAGTACACAGTTCGCAATTCACCAACGCCTCGATGGTTCCCTATCGACATCTGGTCAAGCGTTGCATTCTTTGTCTACTTCTATAACGATCGTGTCTAAGCATTCTCTCCTCGTTGCGGTCGTCCTCTTCGGAGCCCTCGCGTCTTCCGAGGAGTCGGCGCTTTCTGACGGCCAGCTGCGCCTTCAGTCGCTCGCCTCTTGCGCAGAACAAGAGGCTCGCTGCTATCCGAACTAACAGCCTCGCCTTCGGCTTTTCTCTTGCGACGAATCAACGGCTCGTCCGAACTGCCCGACAAACTCGCCTCGCCTGCGCGTTCCTCAATCTCCTCAATATCGAACCGCATCTGCAAATCATACATCTCCTCCTCGATCCACGTCACAATCCGACTAATACGACGACTCCCACGCTCAAAAGCGCCCAGCACCAGATACGCCACGACCTTTCCAATCCGCGTCCCCAGTAATCCCTCATACTGCGGCGTGCCACGCTCCCAGCTCTGCGGCTCAAACACCGGCCACCGGAGGCCGTTGCGTCGCACGTACAGCTTATTCTGGACGAACGGCTTCGTGTCCAGATTGCGCACGTCGGTGACCAGCACACGTTTCAGGGTGTCGATGGGATACTTACCTGCGTACACGGCATGCGCGATCTGGGATGTGTAGTGGCCGTCTCTGCGGAAGATGCGCTCCATCCAGATCGTGCCGGGCGCCACGCGGCCCTCCCACGAGTTGATCTTGTCGTTGGCGCGGTTGGCGACGACCGCGCTCTCGGTCACTAGGATCTTGTCCAGGGGTCCGTCGTCGGTGGTGATTCCCAGGCGTTGCAATTCGCCGGCCACGTAGCTGGGGACATTGTCGCGTTTGGTAACTGGTTTCCAGGCTTCGATTTCGTCAAGTTGGAGGGTGCAGGACTGGATGGGGCAGTTGTCGGATGCGGCGGGTTGCTGCTCCATCCATTTCTGTATGCGTTGGCCGTCGGTTTGGCGTTTGCCATATTTGATTGGCGTGGACTCCATTTTGGGATTATAGTCGAACTCGGTGGGGATTGATACTGAATACTCGGGACTAGGATTTCTAAATAGCAGAGTAGACAGAGTCGAGGCTGGATTTAGACCAAGGCAGTAGATAAGTTGATAATGGGATAGAAGTAGAAAACCTTGAGGCTTTGATGGATTCTATCTTTGGACATTCTCTATGGAAACAAAGTAGAGATGGATGAATGTGAAACTGGATGAAGAACGACCGCATGGCTAGTCTTTGAGTGATTCAGATTGAATTCTTTATTGATAAACTCATTGATTGCTTTCAGTCCACTCTTTCTCAGGCGAAGATATTCATAGCCGGAAGTCCAACCGAGGACAATGCGTTCGCATTAGCCGATGACGGTACCTAGTTATACGGGAGACACAAGCCAACAAGGATCACTGCCAGGGTGTACATCGGGTATTATCATTCTATATCTCTTCGTGAGTGATGAAAAGTCTACTGAAATGAACTGGATATCCTCCATCTTCGGCGCGATCGTATTGGACGTCTCAGGGCTCGAGGAATCAGCCAATCATAGTGATTCCCGACCCAGGGAATCCGATATTCAATCCTCTACGTCCATCCCCACCCAAGAAGCGACCAAGGAATATCGCGACTTTCCTCCTACAACACTCCTACACTCCCACCACCCCCATCCACACCATGGCCCAATCTCCCTCCCAACCGGCCGACATCTTCGCCAACAACAAAAAGTGGGCGCAGGCCAAAAAACACGCCGACCCGACCTTCTTCGCCAAACTGGCCGACGGCCAAGCCCCAGACTACCTGTACGCCCTCCCCTCCACACATGCACACCCGCACTAATCATGGCGCCCAGCTACATCGGCTGCAGCGACAGCCGCGTCCCGGCCAACGAAATCATGGGCCTGGACGCCGGCCAAGTCTTCGTGCACCGCAACATCGCCAACCTGGTCCCGAACGTCGACCTGAACGTGATGGCGGTGATCAACTACGCTGTGCGCCACCTGCACGTCAAGCACATCGTGGTGTGCGGCCACTACAACTGCGGCGGCGTGCAGGCGGCGCTGACGCCCGCGGACCTGGGCCTGCTGAACCCGTGGCTGCGGAATATCCGCGACGTGTACCGGCTGCACGAGGCGGAGCTGGATGGCATCTCTGAGGCGCGGGCGCGCGCGAACCGCCTCGTCGAGCTGAATGTCATCGAGTCGTGCCGGAACGTCGTCAAGACTGCGGCCGTGCAGCAGAGTTACCAGGAGCGCGGGTTTCCGGTCGTGCATGGGTGGGTGTTTGATTTGCGGGATGGGCTGCTGCGCGATCTGGAGGTGGACTTTGAGAGCATGTTGGCGGATGTCAAGAAGATTTATTCGCTGCCGCGGGGGGATGTGGAATAGTGGATGGGGGGTTCTCGGCTCTACGGGGTGCTATCCAGGGTGGATCGTGGATTCTCAAACACAGTACATTCGCAAGGGTATAATACACGGAGAATACAGACGGATTAATGGGCTTCGAGCAGTCGGGATGCCGTGCCCGCGCGTGCGTCGTAGACGAGTCCGTGGAGCTGCAGGGCTCCCGATTCTGTGGCACTGGCAACCTCGGCAAACGACCGCAATGACCGCAGTTGCTCGAGGACGTTCAACTCGACGAATGCGCGATCGCGGTCCGTCGTGGGCAGCTGGTCGATATTGTGCTTGTGCGTCGCGTGCAACGAGTCCAGCTTGCTATCGAAGAGGTCAGTCAAGATTCGCGTGCGGTGGGTTGCCAGTCTTACTTGAGCCACGGCCCCGTCAAGCCCTCTCGCGACGATGCCTTGACCAGGCCACATCCGTAGTGGCCGCAGACAATGATATGCCTCACCTGGAGATGGTCAGTCCCGTCGTGGCGCGGGGATGCTTGTCGAGCTGGCCTACCTGCAGCACCGAGACCGCATACTTGACTGCCGTCTCGCACGAGAGATCCCCATCGACGATCATATTGCCCAGATTGCGGTGCACCATCATCTCGTCTCGCAGCAGATCTAGGATGGTCGTCTCGTGGAAGCCGCTATCGGCGCAGCCGATCCAAAGGACCTGCTGCACGGGCTGGTGTAGACTCGGAATCAAGTCCGGGGCGACGGGCATCGCCGCGAAGCTGGTGACGCGCTCTTCACCCATGGCGCGGTACTGGAAGGACGCAGTGAGGAAGGGTCGCGGGCAGCAGGCAGACCCAAGACGTCGAGACGAGGCGAAGCGGGAGAACAGCCGGGTATTCATAGAGAGAGCGACGCACGCGAGGCTTTATACCAGGAGCGTTGGGCAGATCGGAGAGCGAAGGTGGAAAACCACGCTCCGGTGATCGCAAGCATCGCAGACGGGCATCGAGTCCACTGTTGGTCCTGAATGAATTACTCGGCCGTGAGCAAATCAGATGCCAGCGACAAACGGCGAACCGCCGATCTGGGGCGATCCGGTGGGTTCGGGTCCGAGAATGGACCGGACTCGGCCGAAGGACTGATGCGAACATACTTCTGTGCATACTAGGTTAGCCTTGTAGAGATTAAATATGATATCAACTGTCTTTTACTTGGGAGATCCTGGTCTCGGGATACCAGCCGTGGTCCATCCCAGCCTGATCCACGGTTCTCACAGAAGAGCAAACATCCGCGCAGTACTGCAGAGGGCGCTCCCAAGGAGATCCCTGTATGGATCCTCCAGGATGTGCATTTGGTGGAGACGCCCGGGCACTGCTGGAAGTGAAAGCTGTCAATCCGACTCCCCAGTATCCTTAAGTCCCTCACCCACACGCCCAATAGATCAAAGCACACACAACGTACATGGCCACACCTCCCGCCTGGAGAAACAGAACTGATACATAATACGCCGTGATCGCCGAGCAACTCAGAACGAAGACGCCAATACTGAGCAAGTGCAGCCCAAATCGCCAGCGCCCGCGGTGGGAACAGACCGCCTCGATCAGCAGAGAGAAGAGTATCACCTCGAACAGCCCGGTGACGGTCAGCAGGAGGTCGTAGTAGAAACGGAAGATCCAATCCACCGGCTCCAGCACGCTTCCCGCCAGCACCAATCCACTCCAGACCACCCAGACAGTGAAGCAGTAGAACACGGCGGCGCCCAGCGTGGCCGGCTGACGTTTCCAGTCACCGTCTGGATGCTCGGGATCCTCGGGACTCTCGCCTGGAACGGCGAGCGAGTCCCCAACATCATCCTCCGTGCAAGTCTCCTTGTCCCCAGCCTCTGCGATGTGTTAGACGGAAGACCGTGAAAACAACAAGTCAAGCGAACAACTCACCGTCTTCAAAGTATCCCACAATCGTCAGAACGGGCGCCACCAGCATGAACATCGCCACGACCTGTCCAAAGGACCAATCCCCCGGCCCGCTGGCAAACGCCGTCACCGTGTCGTGCAGGCGGAGGACTCCCCACGCAAAGGCCACAACCAACCACGCCAACTGTATTCGTGAGGTTAGAGAATCGCGAATGGCGAAGCGAATCCACGCCTGAGTCTCACCTCCAAAAACACCGACCACCACCCATCCAGAACGAGCCGGGCCGTAAGAAAGATCGCCAGCAGCGGATGGTACCCGAGCTTGCGCTTCAAACTTCGCGTCGAGCCCGACCTGCCGCTCCAGATGTACACACGCCGCAGCCCGCGCCGTAGCTATGCACTCAGTCCGGCGCGCGCACGACCAAAAACGTCCACCGACAGCGTCCGGTGCAGCTTGATGACGCGGGACACGAACGCGATGACGATGAAGATGATCGACAGGATCATCGGCCGCGCCGAGAGCGTGGCGATGGTCGGCCTTGTCCCCAGGAAGCAGATGGCATGGCCATTCCGGCCCGGCAGCCCGGTGTCGACGGTGCCCTCGAAAGGCACGGCGATGCCGTTCGGGTACTCTGCATAGAACCCACTACGCATCCACCAGTAGTTCGCGGTGAAGGCGATGCCCACAATCAGGAGCACGGCTAGTGCGAGCATGGCGGCCATCCGCCAGGTACGCTTCCCGCGTGCTGGGCGAGGTGGCTGCGCAGCAGTGTTAAACAGTAGAGATGCGTCAGCGTCGAGAACCAGGCCAGCTCGACGACGACCAGCCAGTAGTAGGCGGCCAGGCCACAGCGGAACTGCACCAGGCCGCTGATCAGGATGGACAAGCCTGCGACGGTCTGCAGGTCACTCATGGCGATGAGGCACTGGCGCTGGGTTAGTGCGGGACCGGTGGCAGGTCAGGCGCGGCGCATTCACCTTGATGAAGATTCTCTCGAGTCGTATTCGAGTCGGGCTCGTTCGACGCGGGATGGAGCTGGTCGTGGGGCTTCGTAGCAGCCATCCCAGCACGAGTGCATCCACTGGGTTGGGGCGGAATCGCCCCCCTGAGGAACGCGGGTTGTGTCTTTCAAACGGGTCCTGGGCTGGCTGGTAGATGGCAAGGTAGTAGACGAGGATCACAAGAAGGACAATGCCAGCGGTTGCGACATAGTTGATCACGACCTGGACCAATCATACTACGATTAACACTGAGTTGCGGACGGCACGTACCCCGATACCGGTGATATCATTGTCAGGCAGCAGGGGCGGGGAGGGCGCGGAGCAGTCATATGCGCATGGCGAGGACATGATGGGACAGCGTAGGCAGAAGCAGGAACTCCGCTGGTGAGAGAAAGGCGCAAAGGTGTGTCAACCTCAACGCGCATCGCAGCCCCCAGAGCCGCATCGTTGAACCGAGCGCCAATTGGCGGAGTCATAAATACTCGATGCGGGGGCGAGATGTCGATCCTATACCACGGCGGGATTCGTGCAGCGCTGTTCTACTCAGTCGTGAGCGAGGCATAGTCAGGAAGCAATAATAGAACAGTCCGAGGTGATAGTGTCTTCGAATATCCCAAACACGTCAAGCGATGCTTTTTCCCGAACGCTAGGTAGGCCTGTATAGTTCTCGGGGTAAAAGCCACGAATGGCAATGGTATATGCTTGACGTATGTATGGTACACCATACTATATTCACTCTTGTTGTATATTTATCCCCATATATTGGACTGACAACAGCGGTTCACTGTTGTATTTCCCTTTTTGGATCAAATGGGTGTAAACCGCCATCACAGACTGCTCATAGCCCTAACAGACGTCGCTTTGCTCACTTTACTTCCACGTTTCGCCCCCACTGCCATCAGACTCTTAACTCCGAACCCCACATTGTAGAACTTCCAATTCGCACGTCTGCGGCGACTTCCCCAGCTTATTTGCCCGGTTGTTCCGAGTCTTCATTCCCCGCTTAAATAGTCTCACTCACTCTCCGTCGCCGCCATTCGAGGTCTCCTGCCCGAGATCCATTCCACTACATCATGACCGCCACCACCCAGCTAGCCGCCATTGAGGCCTTCGCCAAAGACTACCCCGCCATCAACTACATCCCACCCTCCGCCACCGAGTTCGCCGCTACTCGTGAGGTCTGGAACAGCTCACGCCGTGATAACCCACTGGCCATCCTCCAACCGCAATCACCCTCTGACGTCGCTGCTATTATCAAGTTCGCCAGGTCCAGCTCTCTCCCCTTCACCCTCCGCTCGGGCGGCCACAACCTGGAGGGCCTCGCGCTGGTGCAGGATGCACTGCTCATCGACCTGCGAGCGCTGACCTCCGTCACCGTGGCAGAGAATCGCAAGTCCGCTACCGTGGGTGGCGGCATCCTGCAAGGAGAGCTGGTCAACAAGCTCTGGGATGAAGGCGTCGCAACGCCGACGGGAACTATCCCATCCATAGGCTACGTCGGTTGGGCCTCATACGGCGGCTATGGACCTTTCTCCTCACACTGGGGCCTTGGAGCCGACCAGATCATCGGCGCAACCCTCGTCAACCCAGACGGGGAGATCGTCAAAGCCGACGAAGCCCTTCTCGAAGGCATCCGTGGCGCCGGCGGCCTCTTCGGCGTGATCCTCGACCTCACCATCAAAGCCTACCCCATCACCAGCGTGAGCCCCCCCCCCCCAGCAATCGCATCGAGATCCATTCTAACCCTCACCAGATCCTGGCCGGTCCCATCATCTTCGACTCCAGCGACCTTGTCAAGTCCTTCACCGATTTCAACACTGCCTACAACCACCTCCTCGACACCGAAGACATCCCGCCGCCGCTCACCCTCCAACGCGTCGTCTTCAACTCTCCGCACGGCCTCGTCTTCGCCGCGCTCTTCGCCTGGAGCAGCGCCGACCACGCCGAAGGCCAACGCTGGAGCGCGAAAATCGCCGCCCTAGGCCCCGCGCAAATGAACCTGGTCGCGCCAACCACCATCCCGGCGTGGCTCGCCGGCGCCGGCGCCATCGTCCCAAACGCCGTGCACGGCTCCGCCTGGACGCACAGCGTATCCCGCATCACGCCCGCGCTGGCGACGACCATCGCCCGGAACCTGGCCGCGCTCCCCGCGGACCCGGGCGCCATGTTCTCGCTGCACCAGCTGCGCGGCGCGTCGGCGCGACCGCAGGCGAATGGCTCGGTGTTTGGCGCGCGCGAGCCGCACTTTATGCTGGAATTGTTGGGGTTCGCGGTTGCGCCGGAGAAGCAGGCCGAGTCGGAGGCGTGGGCGGCGCGGATGGCGGCCGAGGTGGAGGCTGTCGAGCCGGGGAATTTGCTGCCGACGGCGTATGTGTCGTTGTTTAATTCGGCGCGGGCCGGGCCGGCGGCGGCGTGGGTGGACAAGGTGTATGGGGAGAAGGCGGGTGTAGTGCGTGCGTTGAAGGCGCGGTTTGATCCGGAGAGTGTGTTTAAGTTGACGGTGCCGGCGTTGGGTGATCTGGTGTAGAAGTAGACTGCGTTCGCAGTGATCGTGCTCGAGTGGGATAGTCACTCTATTTAGATCACGTATTGGAGTTTGGGAATCCTAGGTAAGTTATATTATAGACCTGCTACGCGTAGCCGGGTTGTAGTGATAAAGTTAAAGTTAAGGTGGTATCAAGTTTCACATTTCGTCAATGCCAGTCCTCATGCTTAGTTGGGGCTCTGCTGCGTGCTATTCGCAGGACAGATAACCTCACTTCTACTATTTCCAGGCTCAAGGGCTAGTCTTCACTTTTGTTGTATTGCCGCTGAGACGAATTGACCGAGATCCACGCGTCCGGTGTAGTTAATTTAAAGCCATGCATTCATGGATGTATTCAATCGGATTATTTGTAACAGCGGAACTTCAAAGCGAAGATAGACCTCAGCAGAAATACACAGACCAAAAGATTTGTCATTTGGTGCCCGGTAGCATCACCGAATACGATCAAAGGTGAAACACGCGGTCTTCCGAAAGACTCTCGTGGCTCACTGAATGCACTCGAGTACTCAAGGTGGAGATCTCCATCTGAATTGTTATAGACATGCTGCATTCGTCCTTCAGCGGTACATAGATTCACCGAGTTCGACTGATTTCTCATATAGCTTGCTAAACGGACCGAACGAGTCTTATGCTCAATTATAGATTCAACTTGCGAGCAATGCATATAAACCCTAGGTAGTACTTGGGGACACAGATATACGTGTGACAAATTGCCAGGCAATCCTAAAGTCAGCCTCCAGTGATATCATTCCAATAATCAAGTCGTCACTACCATCCCACCGCACCATAACTACCAACACAGACCTAGAACAGCACCAACAACAATCTACACCGCCGGTGCTCCCAAACCACGCATTGCCCGCATACGAAACAGTCGCAACAACCAACCACCACGGCTCAACAGCCAGACTCTGCCCAGCGCTATGACTCGACGGCAAATACCCAATCTGCCGCAACCGGTAAACAGCAGTAAAATCCAGCCCGATGGCCGTGGCACCAACCCCCCTCAAGAACCGGATCACCGACCTCCTCGTCCGCAACACGCGCCAGAAACTCTGAATCGCGACGGCCAGTGCAATCCCCAGAACGAAAATGCTCAGGGCGCCGTCCTCGGCGCCGAAGATGGCCGGGAACCGCGAGCGTTGCAGGGCGAGCGCGCCCAGCAAGACGGCAATGCTGAATTTGGGGCCTAGGAAGGCCTGGATGAGAGCGAGGCCGATGAGAAAGTCGCGACTGGAAACCCAGCCGGGGCCGACGACGTACGAGTGGAGGAGTGGAATGACCACTGGGCCTCCGCCGAAGATTACTGTCCCAGCGAGGTACATACTGGCGAAGAGACCGAGCGGAAGGGGGGGGGGGGGAGGAGCGAGTTGGGCTCGGGTGACGAGGATGGCGATGAATGAGGCTATACAACGTTAGGTATTTCGTAGGATAATCGGGGAAAGATATACCAATGAAGACACTCAGGATTGCGATTCCACTCCAGACTGGAATGCCGTATTTAGTAGACTTGGCCGTTCGAATTTCGGTCGATCTCGTCCGGTTCAACGGAGCCCTGGAGGGGTGTGAGGGTTGGCTAGGAGTGATGGCTCTTGATCGTAGTGTTTCATTCCGCTTCGTTTGAGCGGCAGAGACAGACTTTATTGGAATGGTGGTTGTGTCTGCTTCCTCAGAGTCCGCTGGACGCTGGTGCCTATTCCTCCAGCGAACCTTCATACTCTGGATCTGGGAGGGTAGCCAGCCATCCCACAGCACTATAGCAAGACCACCGGCGAGCATCAAAACGGGAAAGTACCACAGAACATTGTAACAGAGACCTACACATGCACCAAAAAGAACCAGCACCCGGGAAATACTGTCCTGGATTGCCTTATCCGCGAGCTGCACAGCAGAAACCGCGACGATCCCGACAGTCGCCGCATTCAGGCCCGAGAGTAGAGCGTAGACGGGTCTATCTTTGAACATAGGCTCAACGAGCTTCTACTGGCCCATGAGACCCGCGAGTACTGCATCCTGAATTCCCATGTTCCTTGTTATTTGGGAATACTGATAGTAGGCATTGACGATAGCAAAATGGCAGAGGGAGAACCACCCGGCCTTGGTTGGGATGTCTACGGGCGAATCAGCACCCTGAAATTCATGCAATCAGCCATGCGAGACGAGGGCGGGCACGAGGACCATCTGCCAAATATCGACGCCGTCTTGGACGCCTACAGGTCGGGCACGCTGGGCGTGACTGGTCTTTGCACGTATTGGTCGGACGGGAAACCGCTTTGCCAGCCGCGGCTGTTTGACTGGGATGAGTTTGAGGGAATCTATGACAAGTATGACGGGTCGACGAGCTTCTGGACTGAGGTGGGGTTGTGAGAGGCTATTCATGTTGCTAGCCTGTTAAAGCGATGGGCGCACGGTGAATGGGATATTGCTATTTGAGAATCAACAGATGTTGATCTACCAGATCAGGTACTTTCTAGTCATCGTTCTACCATTCGTTGGGCATCGGACTGTAGCTTTTATCGCATTGACATTGATGGCGGAGAATCGCACCTAAAAGGGACTCGTACAGAAAGAGAAAGCTCCAGTAATTTGGACTCGTTATCGACATGTTACTGAAAGTCGTGGTGGGAACTTCAATTTGATATATTACAGGGCATAATCTAAGTCATTGTGTATCAATATGATAGAGCAGAGACAGTCAAATACCATCGACCCGCAGATTCCAGTCGCTCAACTTCAAAATACTCGTAAAGGTCACACCATCTAGGAACGATTCACGATCCGGTGAATCCCCTCCTCCACGACAGTCTGAATAGCCTTGCGATGCTGCCAGCCAAACCGTGCCGCTGTAAACACCATTCCACCCACAAGGCCAAGACTCAGCCCCGCGATAGCCATCAAATCCCAGTTCCGGGCTTTATACGCCGGCATCCGCATATCCGCCGTCTGGAGGTGCATCGGCCTCTCCACCCGGCCATCCACCACCCGCAACTCGGCGTCGTAGAGCACCTCCTCAATCAGATCTGCGCCGTGGTACTTGCGGCGCGCAGCCACGCGCGCAATCCGCTGCAACCGCGTCGCGCTGCGCGCATACGTCCCGTCCCGATCCTCCACGAGACATCGGATCTTGTCCTCGATCTCGTTCGCGGTGAAGGTGAATTTGTGCAGGATCTCCGAGCTGCCGCCGTCGTGTAACTTGGCGGCGTTGCCGATCTGGTCGAAGAAGAAGGGCATGACCAGCATGGGCGTGCCGTGGAATAAGCCCTCGTTGGCGCTGGACCCGCCGCCGTGCGTGAGGTAGATGCGCGTGTGCGGGTGGTCGAGGATGGCGCGCTGCGGTGCAAAAGTCGGGAACATCCAGTGCGGATGGTGGCCAGCCAGTAGATCTGCGAATTTGACCGGCTTGCCTTGGATGGTGAAGGTATCGGTGGGATCGAATAGTTGGCGCGCGCTGGTCCCCGCGGACCAGATCACGCCGTCGATTAGGCCGTTTTCCAGGGCTCGCGCGAGGCCATGGACGATCTTGCATGCGTCTGCGTGGGGGAGGATAATGTGGGTGCCGAGGGCGACGTAGATGGTTTTTGGATGGCGGGTTAAGAACTGCGCATAGTCCTCGTCTAGTGGTGGATACTCGTCTGCCAGAATAGGCCCGACTGCGGCGACCAGCGGGGGCAGGTCCTTTGGTACCTCTAGGCCGAAGAATGAGTTGACCAGAAGCAGATAGTCAGGCTTTGACGGTGTTGGCAGCATGTGCGTGAGGCCTGCGCGACGGCGCATGTTTTTGGTGAATCGCATCAGGTTCAGAATCGACGGCAGAGCCCACAGCAAGACCAGCTCGTTGTTGATGCGTTTCCACATGGACGTCTTCTCCGAGGTAAGGGTCCCGTCGATTTGGAAGCCGGGCTGGCCGGGGATGTACGAGCATGGGACCATCAGATAGGGCATCTGGGGCCATACCATGGCGATCGGGATCTGGTGTTCATAGAGCATGTCCTTAGCGGCCTCGGCAAAGAAGTCGGCCACGATCATGTCCGGGCGGGTGGCAGGATCACGAACGATCTCGTTCAGGCGTCGATACGTTTGTGTCCAGAACGAGTCGAACAGGTACTTGGAGCCCATGACATCGCCCAGGCCGCGGGCAGGATTCCACAGCCGGCTCCGTTGGTAGTGTGCGTCCAGCTGTTCGGTCGTTGGGCCGGGGCCCATGAGATGGGTGGTTGTGATTGAGAACCCATTGGCCCAGTGCTCTTGTCCGTCTAGTGTCGCAAAGTCCACGACATGTCCGCGCTGAGCGAGGATCTTCCCCAGTTCGAGGACAGGACCTGGTTAGGTGTTTAGCAGCATTCAGGGACGCAATGGGATGCTAGGCAAGTACCGGCGTGTGTGTAGCCTCCGGTGGTGACCACCAGAAGGATCTTGCGCGATGGATGAGATCCATCTTGTAAAAGACTCTGTGTCGCGCTCATACCCGATCAATACCAGGAGCTGGGAAATGGGACCGATGTGCTTGGGGAATCGAGAAGCTGATGGCAGTCAGGCGGAGGAATGATCGACGGATTGAAGGATGTGAAACGTTCAATCAGGATGGGGCGAAAATGTAGCCAATGAAAGTCCACACGGCAACAGATGATGAAGCTGAACAGAGCGGCGATAGATGAGGTTATATATGGGTCTCTCTATGCAAACAACTTATCGTACGATCTGCAGCCCGCGCCCTTTATAGCACAATCGGGATGGGAGTGCAGCCTCATTTAGCAGGTGGAGGACGGTGTCGGTATTGGTGAAAAACCGAGAGCCTGACCACAAAGACAGCTCAAGGCCGATGAGACGCCTTAAAAGAGTGATTACAGTGAGAGGAAGATCAGTTCTGGCGGCGCCGATCGTTGACGCCGGACGGCGTTCGCAAGCCTGATCGCCGATGCGGAGCGGCATTGGCAAACTCCGACTCCGCTCGTCTGGTGTTGAGAACAACAGTGAATGGGCAGTTATTGTTCCTCGCTATCTATTATTCTTCTTGAAATGATGAGCTCAGTTTGTGCGCTGATATGTTTTCACTATTGCTAAGCTGCGCAGTATGTATTTCGAGCAGGTTATTGTAAAATCTTGGAAAAAGAGACCTAGGTAACTATACCGCCATCGGACCAACAAGTATATTCATGGCTATTCCCACCACCAGAGTCTCATGGTAATTTAGCGCTATAATGGAGACTGCTCCAATATCGATCCCACCTGGCCCTACTAGTTACCTATATGAGTTCTCACAAGAATAAACCACTCGTCCCAAAGTAGAATTTGTTAATGGACTGATCAGGTGCCTGAATAGTAAGGCAGTCCCGGCGACCAGTGTACATAGATAGCTTCGTTTCTTAGCTCTCCTTCGCCTTCTTCTCTCTCCCAGTGCCCTCCATTTCTGCAATCCTGTCCATTCTTTCTGGCTTCATCTCTTCCCTCTCTCTTCTTCTGTTTTCTTAGGCGTGCTCGATCTCCTCTTGCACACGGTCGAGACCTCCATTGCCAGCAGGAGGTGCCAGTAGTTCAACAAGTTGCGCTATGAATCCAGGAACGAAAACTTGCGCCGTGAGCTCATCTTGGTACACCAATCGAAAGCAGGAAACCAACACGATAAATACAACGACCGACTACCCCAGACGGGGCATCGCTGGGAGCCTTGATCAGCCGAGTTGAACGTTCTACCGGAATCCACAAGATATCAAAACAACCTCGGCGTATGCCGGGCCTATGGGCGAAAGGAAAAGTCCAGATAAGGAGCGAGCGCCGATATCATCGCGGCACTTCGCCGAGATAGTCGGCGCGGAGTGTCAAGGAGTCGTCCAGGGATGGTGACGCATCTGCTATATCGTCTCCGTACTCCGATCAGGCAGTGATACCCGAAGCGTCCTGTTCCACCAGACCTCCGCATTTACGACCGAGCTAGACATCTTCGAGTAAGTCCAGGCGGGCAGAATGCTTCGCCGATGCTTATCGGGTGGAGCAACCGAAGCTTGGAACTATACGAGTGCGCTCAGACACGCTTCTTATCGTGGGAAATTAGGAATCACTACATGGCGAGATTGCTCGGCATCAAATTCGGACTCTCGTATTAGGGTGCAACTATAGACAAATGGCTGGAAACGCAGACAATGCAACTGGGGATGAAACTCGGCACCGCGACAGACCCCACTAGATAACAACAACCCGCTAACACGAACGCTAGCACACTTCGTATACACGAGATACCACTCGATAAACACATCGAGGGTCTCGCACGATGCACCCCGGATCCCTAGGCGGAGCCATCGCGGATACGCAGGAAATTCTGGTATCGTTTCCGCGTCATCTTCCGACACGCCCTGCCCCAGTAGATCATAGGCGCGGTGGTCATGAGGAAGCCGAAGCTCAGAACACCGATTCCGATGAACGTGCGTGACAGACTCTCCGCATCCAGCCAGTACTGCGCCGAGAAGGTGAAGATGCACCCGATGGTGTTGTTGATGACGGACACGCCGACCATGCCCTCGAGCACCATCTCGGGGTACGCATCCTGCAGATAGGCCATGCTCAAATCGCCGGCACAGCCCCAGCCGAAGCCGATGAAGCCCAATCCCAGGTATGGCAAGTGCCAATCCCAGCCCTTGTCGGAGCCGATGCCGAACAGCATCAGGCCGGCCGGGCCAACCAGCGCGACGGGGAACATGAGCCAGAGGCGCTGCTCGGCCTCGAAGATGCCGCCGTTGCGCTTCGCCATCCACGCCACGAAGAAGTCCGAGAACCATCCGCCGTACACGCACCCAATGCACGCCCCGATTAGGGTCGGCACGTTCATGATGCCGACCGCCGCGTCGGTGTAGAACCAGGGCGCGTCGTACCAATTATCCTCCTCCACGGTGAGGTAGAAGGTCAGCCAGGCGTCTTGCGCACCCCACTGGAGACCCGAGTAGATGACGGCGGGGAAGGTGAAGACGCGCAGGGTGTGCCACATGCGAGAACAGTACTGTTTGAAACCCGTGCCGACCAGCGTCGGGGACGGGGTGATCAGCGCGATGCGCTGCAGATAACTCTTCCCCTGGGGCTGGCCCGATTCCCTGTCGACGCTGTGCCCCGGCGAGGTGGACCGCACCTTGGCCAGGTCTTTGCTCTTCTCGTCTGCCGGTGGAATGGGGGCGGTGCTCTGCGCCACCGCAGGGTGGACGCCAAGTCCCTGCAGCACGCTGTGTCGATCGAAGAAGGTCTCCTCCAAGCCGAAATAGAGAATGACAAAGAGTGCGCCGGAGATGATCGCCGCTAACCAGCCGACCCATCGCCATCCCAACACGGGGCTATCGAGGATGAAACCCGCGACCAGCGGTCCTAGAAAGGTCCCGATACTGGTGGCCAGAATATAAAAGCCGAGGACCAGGCCGCGGCGGTGCTGGTAGAAGATGTCGGAGAGCGACAGCTGCGCGAGCGCCTCGGCGCAGGATTCGGACGCGCCCACGAACAGCTGGTTCCAGATGTTGTCCTCGGTGGTCTGCACGCGAGCGAACCAGATGGCGCCAATGAGCGAAAAGACCAGACACAGCAGGTAGGAGATGCGTCGGCCGTACAAGAAGGGCGCGGGGCTCAGGAGCAAGGTGCAGTAGCCGATGCCCACGAACAGCACGCCGGCGGCGGTGTTGATCGCGTCCCAGGTGATGCCCAGCTCGGTGTTCATGCCATTGCCTGCCGTACCAGCGTCGTTGGAGGTCGCTGCAGTGAAGGCGACGATGACCAGGACGAGGAAGGCGTGCCAATACCGTCGCCGACGACTCCAGTTCAGCGGGTCGTCCGGCGAATTGGTCGGTGTTGGGATGAGCGTCACCTCCCCGCTGGCAGCGGGGAAGATGCGTTCAGTGCCATTGAGCAGCTCCTCGTCCATGCCGGCTGAAAGGCGTGGAAAGGTTCACAAGGCGCGAGGCCGGGTGACATGCATGGTGGATGGTGCAGTTTTTGTAAAAAAAACCCACGTCTTTGCTGGTGGAGCTCGAGCCAAGCGATAAGATCCGCCACTCTCGGGCCTTTTCCTTTTCCCCTTTTGCCCTTTTGATCCTTCGTTTCGTTGCGATAAGCATCGGGCGAGACACCCGCACTGGGAAGACTAGGAGGTCGCTGAGGTCGCCTGGACCTGCTGGATGATGCCTAGTCCCGACAGGAGAGAGATTGGCGCGTGGATCGCCCTGCTGATAGCGAAGAGCGTACGCGGACTCCGGCGATAAGGCAACCAGATAGTCGAGATAATCGCAATAGGCTTCGAGTCACAAAGCGGGTAAACGGAAAGAATGGGATGAATGGATCCAGACATCCTTGGAAACACGCAAAATCGGCGACTTGATAGGCAGAGAGAAAAGTATTTGAGCCACGGCCCGACTCGCCGCCTCGCCGCCTCGCCGCCTCTCCAACTCTCCAACTCTCCAACTCCCCTCGCGCAGAATCAAATTCGCATCCCAGCGTCGATCACTCCTGCACATCCCTCCCGTCACCCCCGGATGTCCACTTGTCAACTAAGAATGGCTCAGTCGTTTCATGTCTCCTCCACCGTCCCCGGCCGTCCACCCATAAAACCGAGTAATTGTGGCTCCGACCTGGCTGTGCGCTTCAACGCCGCGGCTCGCATCGAGTCCGCCCCGGATGAAGCATCACGCGCAGTGAGGTCGGAGCGCAGGAAGGTGATCGTGGTGGGAGCTGGCATTTCTGGTCTGCGAGCTGCCGCCGTTTTGCATCGCCACGGCTGTGAAGTTGTGGTGCTCGAGTCGCGCGATCGGATTGGTGGGAGAATCTTGACGAGCCGGAATGGCGATCACGTTCGGGACATCGGTATGCATTTTCCTTCGGTCGGCCCTGCATAAAAACCAATGAGAGTCGAAGAGAGGGAGAGAATGTCCAGCTAATGCCGTTGTAGGTGCGGCGTGGATGCACGAAACCTCTCAGAACAGTCTGGTCAAGCTGATTCCTCGGCTCGCCATCCCCTACTACTACGACGACGGCCTCCCGCTGTACTTCACCCGAGAGGGTCGCGCGGGATCGCAGTTCAAGGCCAAGAAAGTCGCCGACGAATTCGCCGACTATTGCGAGTGGTACTACGAGACGAACCCGGACGCAGAGGACCGCCCGGTGGCCGACTTCGTCCAGGAATTCGTTCTCCAGCACCAACTCATCACGGAAGATGAGCGCCTGTGGGCGCCACAGGCTGTCCGCGAAGTCGAGCTGTGGCTTGGCACGAGTACCGATCAGGCCTCCTCCAAGCATCTGTCCTACTTCATCACGGAGCGCAACCTCTACATGAAGGGTGGATACGATCGCATCGTGAACTGGACGGCCGAGCCACTTCGGAGTGACCCCAGTATCATCCGACTGAACCAGCACGTTGAGCACGTGGAGTGGAACGAGCATGGGGATGAGTCGGCGCGCGTCCGGTACAAGGATGCGGCTGGGAATGCTCATGTCGTTGAGGGAGACGCCGTGGTGATGACCCTACCCCTGGGAGTCTATCATCACAACCTCATCTCCTTCAACCCGCCCCTGCCGAGCGATATCCAGAACGGGATGGCTGGATTCAGCTACGGCGCGCTGGGCAAAGTCTTCTTTGAATTCACTGATGTCTTCTGGGCCAAGGACAATGACCAGTTCATGTTCTACCCCTCGCCCTCCGACGAGGCTAGCTCGCCCAGTTCTTCGGTCCAGTCGAGTGACAGCATGAGCTCCCTCGGAGAGAAAGACAACATCCTGAACTACCCCACAGTGACCATCAACCTGTGGATCATGACGGGCGCGAAAGAGCTCTGCGTGCAGATCGCCGAGCCGCTGACCCAGCGCATCGAAGCCATGACCGATTCGAAGGAGATCTACCGATTCTTCGAACCCTTGTTCAAACTCTTCCGCACCGAGCCCTACAAGGCTCTGCCCCGGCTGGTCCATGTTGAAACAACACATTGGACCCAGGACCCTCTGGCAGGGTACGGTACCTACTCCGCCGACAAGGTTGGGGATGACCCGGACATGCTGATGAGCGCGTTGGACCACCACAAGGGCAGCCCGCTGCAGTTCGCCGGCGAGCACTGCACCATGGTGGCCAATGGCTGCGTGCACGGTGCATTCAAGACGGGTGAAACCGCCGCGACCAACCTTCTCGAGCGTTTTGGCATCCCAGTGGATCATCGCGAACTAGGTGTAACTACCAAGTAGATGTCCTCACTGGATTGGGTGCCGGGGCTGACTGTGCATCTACATTTGTACATATTTGGCAGCATCCGTTCTTGCACTGACGATGAGCATATCTGAACATATCCATTCTAGACTTAGACCATACGCAATATACTCATTACGTTGATTTATCGGTGGGATTGAAATTCCCAAGCTGCATCTTAGGCGTGACGAACATGTAGCCACTCATTTCCTATACCATGCAGCTACTCATTTCCTATACCATGTAGCTACTCATTTCCTATACCATGTAGCTACAGGTGAAGTGTAACAGTTTGAAGAATGGGATAGCCATAATTATAGTGAGTGCTAGGAAGACAGGAATATCGTCCAAGTCAAGGACCGTCAACTTTTGCTCCAACTCCCCGTCGCCAATCATGCGAGGAGACCATTCCTGACATAGGCTTTCCCATAGCATAGATCAATCCAATTCAGTTCATTCTTCTATTCATTTTCCAGATTCTTTATTCCACCCTTTCAGTCTCGACGTGTCGCGATATATGAACACTGCTGCCACTCAGCCTGCCACTCAGGTTGCCAACAGACTTGCCTCTCGAGAAGATCCCTTCTGTCACCTTCAGCTCCCCTCTTGTCACCTTCAACTCCCCTCTGTCACCTTCAGCTCCCCTCTTGTCACCTTCAACTCCCCTCTGTCACCTTCGGCCCTCAACCTCCCTTTGTATCCCACCCGCGTGGTAAGCCTTCCGCATCCTAGCTCTACAAGCCAGATGAGAAAGAAACACTGACACGCAAATTTGCCTACAGGCTGTCATTCGAAGATGTCAGGAAGAGAAATCCGCCCAAATCAGGCGGTTCGCCAAGCACTCCCACCTCTCGTGACCACTCAACACCGCACAAAGTCCAGCGCCCTGCATGATATCAAGTTTATTGGCCCCCTTCGGCCTTGGCCCAACTTCCTCCAGGCCGTTAGGACTGTTAACGAGAGCCAAAATTGGAATTCCCAGCCCATCAAATGCGACATGATTGCCCGCAATATGCAGGGTGATTCAGTATTTGTCGGAGATGAGACTGGTGTCCAGGGTCGTTTTCAGCAGGCCGTGGGACATGCCATGGGCCAGGTATTCAAAGCACAGACGATGAACATCGCATTTGGTGACTTCAAATGCGTAGGCAACACAGTGGCTATAACACCTGACATCGCTATGTTTGCTACGTTGAACCGGAGACCCGAGTTGAAAGCCATTGGCGAGATGAAAGTCCCTTGGGTGATTCGCCACGATATCAGCTCCACGTGGGAGCTCGGAGATGAGGAATGGTTCCGTACGCTGTTGGCACAGCCAATCCAATACATGAAGAAATTGAAGTGCAAATATGGTTTCTTGAGCACTTACGACCAAACCATATTTCTGCGGCAGCACTACGCTCGCGGCCAATGGGAAGTGCATTATTCTCCTGTCATATTTGCATCGACATCGTTAGTCAATCCAACCGGGGCTGTTCAGGGGGGGGGCTACGCCGATTGCCTCGGTGAGACAATGCTTCTTTTATTTGGCCCACATCGCAAGCACGCAGGAGCCAATAAATAACAGTACGCCTGGGTCACGGTGGGTAGTGCGTACTTAAAGGTCGTATCTTCAAGGCTTCTCTCCAGAGACCAGCATAAGGGCATAACTACGATACGCTGCAATGGCCACGTAGTAATTGTACCAAGGAATTCATTCTCATTCTGTGTGCAATTTGCGTAAACGAGCACTCCGCAATCCATACTACCGTTCATCCTGAGAAATGACAGCCATAGTGAAGCGACCTCGGGTGGGTACCAGGCAGTTGTTGCAGCGGATTAATCGTATTACCAAGTCCATTCCTCAGGCCTGGTAGCCCAACCCCACCTCTGGGGCGCAATAGCCAAACCGAACCTGACATAGGCTATGTCGGTCCACGGCTTATTTGGATCGACGGCGGAAGCCATCCGAAAGCCCGATATATGCCTGGACACAAACAGTCAGCGACGTCCCAGACTGAAAACGATAAGTAGCACATACATCTGGTCCGTAGACTTGTCGTAGATGATATTCGACATGTTGGACCTTAGAGGCTTGCAGCCATACTGGATGAGTTCTCTGTAGCGAAGTCAGCTCCTGCCACGCTAAAGTAGACAGAATCGGGGCCTTACTGGTATGTTTCGCGGAATCGGCCACGGACATGTTCACGGTCGCGACGGGACATATCCCAGAATCTTTCCATACTAAGAGGCTCGCCAGGCACTTTATCCCAGATGAGGTGAGTAATGTACCCCCCAGGAATAAAGCCATCCGTATCCTGTGTTCCCTGCTGGTAGCCAAGCAAGCGAGGGGTGACCTTGCAGTTCTGGAGACGGAGTGTTTTCAATACTGTGAGCTCTTTGTGTTCGCGTACTGGGACAGCCTGCTTTTCCCGGATCTTGGCTTGGAGGAACTCGGTGCCGGTCACTGGGATTTGAATGTAGATGCGCATGAAGGCCAGCTTCGAGCTGTTTCCCACGGGGTGGCAAAGGAACTTGCCAGCTGCATATGGAATCCCCATGCCATCAGTAACTTCCTCTTGTATCATTCGCTGCTGAAACTCCCCGAGCTTCTTGACGATGACCCAGGTCTGGCGGGGGAAGTGGAAGGGCGGATCGGCGGAGGAGTCGAGGGTGATTTTGGTTCCTTCCAGACCCTGCAGGAAGTCAATACGATTCGCCTCCTCGGACATCGTGACGAGAAATAAATGGCAATAATCAAGGCAGAGTTAATGCTTTTGGGTGCTTAGGGATGATCTGAGGATACGAGGGTGGCGGGTTGGATGGTGGAGGAGAGAGGTTGGAAGAAGGTTGGAAGAAGGTTGGAAGAAGGTTGATCGAGCCGGTAGTTCAATGTGGCATCATCCTGACCACCACAACAAACTTACCACCCAGAGAGACCAGGAACTATTACAGAGACACCGTACAATAATGTTGTATTCTAGAGGACTATAGTGCAACAGCCTCGTAACTAGACGAACCAGACACCATCCACTCTATTTACTCAGGCACATACAACGATCCATGGATGTACATCCCACAGTGAAGACGGGATTTACCGCCAAAGCCGGCGTGCCCAGCCCTGTCTCTTCCTCCCTTTCATACCAATCGTGATGAAGATCACGCCATTCCAGAATCCACGAAGCGACCCCAGAGCACTAACAGCCAGGAGCAGGGAGTAAGACTCGTTGCCCGGCCGAATAAACGCAGAAACGCGATTGATCGTCGGCGTGACCCAGGTTGCCAAGAGAGCAAGAAAGAACAAGGACGGCATGAGAATGTACTGCTTGAATGAGACCTGCCGTTGCTGTGATGATTTGTACGCGATAGGGGCGTGGGAGCCTGTGTTCAGTCGTGGAGTAACCGTCTGTTCGACGGAAGAGTCGCTGATGATATGTGACTCGGATGGATGGGACGATTTGGTGGACGAGTTGGCTTCGACGGTTGTCGTGACTGTGCCGTGGGAGTTGTTGAGAGAAGAAAGGGTAGAGGATAGTGCGATGTGGTCGTCATCGGTGAGTTTGAACTCGTCTCGAAGACGCACGATCTCGATGCCGATGAGGCAGTAGAAGAGAAGGACGACGGCGATGATGAGCCTGTTCGATTCTATGTCAACAAGGAAACAAGCACCTCGCGAGAGTGGGCCGTACCAGACAGGTCCGTAGTAGAGGACAAGGCGAATCAACATCCAGTTATGAGATATCGAGCACCAAATCTATCAGTTCCATATTAGATTCATGTTTCACAACCGCCAGCTTCACATTCCAACCTACCGTTTCACTCCCATAGATATGACCTTTCTCGGCAGTCTGAATAAAAAGAAAGACGAGTGCAGGGATGAAGGTAAGGGCTGTAATGACGCCAATATATTTGATCTCGAGCTTGTGCAACGAATGGATATCAAAGTGGTAAAACACCACCAAGTAGGTATCCAAGGCCATCGCAAATGTCCAAAGGACGTCGGCCAGTGGGAACCTACAGTACCAGTCAGTCACTTGTGGTATACACTCGACCAGCATCGACAGCCACGGCGAAGCTTACATCTGCAGCACAAATCCCTGAAACTGGCACAACGACGAGGTATCTCCGGCAGCAGGCCCACTCACCGAGATCATCGTCGCAACCGAATCGAACAAGTTATAAAAGGCATTGAAGAAGATGATGCGGTGAATTGGACTGCGGAAATGGCGCGAACACAGAAACGCAGCGATGATCGTGATCGTGCCGACAATTGAAAGCGTCGAGGCAACTCGCCCCGCGACGCCTATTGCATACAGCTGCTCAGCAGCGAGCGACATGGCGAGGGTCGCACCCTCCCAGGACGGATCGTGCGATGGCGATGGATTGGCCACGGCCTCATTGACAGGTCCGTACAACGGTAGAAAGTTGGCCGCACTGCCGTGAGTTTATCTACGTCGCGGAAGTTGACTTTTCAACCATCACATCATATCCGTCTGTGCATGATGACCATTGTTTGGCCCGGATGACGTGATTCCGGTACGGGGAAGACCCTCAGACGCGAACGCATCGTGAACCATCCAGCATGCTGGCAGTGGGTCGCGGTGGCTGTTGATCATCGCCAGGGCCCACCGAGATTGAGTTAGCCGCCTCCAAGAGGCTTCCCATGGTGTCAACATAACCATACGACGGACTCATTGCGAGATCGAGGATCCACCTCGATCGACACTCCTGCTCTCGCCGATGGAAGCCCGGACGTGGATCGAACGCTATGTAGGAATGGGATTACCAGTTGTGGCTGAGTAGAGTGTGGTATTGGCAACCGAACCATGGCTATGGCGAGCTTCCACACCAAATTCCAGTTGACCGCGATTGCCGCCGTATTGCAGGTGTGGATATGTTACTTGTAGGAATTGAGTAACAGCATTGTCCCCTCTAGGAAGGACAGATCGAATTCTCCCTGTGAACACCGGTTTTAAAGGATGCGCCTGTTGACGGAGTTCGAGTGGAGTGTCCGGCACTAAGCGCGTACTGTCTAAATAGACACCCAAGTTGTGTTTTCTGCTAGGGGATTAATAGGAGCTGGTCGTCGTATCGGGGCAGTGTGCCGCGCCATTATCGACAGTACCCAAACATCTCCGTAGGAAATCTTGGGCTTTGCATTTGCTGTAGAAGTTGAGTCTTGGAGGCCTCGCCGGTGGAAGTGATGATCACTGCGGACCGGGCATGTTCGATGTCGTCGGCCTGCAGATCCGGAGGATAACTAATTTGCTAGGTCGTCACAGGAACTAGGAAGATTCCTCCTGCATGAAGAGCTCCCAGGCATGCAGTCACTTGGTTGGCGTGCTGCTGTTGCGCAACACGAACTAGGATATCTCGTTCAACGCGGTACACAGCAAGACGACGTGCGAAGGAATTGACCTCGTTGTCGAGCAAGGAAGGTAAACAGGCCCTAAAAGATGATTCCTCATGGGGGTATTGGTACAGATTTCGGGCCCGAATGCAGATTCACGGCTCCCGGGTAATAAACTCCTCCTTCCTCTGTGACTTTCTGTGTTCTACAACTGTCGGAGTGGAGAGGTATAGCATTCGACGGTCTGACATACCGTTCCCATGCTAGCTGTCCATGAGAAGAATTATTTCTCCATCCATCCTTCCTCATCATCAAACCCTGCCTCGCTGTAGGGATTCTTGTCCAACCAGTCTGGTGCGCTGATCACGCAACCAGACTCACGATAGAACTGTGTCAAAGTTTGATTCAAAGCTGGATTGGTTAGCACCTCGATCTAGATGCAAGACCACAACTGTAGGACATACCATCTAAGGACATAGGGAGCGAAGGCTGGAGGGTAAACCGAGAGGCGTATTCACGATAAAGGGTCAATGAAGGCGGAAGAGTAGTCCCTGCAATACCAGATCAGCGCTGGATGGGAATGGCGAGATGTCCGGTTTCTGATACCTTTGGGGATGCACAAGTAGTGAGGCTCGGAGGGAGGTTGACCGTTGTCTAAACCCTCCATATAGTTGTCATACGACATTCGCGTAATCTCTTGCATAAAGTGCGTATTAGGCATGAATAATGCACCATTTGATTTCCAAGCTGAAGCGAGTCAGTATGTGAATCGTGGTTGGCTAAATTGACCTACGATTGCCCTTCGCGACATGGGGATGAACTAAGCCATCACGAGACAGTTCGACTCCATCACTGCCCTCCCAGTGATCATGTTCAATGGCTCTGTCGAAGAGTCTCGATTCACGGCAGACTTGAAATCGGTAGAGGGTTGCTGGAAAGCTCCTGTGCATGGGAACATAGGAGCTTCGGCTGTTAGAGACGAAACGAGTGGATGAGAAGTGACGGGCGCCACCAGGGGACACGGTTGACAAGCGTATGAGATTGAAGAGCATGGCTGCCAGCAAGGGAGAGTGTAGACCTTAGAGCTCGGTTGGCTTAGTGGGTGGAGCGACTATCTGGACCGACTTGGAGATGAGGACGCGAACTTGATGTTGGAATGGGTGTGAAACCTCGCATCAATAGTTTATCCATTCTGATGGCAGGATGCCTGATGTTTTGGGCAGCCCCCCAGCGTAGTGTAGATAGCTCTCAGTTCAGAGCATCTTCTATCCTCTTCTTTCCTTCCCAAGTGCACTGTCTCTCCGACTTCTGCATTTCTACCTGTTTTGCTAGGTTTCCTTATAGACTTGATCCGGGACGTTCACGCCATCAGAAATACACCTTGAATGTTCACCAACTACGGTGCCTTTGGTATATCCACAAACCAGCAGACGTGATGCTAATAATTGCCATAGTGGAAATAACATATGATTTCATAGGAGTAATTTCCATTCGATATCTTGTATCCCGCCCAGACCCTTGGGCGCAGCGAAGAACATCCGTCCTCGCCATACAAGTAGAGGAGTATTGCATCTTCCAGCATCTTGAGATGACTTCACCGTATTTGAGAGTATCAAGATTTGGGAAATCTTCAGCGGCGTATCTTCTCTCGATCTCCTCATCTTCAACCTCGGCAAAGGGGCGCACTCCCGTAGAGACTTCATAAATGAAGGAACCTAGCGCAAAGAGGTCAGTTTGGAAAGTTCGCGGTGACCAAGGAAGAATGTGGTATGGGCTTTTCTCTTGCGCAAGAGATTCCAAGCCCTCTGTGCCTGATCCAGCGAAGTCGCATAATGTGATCGATAAATCATCGGCCACGAGAAAATTGCGCGAACTAATATCGGAGTGGACCACACCGTACGTGTGAATAGTAGCAATAGAGCTGACGGCATTTTCTATCCACCGGTCGCGAGTACTCTTACCTAGGCAATGGTTGTGGCTTTTTCAAGTAATCTCGCACGTTGCCGTGCCGCAGATATGGGAAATGGATCCCTTTGCTGGTGATGGCGAGGCAGTCCAGAATGTTGGGATCTTTCGGGAGTATTCGGTAGATGAGCTTTTCGCGATCGATACACATTGCTGAGTATTTTTCTCTGTGCTTCGCAGATTCAATCACTTTGTCACTGCATCCTGCTGTGTTGTATTTGAGAGGAGCCTCGATGATTTAATCATGATTAAAGGAATCCTGATATATACCGGCTGCGCCCCCTAAAGCGACCATCGGTCGAATGGTGCCTTCAGGATTCAAGAACACAGGTCTTCCTTCCATGGTGAGAAGAAAACAATGAGGGAGGCGTAAGAAAGAGTAAACCCGGAGTAGGAACTTATGGAATAAGGGTGCTGGATGCCACGTGACCTACACGCATCAGCGTTCTAAAGTACTTCCAAGGTTATTGGACTCTCACATGCTGTCAAGATAGGAGAGCACCCAATTGGAATCAAGAAGTCCGAGTTGCTATTCCAATATACCGATTTAGGGGCTTGGAATGGATCAACTATTAATACGAGGTCCCACACCTATTCCGACAACATCGGCGATGTTGAGATCACGAATCTTGAATGCCTTGAGCATGGACCGATGTGATGAATCGAGATGTACAAAGTTAGCCGAGAAGACGAGTACAACTGGAAAGTGGAAAAGACAAGTCGCTCAACAAGTCGGCTTCACATCACGAGACGACACGTGATGGGCCATGTCAGCCCTCATTCCAATCCAATTCAGATCGCCCAACTTCCTCGTCCACTACTTCTAGGCACATATTTGCATCGCCTTGTGAGAAATGTCTTCCACTCGCCGGTTCATTCAATCGTTTCGTCACATTCCCACAGAGCTCTTTCGCGTGAACAGGACTGCCACCATTAACCTGCGTGCTAAGCCAGGTCTTTCGCGGCCCCGAACCATCTTCGATCTTCTGACCTTCGACGGAAAAGTTCAACCGAAGGCGCTGAACCCAGGTACCTATGAATGTAATAACAGGCACCGCCATTGGACTCGGTAGATGGAGCTGATTCCCCTAGGGCCGAATGGCGCCTCGATGAGACCGAATTCTCGAGGACAGCAGAATCTGGTCCAAAACATCCGCGGCAATGCAATCATCTTTGCCGTTCCGGCGGGTATGCTCCCTGGATCCTCCTTGGTATCATGATGCTCACAAAGATGGAAGGCATCGTTTTGCCCGACGATCTCATTATTGTTCATGAATTTGGAGATCACTACTCACTGCAAGCGCGGCAGGAGATGACTGTGGAAGGTAGAACCCCCTCACCCAGGAACGACAGACCCGTACTCAAGATTTTTTTCCTAGAATTGAATCATAAGATCACGGCATTCCTGGGAACCTACGGAACGCAGTACACCAGAAATGAATGGCTCCGGCAATATTCCCGGGCAACGGAGTAAGCACAATGGGCTATCGCGCGACTGAGTGACGAGATTAGTAGAAGTGAATCAAGAGAAGAGGCGTGGTTTCCAAACGGTAAAGAAAGTGGGAATATACAGATTGAAGGTCAGTAGGAGGCGATAGTGTAGCCGTGTGGTGGACCTCAGGAATTCTGACAGTCTAGTTAGCGCTAAATAATAGGGGTTAGCTTGGCTCGCATGCACCATCCAAGGCATTCAATCCAACTACCAAAAGGCCAAGGGTCTTATCAATGCTCCCATCTCCAACGGAGGGCTCGGACAAGATCTGCAAAGGTCGAGCTGGGCGCAACCCAGCTCGTGCGCGAGAACAGAGTGCTGGATGCTTCAGAGCGATCCTTTTCTCAGCGCAATGAGTCAGTTGTCACCGGAATCGGACATTCCCGAGCAGCAATTCAATGCCGCGGGAGCTAACAGGTTGTAATGACTCGCTACCGTTTAACCTATTCCTCTTACGGGTGACTTCGTCTTGGTGCATTGACATGTTATGAAGCAGCCTTGCGAACGCACTTCTATCTGATACTAGCCCCCACCCGTCGGTCCAGACCAATGAACAAGCCCCGGCTGCGTCTGTGCAGCTCGTTCATTTTCGACGACAGCCTCGCTAATAGGGCAACGCAGGCTCAATATGTCGTATATCTCGTCCCCGCTAGACTCGAGTCATGTTCCAGCCCCCAGCAGCCGGGCACAATCCTTCACACTGCTCATGTCAAGCGCTTCTGACATGCGAAGCCCCATCACGCAAAGTCCCATCCGCGCTTTGACAATGGCATCCACGCCCAGATATAAATGCCCATCGCTGTCGCGCATATCGCTTCTTTGCAGATGAAACCCCAGCATCTTCCATCCATCCATCCAACCATCCAACTCCTCTCAAATCCACCATGCAATTCACACTTGTTGCTCTGATGGGCCTGGCAAGCCTTGCCATCGCCCTGCCCGCCGACCCTGCCATCATCGACCAGACCCCCGATCCCGCGAGACTCGACCCAAGCGCTAGCACTACTTCCGCTCCTACCGCTGAGACCGGCCTGTCTGGTAATCCATGGGAGAATATCGAACACTTTGGGGAGATCGTGTCGGCCGAGGTCGCCGCCCTCAAATCCAGCGTCGCAACCTCCACCCTGGTCGCCTCTACGGCCTCGCCCGCGCCGTCGGGGTCAGTTGAGCCACGCTTTCTGATTCGAGTCTCCGACTCGGCTATTCCTGCGGCCACAGAGGCTCCTCATCCTCGGGAACGGGTCCCGATCTAGGTTGGCGATGGGCAAGCCGGATGGCCTAAGCGATCATCCGGTGAAAGTCATCTTCATGGTCGGCAGAAGCGTGACGTGTACCGAAGGAACAGCGGGGCGAAATGTCTTGTTTATCTCCCACGAATTGTGTATGAGGTTGCCAATATCATTGGGTGAGGCGAGAAGCGCTTGTCATGAATGGTTCGAACATTGAATTGAAAGTCTTTATATCTCCGGAGCAAAGGTTATCTCCTATGCTATCGTCTCGCCTAATTACTCAATCCGCACCTGTCAAAGTGTCCAATATGGACTACCTTTGGCTGTCTCAGTCCTGGACTGGAGTAGTATGGCTTCGTTCGTAAGACACCGAGTATTACCGCATTCACTGGTATCTCGTTATCTATTGAGCGACAGGCACCATATTCTATAGTATACGGTCACCTCAGCTCCGAATGCCACAGGCCCTCCCCATCTACCATCCTCTGCAGCTTCACCCCCAGCACGGGAACATCCATCTCCACCGCATACGAATGCTCATCCAGGCGGATGCGAATATCCCCCAGTCCCCTTCCTCCATATTCCAGATCATCGACATCAGTCAAGTGCAGATCCCCAAAGATCGTATCGTCCGCCCCCATCCCCACACACACCACCCGCCACATCTCCCAGTTCATGCCCGGCTCGACACTCGCCGGGATCAGCCGCGCAGACCACGATCCAGCCTGCTCCGGCATTCCCTCCAGCGACCCATACAGCGTCAAGAAGTCGGCGTTGTTCGACACCCACTCCGCGATGTATAGTCCCGGTCCGTCCGGATCAACCCCCAGACGTAGATACGTCTCGCGGGTGCCATTGTCGCCATGGCCGGATCGATACACCCCGGCATATCGATTAACCGCGCGGTCCCGCGCAATGTCTTCTACGAAGGGTACCATTGTCTGCACGACCGTCTCTCGGAGTGTCTGCATAGTACCGGGGTTACCGGCGACCATAACCGTCAATCCGAGGCCGTACTCGGGGATCAGCGTCGCAAAGGAGTGATACCCGTGCAGCGCGCCGGCCTTGGAGATGACATCGAGCGGCCGGCCGTCCGACGTCGCGCGCGTGGTGCGGAGGAATTCCCAGGCGAGACCGTAGGCCGAGGACGCGCCGGCGTCCGTCCATGCGTGCGGCTTGAGCCAGCCGTTGATTGTGTGTCTGGGAAGCAGCTCGGCATTTAGGATTGAGCGCAGGTATCTCGACATGTCGTTGGATGTGCTGTAGAAGCCGGCCGTGCTGGGATAGTGAGCGGAGATAGCAGTATATGGCATGGTTACAGGTACGTACGCATCGGCGGCTCCAAGGGGGATTCCCCAGTGATTCGGAATCGGGGGGACGATGCCTGTGCTTGGGGCTGGTGTTTTGGTAGTCGTATTCCTCATCCCGAGAGGGTCCAGGACGAGCTTGTCGACTGCTTCATGGAATGGGAGGCCCGTTGCTCGCTCCAAGACGATGCCGAGCAGGGAGAAAGCCGCGTTGGAGTAGGTGGGACGGTCGTTCAGCGCGAAGACGCGAGGGGCCACCCGCGCTCTTTCGATGATGTCTAGAGGGTTAGCATTGTAGTTAAATATTGAGAGCGGCAGGCCACTTACCCGATGATGTGCATGTCGCATTCTCTCTTTTATGGATCTTCGGAAGCCCATATTGCGCGAAATCCCCCATTTCAGACACCTCTCGCCACACGAAGCAGGGTCCGCCAGCTACGACGGTCAGTCGGGGTCTTTGCAGGCTCGGCGCTACTTACTATCGCGAGATATTCCACTCAGGAACGAGGCGAGAGATCGGAGCGAGACTTGATCCCACTGGACATGCCATGGCTCTTGCGCGTCCAGGATCAACTCGGGGATGTAGCGTGTCACTGGGTCGTCGAGGCTGATAGATTGTTCTCGCAGTAACGCGTATACGGTGATAGTTTTGGATATACTCGCGATTCGGAAGGCCGTGTCGCCATTCACAGTGTGCTCTGGCAGAGCTCTGGCCGTGGAGAAAGAACTCCACAGCGTCTCTTCCGACGATGTCAGCTGTACAGCCCATGATTCTGTCCGGAGATCAAGCTGAGAGATTCTGTCGATGGCATCGTCTAGCCTAGCTCGCATATGGCTCACGCTGGCATCAGCTGCGTGGAGTGTCAGTGGGAAACCCGCCGGCCCAGGCGCATAGCGGGCGTGGAGAACGGGAGATGAGATCAAGGCAACCAGGGTCACTCCTGCGAGACTTCCTGAGCTCCACATCTCGCAGATGTGAATTCGAGGGATCATGCATAAGCCTTGCTCTTGGGAATAAACCACCGAGTCACATATGCACTGCGTGTACTCCGCGTTGATCGTTGAGGGTCTGGTTTAGTTTTAGTGGCGGGCGATAACAGGGATGACAAGCCAATGACCAAACCACGATAGCCCTGGGAGCGCCATTCACGGGCGATAGAAGTGACAGCCGGGGATATCGCCCGGCACTAACTATGAAGCTCGCCAGCACGAACTATCGAAGATAATAGGGTTCTGCGGGGACTACGATCCCCGCGAGGTCGCCGCATGACGTGTTCAGTCTATAAATGCAGACCGGGCGAGATGAACTCCATAGCCAGTCTACTATAGGGTAGATCAGTCGCGGCCATATTTAGGACCCCGAAATTTCTTTAAATGTCTCGAGATGAAATCGATCCTCCAAGGATCCCAAGTAGCGTGGATGTCAAAATAGCTTGGTACATACTACGCCACGCGTAACCTGCGGCCATTTATACCCCTGCATTATGCACCGGCGATCCTCGTAACTGTAACAGCACACGATCTAGATTATATCCAAACGATAAGAACCGTTTGCCCTTCTAATAGTGCTACATGTTCCCTGTGTGAGTCGTCTGGGCTGCTAGCATCTTCAACGAAGTCGCATTGTATACTTTTGGCCGAAACCATATCCTCATCTATTCACTAGCTCCCATCTTCAATCTAAACCACAAACGCATTCCTCTTCCCTGCATCCGCTACACAAGCAGACCAGTCTGCCGTGACAAGATACCACCCCTCGAGAACCACAACCATCGAGAGGGCAATGGTGACACCAGCCCACAAGCCCCGAATCTGCCAGCCAAGATGAAAGGCCGTAAAGAAACTGAAAGGGAGAGCGAAGAGATAAAAGCACGCCAGACTCACCCACCCCCCGACCCGCTGCCTGCCCAGCCCCCTCAAGACACCGTTTCCATTGGCCCCCATGGCGTCGACAAATTGCATCGCTGCAAGAATGGGCAGAGCGCCAGCCACCAGCTCAATGACTTCCTCGTCGCCCGTGAACAGCGGGAGGATATACCGCCGCATCTGTGGGAGGGACAAGACCACGCCATTCAAGGTCCCGATGCCCATCGAGACGGCCGTCGCCGTTCGCGCACTCACCTTGGCGGCATCGACGCGGCCGGCGCCGATCAGCTCGGCGATCCGGGTTGTCGCGACGATGCTGGTGGGGAAGGGCAGTTGCCAGAAGATGCCGCTCAGGCTGGCCATGATGGTCTGCGCGGCGAGGTGTTTGGTGGAGAGGTACGAGGAGGCTAGAGTCAGGATCTCAAAGGCCAAGAACTCCGCTTCAATCATGCACAGGCCGGGGAGGGCAAGGTAGATCATCGGCATCCAGTTGTCAAACAAGGCCGGCGTCCATCCGGGCCAGCATTCACGCCCGGTCAGCAGGAAAATGTACAAGATCAGCAGGGTCGGGAGAAGGTTGTAAGTTGCAACGACAGCTAGGGGGACGCCGATGAACCCCAGACCAAGTTTCTATATTGTCATTAGCAGCACTTAATGGATCAAGGAGAATGGGAGGGCCTACCACGACCAGCAGCCACGATAGAAAGATATTCGCTGCGGTCGCCACGCCCAGCGTGCAGAGAATCGCGGCGAAATGACCCTGCGCTTGCAGATACCGCTTGGTGGTCTCGAATAGAGCAATTCCGGGCGCTCCCAGGATCAAAATTCTCAAGTAGAGGCCGGCCAGCTGGGCGACCGTTGGGTCTGGCACGATGATGGCCAACAGGGCCGAGGCATTGTACCAGAGAGCGGCAATCGGAATGCTGATACATGCGAGCAGAAAGCTCATCCGTTGCACATGGAGGCCGACTAGCGGCCGATTGCCCGATCCATAGGCCTGCGCACAGAGCGTATCGAGAGTGGTAGCGAGACCTTGGAAGATCACCAGCCCAGTGACATTCGCCGTCACATTGGCCAGGCTGACGGCGCCCAGCTCGGAGGGACCCAGCGTGCCAGCGACGATGATGCTTGTCACAGCGACCGAGTAGTGGAGGAGAGACGCCAGCACGAGAAAGACCGAGTTTGCACTGAGGAGTCTCAACTCGATCTGCCATCGTGTTGTTCGACCGGCGACTTCTGGCGTCTGCAGCAATGCGGTTGTCTCTTCGGCGTCCAAGCCATGGTGCGTTACTGTCATCGTCTGCGACTGTCGAACGAAAGCTCCAATTGTGGACTGACTATCGACCGAAATTGTTATCAGCGATCGAGGCCAGGTATATTTCAACCCACCTATCAAGACTCATCGCGGGCGACGGGCCACGGGCGAAGCAGCACGCTATCGCGAGGACGGCCGACGCGGGCGATGGTCTCGGTCTCCCCGCTTGCGATAGCCGCGATATCAAAGGATCAAATGGGGGAAATCCGATGAAGCTTGCCCGATAGGGCTTATCAACGACAGCTCCACCTGCGAAGTGCGGAGAGAGAGCGGAATTGAGAGAGATTGACTATAAACCCAACGTCCCGCCGGCTTCTCTCATCCGTCCTGACTCAACCCGGTCTCTCCTCTCCATTCGCCCCGAGAATCATGAGCGAGATCCGCCAGCGAGTCGCCTCAGCCAAGGCGCATCTCCAGGAGAAGGCGCGCGGCAAGTCGAAGCTATCCGGATGGGTTCTCCCGCGGGAGACGACCAGTTTCGCCGACGAAGGGACATGGACCAACATTGACTCAGACGTGACGCCTGTCGACCGACGGACATGGTCGAGCTTCACCGTGCTGGGCTTCTGGTTCAGTGACGCGCTGAATGCCCAGGGATGGGAAGGGCCGAGCTCGATCATCCAGCTCGGCCTGACGTGGAAGGAAGCATTCTATCTGAGTGAGACCGTCCTTCTACATAGCATGACTCCGTGGATCTGTCTAACCCGTATAGGCGTCCTGGGTGCGATTGTCGACACAATCCCGTTGATACTCAATGGAGCGATTGGCGCTCACTATCACATCCCATTCCCTATTGTGACCCGGGCGTCTTTTGGCTATTACTTTTCCAAGTTTGCGGTCATCGTCCGGCTCATCACGGCGCTTTTCTGGAACGGTCAGTATCTCGGAAGTTTTATAGATCTACAACTGACACTCTCTAGCCATTCAAACCTGGACGGGCAGCACGGCGATGTTTCAGGTCATTCGGGCCATCTGGCCATCCTTCCTGGATATCCCCAATCACTTCCCTGCCGACTCCGGCATAACCACACAGGAGATGATTGCCCACCTGGTCTTCTGGCTCGTGCAGACCCCCATCATGCTCATCCCGCCCCACAAGCTCAAGTGGTTCTTCGTCGTCAAGGTCTTTGTCGTCTTGACCGCCAGCACGGCAACTGTCATTGCCATGACATACAAGGCGCACGGGGTTGGGAACATCTGGGATCAGAACTACTCTGTGTCAGGATCACAGCGGAGCTGGCTGATCATGAGTCAGTTCTCGGCGCAATGCGGTGGCTGGTACGTCCTGCATCTCTTGGTGAATACGCCACCCCCTAACAATCTACAGGGCCACCATGGCGACAAACATCCCCGATTTCACCCGGTACATGCGGAACAAGAGAGGCGTGTACTGGCAAGCCTTCATGCTCCCAGCAATCAACCTCCTCATGTCCGTCTTCGGCACAATCAGTACAAGCTGCGCCAAAGTCGTCTACGGCAGCTACATCTGGAGCCCGCTGGAGCTGGCCTCGCATTGGGACGGCCCGTCCGGCCGATGCGGCGCCTTCTTCGTGGGCCTCTGCTGGGTCGTCGCGCAGATCGGGACCAACATGTCGGCCAGTGTGATTTCGGCCTCGAACGACCTCACCAACCTGTTCCCCAAGTACATGAACATCCGGCGGGGCGTGATCGTCGTGTCCCTGATCTCGGGTTGGATCATGGTTCCGTGGAAGATCGTGTACTCGGCGCAATCGCTGATCAACTTCATCTCCGACCTGGCCATCTTCCTGGCGCCCATCGCGTCCATTCTGGCGGCTGACTACTGGATTGTGAAGAAGCGCAAGTTCGATGTGCCGGGGCTTTATCGCCGCCGGGGCCGGTACCGCTACCAGTACGGCTACAATTGGCGCGCTGCGGTCGCTTGTCTTGTGGCGATTGTGCCTCTTCTTCCGGGTCTGGCCAATTCTGTGAATACCAATATCACGATCTCGAGTGGTATTGAACACCTGTACGAGTGTAATTACTTATATGCTTTTGTCAGTGGGGCCTTTGTGTACGTCGTCCTGAGCAAGGCGTTTCCCGCGCCGGACACCCTGGTTGAAAGTCCGGTCTACGGTGATCCTGCTGTTGTGGATGCCGTGGAGTATGTCAAGGAGGACCACTTGGATAAGTTGAGCGCCGAGGTATCTGAGAAGGGGGATAGAGAGGTGGGTTTTTGATACGTGCTGCTATAGTTGAGTAGGTGATGATTCTTGTCTTTGAATTATCGTATAGCCTTCATCTCGGGCCTATAATTTGGATTATACTACGTGAAATGACAATTTATGAATTCAACCGATTCAACATCGTGTAATAAAAACCATTGCTTAGTCAACAGTGCATCGAGATCTCCCTAACCGTGAAGCTTGCCTGCACCGACATGGTGATTCCTCCCTCCATCGCAAAAACATTCAACTGCTCGTCTGCTGGTTCTCCGTCTGCAAATGTTGATGCGTACGTGTTGCAGCCCACAGCAACTCAGACAGACATGTAGCTTGCTCTCAAATCAAGCTCACGCGTGCAAGAATTCATCCAGGTCCACCTGGACCACCGTACGGACAAATAAGATGCGCAGGGACCTAGTGAGTTCCAGCGAATCTCGAACTTTGAGCAGAACCCCAGGAAAATGTCAATATCAGCTTGTCGAAGACGTTGAGGACCTCCAGAGATACCAGCCAGGAGGATACCATCCTCTTCACGTTGGGGACGAGCTGGATGGTGGCCATTATCGCCTGGTTGACAAGCTTGGCTATGGAGGATACTCGACTACATGGCTCGCCCGCGATATACGCAACGCGCAATATGTGGCCGTGAAGGTCATTACGGCAGATGCGAGTTGCTGCTCGCATGAAACTAGCATTCTCCGTTCGCTGGGGAATTTTTTATCTAGACCCGGAAGGCAGGCTGTTCTCCCTCTGCTCAACGAGTTTTGGGTTACCGGCCCCAATGGAGAGCATAGATGCATGGTCACTCCACCCGCACGAATGAGCCTATTCGATAGCAAAGAAGCGTCGATATCTGGCCTTCTCCAGCCTACGGTCGCACAGTCCATCGTCGCGCAACTGATTCATGGAGTGGCATTTCTTCACAGTCAAAATATTGTACACGGGGGTATGTTCTCCACTGCTAATGACCAATCTGGATGAAATCCCTGACCAAAATCACATTAAGACCTTCATCTAGGCAACGTACTAGTCCAGTTCGCTGAAGCGATCGATCACTCCACCACACCGGAACTGTACGAGCGGTTCGGCGCGCCAGAGCCAGAAGCTGTCGTCCGTCTTGATGGACAACCGTTGACGGACGGTGTACCCTCCCACGTCTTTGTGCCCGGTTGGTTTGGCGTCCGCTGTGACGATCTCATTCTTGGCCAGGATAGGATCTCCTCGGCGACTTTGGAGAATCTTTCAACCCACAAAAGACGGCAAGGTTTTCGTCAAAGACGCTTCCTCTCCTTCAGCCTCCTGAAGCCCGATTCTCGGACGCTCCACTCTCTTTTGCGTCCGATATCTGGACACTCGCGTGTACGGTCTGGGAGATCTTTGGCCAGCGACCGTTGTTTGAAGCGTATTTCCCAACCCCCGACCGTGTTACCGCAGAGCAAGTCGAGGTCCTTGGCCTCTTACCTTCTGAGTGGTGGGAAAAGTGGAGCCAACGAGCAGACTGGTTCAATGAAGAAGGCGAACTGTCGAAGCGACCCAACAGTATGCGTAGGGCCTGGGAGCAGCGGTTTTCCGACAGCATACAGGAACCACGGGCCAAAACAGGCCTGAAGACTGTGACAAAGGATGAAAGGAACGCATTTGAGGCGATGATGCGGTCGATGCTCGCTTTTCGTCCGGGGGAAAGAGCCACGGCGCAGCAGTTGATGCACTCCGAGTGGATGAAAGGCTGGGGACAACCGGCGCAGGAACGGAGCTGGGGGTTGGCGAAAGGTCAATGAAAGGATTCGCAATGAGTCCAAATTTCCCATTCACGGACTACAGCCACCCATTTTCAACAGCGTCTCCCTCCCAAGCAAGCCCCTATCATGGTCCGAATCCAATGTTATACTGTCTTTTCGTCTGTGATGCCAGAGCGATTTCCAGCGACTTGATCGAGTCTACAGCTATGCACAGGACTGACTGGCCTGGATGAATAGGGCGAAATAAACGATGGTTTCGGCCGGTTCTCACCTTTGGGTGCTCCTCTGTCCAGGAGCGCCACAAAGTATATCAAAGAACCGACCGCGAAAGGCCGAGGAGTGGTTGAAAGAAAACCCGATGCGATCCTGAGCGAGACAGACATATCCGACTCTGAAGCCAGGATCGTGGTGTTCCGAGGGGTGTTTCTTTGTGCTCAGTTCCCACGGCGTCTCGTCTCACCCCGCAAGTGTGCTTTTATAGGCGTCCCCCATTGCCTCGCCCTCACTCCGGTACCATTTCTCTCATCTCAGGACTTTCACTCATTTCCTCTTCAGAATGCCACCAAAAAAGCGAAAGGCGCGGGAGACGGGCACGCCTCCGCCACCCCCCGATGAAAAGAAACAGAAAACGGAGCAAGACCCCGAGCAAGAGAGAAAATCATGGATGAGAGAGATTCTGTACGGCTCACCAGATGACCCAACACCTCGGATAAAAGTGGACGTAAAAGATCTCGATCTTGAAAAGTCCTATGTATCCGAGTGGAAGCCGACTCGGATCGTCAGACCTCCAAAAAAGCGCTGGCAATGGTTCGAGAACGAACCGCTTTATGACTATAGTAAAGCGCCCAAGGATTGGACATGTTTCGATGACGATCTTGATCCCGAGTATGCTTTGCTGATCGGATTGGTGCCAGCATTCTCGCTAACGCGCGTGCCAGTGACATTGACGGCCACATTCTACGGTGCCATGAGCGAATTCAGGACAATATCATGCCCTCCATCTTTCAACATCGGTTGATAGAATATGAGGACGAGAGAACACGTCGCCGGTATGTCGATGCGTGGAAAGTGCAGATTTCTCTTCTTTGCATGATTGTAACTTTTCTACCAGCCCACAAACTGACTTGAACGATTGGAATCAGCGAAATGATGTCCAAAGAGCCCGAAGGATTGAGTTGGGAGAGCGTTCAGAGATTGGACCATCTCAAGCTCATTGAGGAATACTATGAAGACAAAGATGATACCAAACAGCTGGCGAACATCAGAGGTGTCATGCAGGCCTACCGGTCAAAAAGGCTGGCATGGACCCAGGAACTAGTCACATATTGGGCCAGTGGGGTTCAACTCTGCCAGCCGAGACCATTCGACTGGGACGAATTCGAGGCCATATACGACGACCAGATGGAGAAAAATGCCAGTTTCTGGACAGAAGGCGTACGTCAACGACTTCGATTCGCATTCGCCGACGTGCTAATCGCAAGTTAGATTGGTTCGCCCGAGCCGTCACTGATGCTTACCTCGATCACTCTCAACCCCACGTTCAATGGTTTCCTTACGCCTGTAAGAGGACCTATGCTTCTTCCCCCACTTGCTCATCCAAGGCTAACTCCCACAGGTTCGCTTGGCGTGTCGGCTTCCTGGTTACCCTTGGTGGTGCGAGTTCGAATTTGTGTACGACACGGGGGCCACCGTGATGATGCTTTACGCGCAGGATCTTACCATGATGAGAGGCCCATATGCTCCGCCTGCGTATCCCGAAGCTAGAACGCCTGGCGCTATGGGGCTTGGTGCTGCCTATGGACCCGGCAAAGTCATGCGGGTCGTCGAGATCGAGGTGACTATTCTGGATTCGAGTCGACGGAGAATGACAAGCTGGACAAGAGTGACGACTGCCGTAAGGTCCGGATCGGTCCGTGGACCGCGTGGTGGCATCAGACTCGACGGCCCATTTCTGCGGCGGGCATTGTTCACCGGAACAGCCCCTGATGGCCTCGGCAGAACCGTTCTCTCGAATGTCAAGTCTATGCCGTCTATTCAGGCCCGAAACTTGGTAACCAATCCACCTCCTGCCTGGGGCTATAATGGCAGCTTTTATATCAATCATTATACTGGTCAGCCCTGGGCAGCGCCTGGAATTCTGGCACTACCGCCGCCGCCGACCAAAGGGCCCCAGCCGAAAGGGCCCAAGGCAATGCCACCGAGAGCACCGAATGCTGGACTTTAAATGGAAACGTGTACTGTCTAAAGTGCGAGATCATTTACCTCAAGGCATTCGCATTTCTGTGGCAACGCTGCCAGGGGACCTGGAGCGGGAGTGAGAAGCAGGTGCAGATTCTTTTCAAAATGCCCTTGTCAGTCATGTCTACCCAGTCACCCATGCCATTGGTAGGTAACCTGGGGTGCCCACAGACACCTTTTCCATTTGACTTTTATACCAATTGGGCATATCGGCAGGTGGTTGTGTTGGTCGTTTCGTCAGTGTGCTCCCTAGATATCCTCAGTTTTTTGTGCTTACGTTCGGTGTTAACACTGCCTTGAGCACGATGAACAGCCTAGGGCATTTCCACTTCCGTCTTGGTGTTATGAAATTCATATTCACGGTTGCTTGAACGCCCTGATACGGGCCACAACCCAGCTTCTTCCACTGGGTTGAGAATGCCTCTCGCATCTTGTATACCTCGCCATCTTCCACAATATAGTACGTACAAGCATCAAGAAGTGCGCCGTTAAATGAATTTAAAGCCTCGCGCTACCAAGCATAACCCACTCAACAAGCCACTCAGCCCCGTACAAACAATGAGCAGCCCGAAGCCACTCCCGTATGCTCCTGCCAGGCGCCCTTGCCAGCCATCCGCCTTCAACAACGCCTCGCTGAACGGCCCACTCACCACATTCCCAATGCCCCGCCCAAATGCAATCATGGAGAAGATGACAGTCGCGTCGGCAGATGTGTCCACGCGCTGGACCTCGCGTATCATGCCAGACCATGTCGCGGAGTAGCTGCCGGCGAATATGCCATATGCGACGCAGAACACCATCAGAACGCCGATCTGGGTAGAGAAGCCCCAGATCAGAAATACCGAAATCACGGTGCCGAGGGCCGAGATGGCAACGCAGGTTAGGACGTGGTATCGATCTGATAGGAAGCCCATGAACACGCTGCCAAAGACCGACGCCAGATTCAGCGCGGTGACAGTCAGGGAGGCGAGCCAGCCGGTGGCGCCGAGACTGCGGGCAAAGGTTGGCAGGTAGAGGGCCGGTAGGAAAAAGCCGATTGCTTCCATGATATTACCGAGCTGGTAAGTGACGAAGACCCTGTTCAGGAGAAAGCGGGGATTGAGACGAGCATAGTTGACGTCACTCGAAATGGGCAGCCGGGGGCGATGGAAGTAGAGGAACGGAGCTGCGAGAAGGAAGAGGATCACCGACATGATCCGCAACGTTGTCTGGAAGCCGAACTGCTTCAGCAGCTTGTCGAGAACCAGTGGGAACACGATGCCCGACACGCCCGATCCTGCCCATACGATGCCAAAGGCCAGTCCGCGCCGCTTGTCGAACCATTCGGGCATGAACAGAATGGATGGGCTGTATGCTATACAACCGCCGACTCCGAAGCCGACGCCCTGGGATAGAATTAGATGCGTGACATTTGACGCAAATGAGCCCATGGCTAGAGAAAAGCACATAAGGGTCAGTCCGATGGTTGAGAACCACCTCGCCATCCGGGGTAAAAGTATCATAATGACTATCGCAACTGGACAGCTGAGGTAGGCCACTCCCTGGATCCAGATATCAGCACCAAAGAATATGCGAGGCGATACCTCAACTTACCGTGGCGCAGGTACCGATGACCGCGACCATATTGGACCCTTGCAACTGTGCATTGTCCCGGTAGTAACTTTGGAAGACGCCGAATGAGAATGCAAATCCTGGCGAGATACCTGTTAGCCTCTCTCCCGGCGATATTCATACTGTTCGTGCAGGGACCGAGTACCGACCTACCCCATATCAACGCCTCGAGCATTGCCGAAGCTGCCAAGAACATCCATGCCTGAAGCCCGCCATCCATGGGCGGTAGATCCTTCTCATCAATAAGATCTGCATGATCTTTCTCAATACATGGAGAGTGTCGTGTGATCTCGCATGAACTCGACGTGACAGATGTTGAATCTCTGAGGTCCATCGCGATAAATATGTCCTTTCGTCGTCACATATGTTTTTGACGTATGAGGTCTATCCTGGATGGTCGACCCCTTTATAACCGGGATTTACTCTGTGGTTCCTATTCAAGGTCATAATGTCACATTTCGCAGAATAGGACGATCGAAGGGTGCAAAGGGATGGAAATCCCAACGTCAGTCGCATGACGGAAGGAATTTACCACGCCGCGCACCCGATTCATTGCTCTGGTATGTCAGAGACTAGTAAATAGGCTGTGAGACGGGCATCCTGATTCAGAATCCACTTCCAGATCATGCAATTGGACCGGGAATTTGATGATTCTCACACAAAGCCATGTGGACTCGGTCCAATGTGCCGTCGACCACCATCGGAAGGGAGGATGGTATGGGCGACTTGGCTTTATCGCAGGGGGAATTACCAACCGTCACGCTTGACGTGCTCTGCGTGGGGCATGGAATCATCCGAAGGGCGAGTATCCCATTTCGACTGGGTAGAACCGGCTTGGTTCGGGGATCTCAAGGACTGGAATGTAGGGCATTATCGTAGCCAACCACCGCTGGTGATCGCCAAAGTCAAATCGGGGTAGAATTGCAGAATGACATAGCTGGCGCGGGATTCTGTTTCCTGACTGATAAAGCTAGCCCCTTGCTTGCCTTGCAGGAGTAGCCATCGACCATTAGGCGATATGGTCGGGGACTGGACGTTGGTGATACCGTTGCTGATCTGGCGCGACGTGCCGTTGACTGGGACTGCATACGCCGGTGAAGTCATCAATGCGTCCTAGGCCGACAGTATTCCCAGACTGACGCAACGGGAGGAAGCTTCATCGTTCCAAATGGGGTGTTAGTCAAGGGTCTCAAGTGTGCAATCTATCGATCTGCCCGGACCATGAAGATTGAAACTGCATATTAACACTGCATGCGATTCCTATACACACCAGTTCTCTCCCACATCTATGATACCACAGCCAGCTGGCTTCGCACGGCCATATTCTCCTCCATCCCAGGGTGAGGGAACCCCGACAGCTCAACGCCCTTCCGGAACAGAAGACAATGGGTCGATCCTCCAAAATGGAACATGCCAATCTGATCGCCCTTCTTGATATGTTCGCCCTCCTTCACCGTAATCTCGCACGTCGACACTTCCGCCATGCCCACACCAATAAATGCCATCAGGCCAATCGCCGGCTCGTCGGCCTCGATGAAGATCACCGCACGCGTGGCAGTCGCCGTGATATATGCCTGCGACGCGACTTCCCCGGCAAGATCAATATCCTGGGAGTGGAATTGCGGGTTTCCAACACCCTCGAAAAGCGGCTCCGAATAGTACGTGCCATCGACCACGAACGCCTTGGCCACCCGTCCAGTGACGGGCGCATGCCAGCGGTGGTAGCTCAGCGCACTCAAGAAGGCCTGGTAGACCGTGCCGCCGACGAATTGCGGTGCATACGAGTCATGGTCCAGCATATCTAGGACCGAGTACGGCTGGCTCTTCATCCAGAACCCATCGCGGCCGCTCACGTTGCGCGCAACTCGGAATGGCTTGGACTCGCAGGCGTTCGCGATGACGCGGCCATTGTCCGGGTCTGCCACGGGGCGTATTCCGTCGCGGAACAGCCTCGTGAAGAAGTCGTCCCAGGATGTGAAGCCGTAGTTCGGCGCGGACGGGTCGCAGTGGAACATTTGGTGGAAGTCCAGGTTTGCGGACACTGTTGGACCGACTTTGGCGACGGCAGTGAGGTCGCGATGGCCGGTCTGGCCGAACCAGCCGTTCGAGGTGTTGTTGAGAACATGCGCGGACGCTGGGGAACGCAGGAATTCGGCCCATGCGTTGAGGACCTTTTTCAGCATCGCATTGATTTCGGGGTCGAGGAAGGCAGCGTAGCCGCTCGGCGTGCCCATCGGCCAGTCCAGGAGTGCATTGATGGGAAGACCGACCAGTCCGACGCGGTGGGATTGGTCGGTCCATGACGGGGCTGTGGTCAGTAGATGGTTGAGCACTTGGAGGAAGTGCTCGTAGTTGCGAATCTCGGGGTGGCCTGTTGGATCTTGGTCGTAGGGCTCCTTGTGGGGGACCTCTTTGAACATGCCTTCGATGAGCATGTACACCCGGGTGTTGGTTTCGATCAGCTCTTGGAACTCTTGAATAACCGGATGGAGATCCTTGTGTTTGCTGTCAACCTGCTTGATGACACCACCTAGCCATTCTCGATGCGCTTTGTGGTCAGATGGCATCCAATTGCCGACCCTGGAGGACGTTTAGTGCGATTCCTTGTCATCACCGTCTGTTTTGGGCATACTTGTGAAGCTTGTGAGGGTGATGACTATCTCGTGGCATTGCGGCCTCTGATCCAGCTCAATGGCGTGGGTGATGTCTTTTGCTGCTGTATGAAGAGCCCTCGAGTGTCTCCCGGGCTGAATTAACGTTGTGGAACAAAGCTTGGCCGTGATCATCTCGGCAACGCATCTATTTAACAGAATCGGGGACGTTGCATCATAGTGACGGTTGGGAAGAGAAAAAGGTACAAGTGATAAATCATTGGCTCCAATCTTCCACTCTTCGAAACCTGGAGATGTGCCGATTCCGGGGACATGATGTCATACTTATCGACGCCCAACTTGATTCAAAGCCAGACTACCATGGGGACTTTGAATTCTGTTTATCAGTGATAACCACTCGCCCGTTTCCATCTGCTTAATCGCCGTGATTCGGTTATCAATTGAATGCGTACTTCGTTTACCGTATGCACGAGGGAATGCTAGTCAACAACGATCACCTCACTGCATGGAAAGATCTCTGCGCCATAGGGCGAACTGTTCATTTCTCAGTTGCACCGTTCCTTAAATCACTAACTACATTTCTTCGTAAATCTTCACTGTCAAATCTCCCATGAAAGCGGGCAAGTCGACGATATGGCCGAGTCATGATCTGCCACAGAGCTGATGCACACCCACAGGTCAGCCCCATTATCATGAGATCCATCTCCAGCTACATATCCCCAGTCACGTCACTGGCCATACCACTGGTCATCTCAGTGTCGTCGTCCGCATCCCTGTCGACATCCCACACGCTGCTCTCATGCTCGCTCAGGTCACTCGGAGGCGGGCTCAGCACGCTCTCCGTCTCGGTCCTTTGGCTGTCCTCCTCACTGTCCGGGTGTTCATTTTCGGCAACACCCTTGTCATTCCCAACCTCCCCGGTATTGGTGGCCATGGTATGATCACCAGCCCAGTGATAGGAGTACGGGGCACCCCACGCAGCCGCAAACTCGCCCTTGACATGGTCCAGGAAGTCCTGGATCTGATCCTTCAGCAAGTTCAGGAAGATAACCCCAGCCCACTCCTCGCACGTTGCCCACTGCGTCGTGTAGGCATTGACATCGAAAAGACGCACGGTATCGCCCCAGGCGATCGCGCCGAAGATAGGACGCCAGGTGGAATTCACGCTGCGAGACAGACGGGCCACGCTCGCCGGCATCTCGGGTATGGCTTGGTCCCAGGGTCCCATGGGAGGGACAGTAGGGCCGGCCCCGTAGCAACGAACGACAAACAGGGTGTTGAACGAGATTTCCATGTCGCCTGGGCGCTGGGCGACACGGATCACGTACACCTCGGTCCAATTTGGGTCATGCTGGAGACGAATCTGGTAGCCCTCGTCAGGCGGGAACCAGTAGACGAGGATGCTGGTCCACACGCTGGCAACGTCGGTGGCAGTGCAGTCGGCGTCGAGGATGTCGGTCTGGTCGTTCAGCGCGGTGCAGTGGTAGAACTGTCGCCGAGTGACGCGGACTGTCAGCGTTGTTCGACAAGACATGCGCGTCCTGCAAGCAACTGCCACTATGAGAACTTACCTGGCCATGACCTGAGGCCGTGGGACGCATCTTGAGCATCAGTCCACGGGATGGCAGGAGGAGTCAAGGTCTTGGTTGCGTGTAAGAGGATCGGATGAAAGGATGGAAACATAACAGAGCGCGATGATGGGTGATGAGACGCGTTTTGTGTTCACGAGGGGTGCTGCCAAAACCAATTCAATGTCGTTCCTCTCACTCAGGCAGCGCATGTCTCAATTGCCTATTCCCGCTGAAGGCAACCCAACTGATCGCTATCCTTGAATGGGATCATCAAGGGTGAATGCCTCATGAGCAGCAATATATTGAACACTGGCGATTTGAGGCATAATGCAGGTCTTGTGTATATTCCCATACTGCATGGCTTCGCACTGTCAAAGGTTTATTTCGTCTGTACATATTTAGCTTATGACTGCTCTCATATCTGCCAGTAAGTGCCTTGTGATATCACGGTATTATTGTTGGCGTTAAATTGTCAAGACTAGTCTTCACTTACGATTAAATTAACTCGTGGATACAAGTAGATTCAAGTATCATGGCCAAGACCGCATACTGATAGCAATGGCTTGGAAGAATCATTCACATAGGTATAGATATACACACTCGACTATGTGGTGGAGCCACGGAGGTATATCCAGTGGTAGGCACCGAGACAGGAAATATAAAGGACACACAGGTGTGCTTATATTGGTTTTAATTCGAAACTTGTGTTCGAAGCCTATGTGCAATAGAGCTTAAAAAGATGGATATACTGATCCCTAAAATTTGTACTGAGATGCAGGTTACTATGGTGAACTTGATTTGGAATGGTCGAGATGGAAGGTGATTCAAGGATCTTTTAAATCTAATTCAACCGGCACAAATTCACTTTGAACTGATAGTGAGAGGAACCAATGCCGATCGATAGTATATTAGTGAAAGAGAAATAGAAGGAAGTATTTACTCTTATGAATGAGAATTCGGCACAGGGAGGGGAGAGGAAGGGAAAGAAGTTGATGGACTCAGGCTAGACATCCACAGTTGCTGCCTTATAGCTCTGGCCACAACCAATCTTGAAAAAGGGAATAAGCGATTGATCCTGCCCACTCCATTGTTCGCCTACACTAGGAAAACAACATAATTCTAATAATGAATGCATCAAGTGCACAAGATAAGTTCGCCTTTAACCTTCTGCAGGTACGCGAATTACAGTAGTGGTTGCCACATTTGCCACCCAATCAGAGCACGCAGAAAATCGCGATCCCGTTGAACCGAGGCCAGTTTGGTCCGCCTATCAGATCCCCCCGAGGTCGGGAGATCGTCGGAGCGACTATATTTGCCACATGAATCGGGGGTTTTTTTTTCTTTTTTTTTTTTTCGCGTGTCGAGGCGTTATTATTGACACCCGGAGGTGTACATGTACCTATGTAAGATACCCAACATTTCCAGAGAAGATTCCATTGGCTTCTAGAAGGATATCCCCATGGAGTGGCATTTTGTCCTGAAGGCTGAAAAAATCCTGAGCACAATGCGGCTCAGTGCAATCTTCAACCAATCAATACTCACGCCACGGATACTTGATGTACCATGGATCGGATGCGAGACAACGGAGTGCAGTGAAACCCCGACGGGATAAACGTTTACGACCATGGGAGGTGACGCCGACATATGTCATAATGCATGGCCTTCGCTACAATATCCCCATTGTTGAAGAAAGAACGGACGGGCCCTGCGCCGGGTGAAACGTGGCCTGCTTCACTGTACGAGATTGCGGGCTTGGGGAACTTAATTCTGCGGTTTCTCGCAAACTACGGCAGGTAAACCGGGGGTCGCTCGTCACTCAACAGATTCTGGTGGAGGTGCTCGGGGGATCCACCGACCGCGATCGTCTCGGTCACCCAACAGGGTAACAAGACCATGGCGGACTGCTCTGGATTTTTGTTCGCATACTGTGCTAGAAATGCCCTAGAGCGACATTAATAGACGGAGAATCCCCCTGGATTCTTCTAGACCCTTGAAAAGGTCATTTGATCAAATCTCCAGCCGAAGTCAGGTCAGCCGACCTGAACGCGGCTTGCCGGTCGAGTTGCCGGGTGGGGCCGAGTGCTAGGCATGCCGAGCCGACTCGGAGAGAACAGGGTCGGGACGTCTTCGGCCTCTCTTCGGGAGTACTATGCCCGCCCGAAATGCACATTCGGCGCGGTCCTTGTCCGAGACGGGCAATGGTTACTTGCCGAGTGGCGTTCCTGTCCTTGGCTTCAATTCGCCCAACATTCCTGCGGTCCACTGGTCTCATGCGCAGAATCTGGTTCTGTATGGCCCCATTGCCAGATTAGGCTGAGCGGTACATACATGACGATGGCGGAGAAACACAGTAGTCAAATCTGGAGCTTGCGGTGTTCTGAAGACTTGGGGATGGGGATCATTCCAAGAGGCATTGTAGGATTCTTCGTCGAGGGAGGTTTGAGGGGAGAGGATGGCAGTAGCAACGACCTACTGCATGCGGTACTGATACTTCCGTACAGATCCCCACTGTGAAAAGTTTGATCTATCAAATGACATCCATGAGAACACGTTGGAGCAGTACGGAGTACCACGAGACTAACCTCCATGCTTTTGGCCACTAGCCTCCGTACTCCGTAGTCCCCATACCCGCAAACCCGGAGTTTTGCGGATGACGACAAGCCCTGCCCCTGGGAAGCCTGGTTATATATGCGGGATAATCTTTCGTCCTTTTCCGTTATTTATTAAACCGGGCCCTCGCCTCGTTCCTGATCTTTCCCTCATACCTCCTTCACACACCACTATGAAGTTAAAACAATCACAGCCGACCTCGGCCTCTCACGATGAGAACATCCCTTCCCCCGAGACCACTGCCTCCCATCTCGAGTCACACGATATCTATCATAAGGGCTGGATTGTTGGAGGAAAGCACCGCCAGGAGCTAGGCGATGAACAATCACAGGAACTCGACAAGCGGTTACTACAAGAGGTTGACTTTGACCTCCCGCTCACGGTGACCAAGCTTACAGAGCATGAGGGCAAGCACTTCATCGTGCTGGAGTTTGCAAAGGATGACAAGGAGAACCCTTTCAATTGGAGTGGAGGTAGAAAGGCTTTCATCAGTGTTCTGCTTTGCCTGATGACCCTTTTCATTGGTCTTGCCACCACAGCATACAGCTCAGGTATTGGAGACATGGTTGAAGATCTGGGAGTGTCGACAGAGCTCGGTCAATTGGGACTGTTCTGCTTCAACTTCACATGTGCCCTTGCTCCATTGTTCCTGGCTCCATTCTGTGAACTAGCTGGGCGACGAGTTGTTTACATTGGCTCGTACGTGTGTTTTGCCCTGTTGTTCATTGGTCTGGCCCTCGGCAAGAACATTGCAACCATCCTCGTCTGCCGGGCCCTGCTCGGTCTCTTTGGATGTGTTGGCACCATCCTCGTTGGAGGCACCTTTGGCGATATGTACACGCCGGCCCACCGTGCCATTCCTATGGCATCGTTCTCGTTCATCGCTATTTTCGGCACGGTTGCCGCCCCTATCTACGCTGGCTTCATTGACCAAGCGTTGGGATGGCGATGGGTTGAGGGCATTCAGGGCCTGGCGAACATTCCCCTCGGCATTCTGATTGCCATTTTCCTCTGCGAGACGCGTGGCAGCGTGACGCTGAACAAGCGCGCCAAGATGCTGCGCAAGGCCACTGGCGACGAACGCTTCGCCACTGACAACGAGATCGAAGCCCCGGGCGTCAAGCAAATGCTGCACAACTCATCCGTCAAGGCGATTCGCATGCTCTTTACTGAGCCTGTGGTCTTTGCCTTTGGTCTCTGGATCAGCTTCGCATGGTTCCTCACCTTCCTGTTCCTCTCCGTCATCCCCATCACCTTCCAAGACAAGCGTGGCTGGAGTGAAGGCGTCGCTGGACTGCCTTACATCGCTCTCTGCATTGGCACGACCTTGGGCTTTGCATTCAACTTCTTCCAGATTCGAAAGTACGAGGCGCTCGTCAAGGATCCCTCGACCAAGGCCGAACCCGAGGCCCGTCTGTACGGTGCCATGTGTGGTGCCGTCTGGCTGCCGATCGGTCTGTTCATCTACAGCTTCACCCAGTACAAGGACCTGTTCTGGTTTGGCCCCGTCGTCGGTCTTGTCCTGATTGGCATTGGCATTTTCTTCATCTTCGAGTCCTGCTACAGCTACACCTCCGACTGCTATGGCGAGAACTCGTCGTCGGCCATCGCGGGCCAGGGTTTCATGCGAAACACCCTCGGTGCCGTATCGCCACTATTCGCCACGCAATTCTTCACCAACTTGGGCAGTCAGTATGCTGGACTGCTGCTGGCCCTTATCGCCACTCTCTTGACCTTCATTCCGTTTGTGCTGTTCAAGTATGGACCCGCCCTGCGGGCTCGGTCGAAGCTGGCTAGCACCACGATTAACGGTGCTTAAAAGGGTATCGGAACGGGCGTCGAGGGAGGTAGGAAGTGACGGTCTGAGAAACGTATATAAGCCGAGTTTCATACGCATTAGCGCTATGCATATATGTATAAATGAACAAAATGAACAAAATGAACAAAAGTGATGAAATCCTTCCAGTTGCTTAGCCAGCTTGAGAATAAGATGATCACGCCGATAAGGGCGGTCAGTTACTCACGTGACCTACCCCCACAACTGCTGTCTCTATTTTCCAACAGGCAGGCGGTGTGTGCATACTTTTCCCTTCCCCGAAATTTTCGCTCGCGATCTCCAACTCCAACCATCATCCATCTTCTTCCGCTGTACTCTCGGCAGTGATCCTTCGCGTGAGCCATTTCTCAAAGATCTGGTTTCTGAACAACAATGGCTGAAGATACCTCTGCCGGTTAGTCCCATGCCTCCCTCGAATGGGCGTGACACTGACTTCATGGACAGCCTGGCCCATCGCCGATGAGAGCCTGACCCAATCTCTGCTCGACCTTGTCCAGCAAGCTGGACACGCCCGTCAGATCAAAAAGGGGGCTAACGAAACCACCAAGTCCCTCAGCCGGGGTACCAGTGAGGTTAGTTCAATGTGGAAAATCCCCAGACAGAGACCGGGCTAACTTCTCATCCAGCTTGTCATTCTGGCCGCCGACACCACCCCGCTCGCAATCCTCTTGCACCTTCCGCTTCTGGCTGAGGACAAGAACGTTCCCTACGTTTATGTTCCCAGCAAGATGGCGCTCGGACGTGCAACTGGTGTTTCGCGCCCTGTGATTGCTTGCAGTACGTCCCCACTCTCACTTCGGATGTGGAGGTTCTCTCACACTGACACTGGAAAATAGGCATCACCTCCAACGACTCGTCGGACCTCGCTCAGCAGATCCGCACCATCAAGCTGCAGGTCGAGCGCCTGATGATCTAAGATGGCCACGGTTTGGTATTCGCGGAGGAACGTATCGACGTGGAGCGCAACGAGAACGTGAACTACAGTCATGTACTCTCCCCAGAACGGAGGACTTCTTTGCTTCTGTATTTGGCTGCGTTCTTAGCCCGCTCAATGCTGGTCAAGTCTTTTGCTAGATTTTCTCAGCCCGTCGAATACCAATTCAGAACCCTTTGAGTAAATTTTCTTCCTATCCTAGCGCCCAGTTGTAACTAGCCTGGTGTCCGCAGATTGCTAGTCTACACGGATACTGGTTTCTGCGGAGTGCGCGTATGTATCATATTCAATCTGTAAAGACTGGTCAATTGCCGACCGCTTCCTATGCGCCTCAGTGTCAAGAGACAGTTCCGGGGAATTGGATTCCCAACCCCGGATTATCTGTGAATTTGCGTAGTTGTCAACCTGCAGAATAAAGATAGTGCCCGGTACGGGCCTGGATGACCTGATCGACCCCCTCGAATATATTCTCGCATGCAGAGGCGGCTATAGAACGAAGCTGGGATCCACAAGATGTGTGCGCTAAGCACTAGTTGGCTAGCACATCCATCACCGTCAATGAAGCAGAAATTGCCGATGCCAGCTATATCCCTCATGTAAACGAAGACATACATTTTACTTGATACCCGCAACGCTTGCACGGAAGGCTTTCAATCTCCGACTAAATGAACATCTCCCACTATAAACAAAGCGGGAGGAGAAAACTGGAGACAGATGAATCAGCTCAAAGCCGAGTGGCACCGGCGTGTCAGCAGCGTGGTTAGCGTGCCGATCAATCAATGTCAGACATTCTCCGGGTTTCACTCTCCGTTTTCCAACTGAATCCTCCTCCCACTACACCCCAAACATGTACTCCGCCTCCCTTATGCCTTTTATTGACCTCTACGGTGTCCGGTGGAGCGCCATATGGACCAATCCCGAACGTCTCCTGCATACACCTTACTTCGATCCCCCGGAGATAATGCGGAACTTAGCCCTAAAGTGCAGAATGGTCCGATCAGGCGATGCGGGTCAATCTAAGTATTAATCTATTCTGTTGGACGGCCGCCAGCTAGTTTTAATATATAAGCTGTAATGTGTCGCCGATCTTGCTTGGTTCCCCAGGGGCATTCATTCTTCTTTGTTCTTGTCTGTGACAGCTTCATTCGTTTTGTTCATTCATTCTTTCGTTTCATCTCTTTCAACATGGTCTTCACCTCGTCTCTGCTCGCAATTGGCCTGGCGCCATTTCTTGCAGCGGCCCAGCTTTCTGGTTCCGTCGGCCCAACCACTACCTACGCCTCGAAGGCCAGCAACAAGATCTGCAGCGTCCTCGACTACGGCGGTGTTGCCGACAACTCGACCGATATTGGCCCAGCGATCAGCTCGGCCTGGGACGAGTGCAAGGACGGTGGTGTGGTCTACATCCCGTCTGGCGACTACGCGCTCGATACCTGGGTCGACCTCACCGGAGGCAGCAGCTGCGCTATTCGCATCGATGGAATCATCTACCGCACTGGGAGCGACGGTGGCAACATGATCTACATCGAGCACACCTCCGACTTCGAACTGTTCAGTTCCACCTCGGCGGGCGCCGTGCAGGGCTTTGGATATGAGTTCCACGCCAAGGGATCGATCAGCGGCCCGCGTATTCTACGCCTGTACGATGTCTCCGACTTCTCCGTTCACGACCTTGCGCTGGTGGATTCGCCTTCTTTCCACTTCTCGCTGGACTCCTGCGAGAATGGTGAGCTGTACAATATGGCCATTCGCGGCGGGAATGAGGGTGGATTGGACGGTATTGATATCTGGTCGACTAATATCTGGGTTCATGACGTTCGTGCCTCACCTTGGGCCCTGGTTTGTGTCGATCGTGGCGTTAATTCTTCTTCAGGTAATGGTCACCAACAAGGACGAGTGCGTTACTGTCAAGGTAAGCCAATAATATTCCCGCGAGTGCGCCTCGGGCATCTCCCGACTAATCCGTCACAGAGCCCGTCCCAGAACATCCTAGTCGAGAGCATCTACTGCAACTGGAGCGGCGGTTGCGCCATGGGCTCTCTAGGCACTGGCGTCAACATCTCCGACGTCACCTACCGCAACATCTACACCTGGTCGTCTAATGAGATGTACATGATCAAGAGCAACGGCGGCAGTGGCTCTGTGTCTAACGTGGTTCTTGAGAACTTCATCGGTACCAACCCTTGCCAGACCTTCTTTCTCCGTTCTAACCCGCTCGCCAGGCCACGGCAACGCCTACTCCCTCGACATCGATCAACAGTGGAGCAGCATGTCCACCAACGCGGGAGACGGCGTGCAGCTCAACAACATCACCATCAGCAACTGGAAGGGCACAGAAGCCAACGGCGCCGAGCGCGGCCCGATCAAGGTCAACTGCGCCGACGGCGCGCCCTGCACGGACATCACCATCAAGGACTTTGCGATGTGGACCGAGGAGGGCGACTACCAGTCGTACTGGTGCAAGAGCGCCTACGGCTCAGGCGCCTGCCTGAAGGACGGCAACGACCACACCTCGTACAGCACCACCGTCACCGTGACAGCAGCGCCGTCGGGATACTCCGCGGCCACGATGGCCTCGGACCTGTCGAGCGCGTTCGGCACCGACTCGCCCATCCCCATCCCTGCGATCCCGACCTCCTTCTACCCGGGCCTGACGCCCTATAGCCCGCTAGCCGCTGCCTCGTCGACCGGTGCGTCCCAGGCCAGTGCCGCGGTGGGTTCTTCATCGCCCCGGGTTCGCGTGAGCAGTGCCTCGCCTGCCCCGGTCAACTCCGCCTCTAAGTCTCGGGCGACTCCCTCTACGCCCGTGTCCTCGACCCCCACCACTCTCCCGGCTCCTTCTGGCTTTGGACCCGGACCCGGACCTATTGGACGTCCTCACCGACACGGCTATCACGGGGGCCCTCGGGCGCCATTTCAGTAAGTCGGGCGGCAGCCGTTCAATGACTGACCCGTTGTCACGGGGTGGGTGCTAGCATGCACCATTGCACTGGCGTAGGACATCTAACTTGGTCCTTTCGATGTGTGGGAGGTCTGGCGAGAACCTGACAGCTCGTTGTGTCTGGGATGCTTTTCTATTTGTTATTAGCCTAGCCTCTGAAGAGTTGGGATGCAGCGATATTTCAGCTGTTGGTTCGATCCTCGACTATACATAGTATAATTTCACCACGGTCTTGCACCACGCGGAAAGCATAGGCCGGACTAATCGAAGGGTCGACCAGGACGGAATTGGTGGATTCGGCAGACTCGAGAGGGAATACAGTCGTTGAGAGACTACTCAATGAATAGGAAAAGGGTAGAAAAGTGGCACAATCAATATTTCTGCGACCTTCGCTTTACCGCCAGCGATATGACTGGTCTTTCGAGCCCAACCTTCTCCTAATCTGGATATCGTGACTACTGCTATCTTTGACCAATGCAGACATGATAGCGAGTCAGACATGCTTTCTACCTAGGTATGACTGGGCGAACCACTATTTTGTAGTGTAGCGCAGTCCGGTCACTAGATCTTGGAGTTAAGCTGAAATATATAGGCCAATTCGACGTCTTCCATAGTACCGATTCATACTAGCAGGCTTAGTGCCTGTGGTATCTAGACATGCTGAGGAGGTCTAACAGTGTGGAGTGACCCGTGCCTTCTATTTTAAATCGATAGTACATGCATACATAGTTATATAGCTAGGTAGGAGTGTCCTAGAACACCATTCCAGTCTGTTGAAGAATGTGGGAAACAACGCCCGAGCTTGACCCCGACACGAGTTGACGAAAACACACCCGCCAATCACGCCACGGAAGGATCCAATCGACCACGAAAAAACGGCAACGAATGCCGTCCAAGCGAGCTCGCCCGCCCTGCACGCAAGATATGATTCGGCCGCGGGCCGCTGATGCAGATACCCACGCTTCTCGCGCAACAGCGTTGCACCGGGGCATCTGGGGGCGCGCGCGCTCTCTCTATAAAAGGACCAACCCGCAACAACGCCATGCCTGCATCCGCGCTCCGGTTTGTCCACACACTCTGCTGACAACGTCGCTGCCATGTCGGACGCCCCGAAATCGCCGGGCGCTGAGCCCACGGCGACCGAGTCGCCGGTCACGCCCGCCGCGCCAGACGACGGCCTCGACGCGCCGTACAAGGCCAAAGCGGCCGTGCTGAACCGCGCGATCCAGGAGATCGGCATGGGCCGCTACCAGTGGCAGCTATTCGTGGTGATCGGGTTCGGCTGGGCGAGCGACAATCTCTGGCCGATCGTGACGTCGCTGGTTCTCCCGCCCGTGGCGTACGAGTTCCGCGTCGCGAAGTCGCCGCTGCTCACGCTGGCCCAGAACATCGGCCTGCTGGTCGGCGCGGTGTTATGGGGGTTCGGGTGCGACGTGTTCGGGCGCCGGTGGGCGTTCAACCTCACCATCGGCATCACGGCGGTGTTTGGCTTGATCGCGGCCGGGTCGCCCAATTTCGGGGCGGCGTGTGCCTTTGCGGCGTTGTGGTCGGTGGGCGTTGGAGGGAATCTGCCTGTGGACTCGGCCATCTTCCTGGAGTTCCTGCCGGGCTCGCATCAGTATCTGCTGACGGTCTTGTCGATTGACTGGGCGTTTGCGCAGGTCCTGGCCAACCTGGTTGCGTGGCCACTGCTGGGGGATTTGACCTGCGGCTCGACGGACGGGTGTACCAAGTCGAAGAACATGGGATGGCGGTATTTCCTGATCGCCATGGGCGGGCTGGCTATGGTCATGTTCCTGGTCCGCTTCGTCTTCTTCACGATCTACGAATCGCCCAAATATCTGATGGGCAAGGGACGGCACGCCGAGGCCGTGGAGGTCGTGCACGAGATCGCCCGGAGAAACGGCAAGACGTCCTCGTTGACCGTCGACGAGCTCGACAGGTTGGATCCGGAAGATGCACCCGAGATCCGCGCGACGAGCATCGTGCGCCAGCGGCTCGAACAGGTCGACCTCACACACATCCGCGCGCTCTTCGATACCCCCAAACGAGCGTGGTCGACGGCTCTGATCATCCTGGTCTGGGCTTTCATCGGGCTGGGATTCCCGCTGTACAACGCCTTCCTGCCATACATCCAAGAGTCGCGCGGCCATGAATTCGGCGACGGCTCAACGTACATCATGTATCGGAACTCGCTCATCATCGCCGTCATGGGCATTCCCGGCTGCCTCGTCGGTGGGCTACTCGTGGAGTTGCCTCATTTTGGCAGACGAGGTGCTCTGGCGACCTCGACTGCCTTGACGGGTGCGTTTCTACTGGCCTCGACGACCGCGACGACCTCGAACGCCTTGCTCGGGTGGAACTGCGCGTATAACTTCATGAGCAGTCTCATGTACGCGGTGCTCTATGCGTACACGCCGGAGATCTTCTTGACCAAGGACCGTGGCACGGGTAATGCCTTGACGGCCTCTGCAAACCGTATCTTTGGCATTATGGCGCCGATTATTGCCATGTTTGCCAATCTGAATACCGCCGCGCCAGTCTATGTCAGCGGAGCGTTGTTCATTGTGGCCGGCATTCTGGTCCTCTTGATGCCCTTTGAATCGAGAGGCAAAGCGAGTTTATGATCTCCGGCTAGGGAGAGCCGTTTTCCGCTGTTCATAATCCTGGTATCTGGCAGGGACCGCGAGTCTTGGGCTATGTACCCCGACAGTCCAACTAGGTGCAGTGCAAGCACATTTGTTCAGTACATGTTAGACATGCCCTATGGACTTAGATAGGATCACCAACTCGCTGAACCACGCCACAGCCCCGCAAGATTCACATATGGAGCTGTATGTAAATTGCATAACCCTGTCGTGATCCACTTGCGTTGAGATCCAAGACGCCATGACATCATTCCTCTAACATCCATGCCTCTGCTCGGCATGTACATCGACGCAGCAACGTATATATCTCTAGCAGACTAACCAGTCTTGGTCCTCAACAAAAGGACGCCGCTTCCCAAGCCCCACAATGTAAACCGTGCTCTCAGTGTCCCCGGAGAATATCAACCAATCCCGACCCTGTACCACGGGCGATGAAGCTAGGGGTGGATACCCGGGGTAGGCTACGTCAGACCATTGATGGTGCCCGGCTGTAGGGAGATTGACAGCTATCTCCTGTGATGCGGTCGATTGGCGGTCCTATGACCGTGTGGCTTGTCGTCGCACGCATTATATCATGGCTCGGAACCGGTTTCGTCATGTGAAGGAATCCGTCGCTTAGGTATTTAATAGCATGTCGACTAAAACTGGATCTGGAGATCTGTGGTATCCCTACAATATCTCCTGCGAGTCACCCTATCATTGCATCTACCAGACTCTGACTTGACCATCTACGATCTCCTCGACATGTCTCAACAGAACAGTATGTCCAATGTCCAACCCAGTACCACCTATGTCCAGTCCAATGCTCACCCTGATTTCTCGACGTAGACGGCGGTCTTCTCGGCGGCCTCGGCGACACTGTCGGCAAGACAGTCGGCGGCGTCACCAACACGCTGGGCACCACGGTCGGCGGCCTAGGTAACACCGTCGGTGGCGCAACTGAAGGCCTCGGACAGACCGTGTCGGGGGCCACGGAGGGTCTGGGCAACACGACCAAGAGCGCGGGTCAGGGAGTTCAGAATGGCGCCCAGAGCATCGGCGGGCAGAAGCAGACGGCAGACAACCCCCTTGGTCTGAATCGCTCGTAATGGGTGGTTGCCTTGCTCTATCCCGATGGGATACGATGCGTGTCTGAGTACTATTTGCGTAGGACGAGATGACTGATTATTTCGCTTGATGTATGATTAATCCGTTGAATGAGATCTGGTCAAAGTTCTTGACATTGAGTACAAGTTGTCGCTGGAGTAGTCTCTGTCTTTGACGCTATTTAGTCAACGCCGATTTGACACACCCAGTCAGAACTCACCAGGTAGTTTCATCGGCTTGAATGGGTGGAATGTGGGGAGGCGAGAAGAGATTTGCCAGCAATGGCGTGCCGAGTCATCTCGGCCGACTTCCGTCGACTCATACTTCACTTCCATCGAACATTGATCTGCACCCAGTGTCGCAAACTGTGTCATGTTTTATCTATCGTCTCTTTTTGTTGGTGACTGGTTGAATTGATTTCTGCGAGGAGGTCTTCTGGGTGATCTCATTTCACCAACTTCACAATGCCCACGGACAATACACCTCCTGACTCTAACGCGTCGAGGATATCTGAAGACCATCGTCCACCAAAACCCCCATCGAAAATGCCCGATATGCAACAATCAGCCTCCTCCAAACTTGATCGTGGGTGGAGGAGGGTAGTCCGCAATTTCACGCCCTCGTTCGTCCTCCACTGCCACTCTACTCCCACATCAGATGGATCTTGCTGACTCCCGGTGCAGATGGTTCTCAGTGACGATGGGTACCGGGATTGTCTCGGTGCTCTTGCACACTCTTCCCTACAATGGCGCATGGCTGTACTGGATCTCCGTGGTGATCTTTGCCCTGAACGTGCTACTGTTTAGCATGGGATGTCTCATCAGCGTACTGCGGTACACCTTGTACCCCGAGATCTTCAGGGTCATGATCACACACCCCGTCCAGTCTATGTTCATTGGTACTTTCCCTATGAGACTTGCGACGATTATTAACATGGTCGTCTTTGTCTGTGTACCGGCCTGGGGAGAATGGGCTCGGTACTGCGCCTGGGGACTGTGGATCTTTGACGCCGTCGTTTCCGTAATGACAGCTCTGTCTTTGCCATTCATCCTGTGAACATATCCTTCCCATCGGGCGATTGGCCGTTATTGACTTCTTGAACAGCATGGCCCGGGGGGGCGAAATACACCTGTCCTCGATGACCGCCGTCTGGCTTCTTCCCATTGTGAGCTGCATCGTTGCCGCCTCCTCCGGCGCGGTAGTCGCCGAGGTACTCCCTAATGACCAATATGCCCTGTGGATAGTGGTTGTCAGCTACGTGCTGTGGGGCATTGGCCTTCCCCTCGCGCTGATGGTCATGGTGATTTACCTACAACGCCTAACGCTGCACAAGCTGCCCCCGAAGGCCGTAATTGTGAGTGTGTTTCTGCCCCTGGGGCCACTGGGACAGGGTGGATATGGGTGAGTCGAGTCTTGTCTGCCTCGGAATGCCGTCCTTTAACATATCGCTCAGTGCAATGAAGCTGGGCCAATGCGCTCGTGATATCTTCCCCAGAACGCAGACTCTGGAGCAGGGATCTGGTCCGACGTTCTACACCATTGGGTTTTTGATTGCACTCATTTTGTGGTCCTTTGGTCTTGTGTGGCTGTTTTTCGCATCTGCCTCGATTGCGCGATCCAAGACCTTCCCGTTCAATATCGGCTGGTGGGGATTTACTTTTCCACTAGGCGTGTATGCGGCGAGTACTTGCCAGATGGGCCGCGAACTGCCCTCGCGATTCTTCGACGTCCTCGGAACAGTATGTGCGTGGTGTTCGTGCACTTTGTCAATATGTGCTCATGCCTCTTTAGATTCTCTCTGTTTTTGTCGTGGTGCTGTGGATTATTGTGAGCGGGGGGACTCTGCGGGGTGTAGTATCTGGCAGGCTATTCTATGCGCCGTGTCTGGCGGATCTGCAGGCGCCGACAGAGGAGAAATATGGGAGCAAAGCGGCATAGAATAGTGTTGGATCCAGCAGTGGGTATATGTGAGCATGGAGGAGTAGAAGGGAGTAGAAGTAGAAGGGATGATCAGGGATGCTATACTCCCCCGGATCCACTCACGTGATGCGGAGGATTATTTTGCATTTTATTATTTTTTGAGTTAATAATATTTCCCTATTTTCGATTTCCTCCCATCGCGATCTCCCCCGTCCAAAGCGTCATCCACACCCGCTGCTCCGCCCCGATCCCGCTCTGCCCGGCTTTGTCGCCGCTAGAGTCGCTCTTGCCCCAGCGCGGAAGCCTGTCGCGGCGGTCTTCTTGCCCCCCTGAATCGCCCTTTCGTGTGCGCCTGGCGATTTTTCTCCTGCGCTGACCGGCGGCACTCGGCCTCCGTAGCCGCTAACCCCCTTTGGGATCGTGCCGCTGGCTGCCTTGTTGCCTTGTTGCCTTGCTGCCTGGGTGACTCAGGCTGTGCGAACAACAAAACACGCGGCGCGACTCGAGCGGTGGCACCGTAAGAGTGAGATCGTTGGCGCGACCACTGCTCGGATTCTGGACCCTCTGACAGGATCGGATTTCAACCGCAGATCCGGATCCTTTGCAAGCAGTGGTCGCATGTGTCGCACGTGAACAGCCTCGACCTCGAGCCGTCACTCTCCAATCCCGCGCTGACGGCGAGCGTCGGAGATTCCACGTCATTGAAGATGATGGGCTACGGGGGTCAACCCTTCCACTCCCAGCAGCCTCAGCAGCAACAGCCACCCTCTCAGCAACAGCATCCTACGTCGCAGCCTCCGCACCCCTTAGGCCCGCAGCGTCAACCTGTTCCCTCTCCATCGCTAGGTGCCGCGCCGAATCTGCCACCGCATGGCAGCCCGTTTCCCAACAACAAGCCGCTGTTCCGCGCACAACCACAGCAGAGCTACACCTCCGCGCAATCGCCTGATTTGCGTAAGATGGCGCCGACTTCATCGGGTCCGCTGGCGGGGTACCCCACTACAACCAGCTTTGCGCAATTCCCCGGCCACTTTGCCCCGCAGGGCTCCCCAGACTTGATGTCGCGCAACCCCGACCCGTTGGGCCTGCATAATCTACAACGGGGATTCAACCCATTGGCGCACTTGCGCCCAGGGATGAGTCCACCGACGGGCATACCCCACTCCCATGCTATGGGCGTGTCCTCGCCGCAGCCGTCGCTGAACCGCCTTCCTCACTCGGGTGTGCACCAGCGAGATCCTCACCCCTCTGCGAGTCCATCTATAGCCAGTCCTTCCATGTTCACGATTAACCAGCAGCGCCAGCCTCAATCTCAACCGCAGTCCCCCCAGCAGGCTCATCAGCAGAGACAGCAGCAGCAGCAGCAGTACCATCAGCAACAGCAGCAGTATCAACAGCAACAGCAGCAAAAACAACTTCAGCAGCAACGCCTTGAACAACAGCAGAGGCTCGAACAGCAGCAACGTCTTGAGCAACAACGCCTAGAGCAGCAGCGTATTGAACAGCAGCAGCAACAGCAACGCCTCGAACAGCAGAAACAGCTTGAACAGCAGAAACGCCTCGACCAGCAGAAGCAGCTTGAACAGCAGCAGCAGCAGCAACGCCTAGAGCAGCAGAAACAGCTTGAACAACAGAAGCGCCTGGAACAGCAACAACAGCAACAGCGCTTGGAGCAGCAGCGAGAGCAACAGAGGCAGCACCAACAACGGATAGAACAACAGACCCTGGAGCATCAACGGATAGAGCAACAGCTCATCGAACAACAGCGCAGGGACCACCAAAAACGGCAGCTGGAGCAACAACTGGAACAGCAGAAGTTGCAGCAGCTGCACCAGCAAGCCCAGCCTCCAAATGCATATCAGCAGCAGCAATCTCCGTTCTCGCAGCACGCACAGCCTCCTTTCCACCAATATCAGCCACATCAGCCGCCAAATCCATACACTTCCCACCACGCACCGCAATTCACTCAACCTCCGCAGCCTCACTTCCCTCCATCTCAGCAGACGCACCAGTTCCAGCATTATCAGCCCGTATCCCAGCCCTCTGTGGAGCCATCTGCTCGCTCTATAGCACAGCCTGGGCCTTTGTCGTTGGGGAATGTGGTTGTCAAGACCGAAATCAAGACCGAAGAACGAAGCCCAGCTCCCAAGAAGAAGCCGAAGCCGCGTGCCTCTGCTGCTACTGTTACCAGTACTCCGACTTCTCAACCTCATGCTCCTCACCAAGCTCAGGCTGCCCAATCAAGTGCTCCTACTGCTCCTACTGCAACCCCTACACAGCCCAACGGACAGGGGCAGGCTGCTCCCATGTCAGGGACGCCCGGTAGTAATCAAGCGACCCCGACACCCCGCCGCAAACGTGGACGCCCGCGGAAAGAGGAAGTCGCGGCCAGAGCTGCTCAGGCTGCGGCCCACGCTGCTCAGACTGGTCAGCCAATCCCGGTCAGCCACCCGGGACAGTCCTCCTTCCCGTCAAATATGAATCTCACAACTCCAGCCTCTATCGGTGCAAATGGTACTAATACTCCACAAATACCCATCATTGGCCCAGATGGGACGCCGCTCCCACTGAAACGGAAACGTGGTCGTCCACGCAAAGCGGATCAAATTGCATGGGCAGCTGCAACAGGCCAACCGCTGCCACCCCCGAAACCGAGGAAGCCACCACAACGCAAACCCGGCACAGGCCGGCCGCGTGGAAGGCCTCGCAAAGCAGATATTGCTGCTGCTGCTGCTGCCGCCGCCGCCGCGGGCGGAGATCAGGCCCAAGCAGTGAACAATCTCCAACCGGGTGAATCGTCTGATATGAATGCGAGCCGCAAGCGTGCGGCGCCTGCGACTGAGGATGACCCAAGCAAACGGCCCTGTCCAACACCGCCGTTTCCCCAACCAGGTCAATCTTTACCGCCGCAAAGCCATGCCCACGTACAACCAAGCCAGCCCGTAACAGGCCCGCAGCCTCACCTCCCGCCGCAGACACAACATACACACCCTCAGCCAGGCCAGCATCTGGGCCGCCAGTCGGCTCAACACTTGCCACAGCAGGCGCAACATCGGCCATCCAGCCAGCAGTTGCCTCCGCAGCCGGGTCAGCATTTGTCCATGCCGCACATGCAAATGCATCAGCACCAGCACCAGCAGTCACCTATTCATCATCCACGGCCCGCTCCGCCCCATCCGTATCTGCATATGCCCCCAATGCAGCACATGCAGCAGCCTCCGCAAGCGATGCACGGACATTCCGCGGCCCAGCCGCAGACCCAGGCTCAGACGAGGACTCCAGCGCAGCAGCAAAGCCGAGTTCCACCACCCCCGGCGCCCCAGCATCAGCACCAGCACACGTTCCAAGTCCAGCTGCAACCCCAGCCGACCTAATGGTTTCTCGGCTATGGATGCTAATCTGCCCGACACTATATTCTGCCGCCCGTTCCATCTCCTGCGCAGCTAATGCTGTCCCCATCTCACCGCCAACATCCTTGTTATTTAGGCGTTCCCCACGCCCTAGATCCCACGATACGAGTACCATCGACTCTGCATTGATTCCCCCAATACCTTCTGTTCTTGACGTGATCTGACCTGATTTGACCCGATTTGCCCTGCATTTCCTCTTCCTTATCTGCAATATCATATGGCACATTGACTCTACGACCGTAAACCCCCGGTCCGGTTCGTGTCTGGCGTTTTGTTCGTCTGGGTGTGACTCTCGGCATGAAAGGCATTTGCGATTCGCGCTGTTCTGTTCTGTTCGCTTAGCCTGTTTGATATGGTTGTTTTGGTTTGGCTGTTTTCATATATATCTAATGTTATAGTACATATTCCTAATTTGATTGTGGGCATGACCATTACCTTATTGATCACTGCATCGTCCATATCGGCGGAGTCTGGATTGGGAATTTACCTGCAAATCAGCCTAGAAATCATATCTATAGCCCTGGGAAGTATATAATGCATTTGGGTGGGGCCATTCACAGTGCTCGCAGGCTCTACACTTTTGTACCGCCGTTGGTACCCCTAGAGCCTCCATCATACGATAGGCAGTCGATATTGCAAAGCAAAGGTATGACCTCTATCAACATGCATTGAGGTATTAACGCGTACGGACAAATCTAGATAGTTCTACACTTCCACCAGTCATGTCACTATCCCATCCGTAGAAAGACTGCTGCTATACCTAGCTCGCATTAGAAGCGCTAAACGCCCATGCCGAATCGGAACCCAAGCAACGCCTGAATGAATGGCACACACATTCCTGCTCCTACTCCGTGCTGAATATAACTCCCAATGAAATGGAGCAAACCGCCAGAAACTCCACAGACCTCCATGGAAAATAAAGAAAGTAGAAAAGAAGGAAAAGAAACAATCCTACCGCGCGGCATAAAACGAGCCGCCCCCCTCGAAATCCACCAACCCATCCAATCCCTCCATCCGCGCCGGCGCCTCCTCGCCAGAGCCGCCCGCCAATGTCTCCGCGCTCGGCCAGCCCTGCAAATCGACGTCGAGCGAGGGGGCGATTTTCCGGACCACGCCGTCGCAGAAGAGGAATGCGCGTCTGGAGGCTGGGTCCGCGGCGGCCATGGTGTGGATCCAGCAGAGGGCCTTTTTGGTCTGGGACACGGCGGCGCGGAGGTTCGTCTCGAGGAGGGGCGGGTAATGCACGTATGAGGATGCGGGCGGGTCGGGGTTCTGGGTGTGGTGCATGTTGCGCTGGGGCCCGGTGAACGAGCAGTGCAGCAGGCCGAGGAGCAGGGCGGTGGTGGCCTGCATGAGGAAGTGCAGGACGCTCCACCGGGGGGTGGCGCGGGCGAGCCAGCGGAGGTCCGGCTGGTCGGGCAGGATGGAGAGCAAGGAGCTTGCGGCCTGGAGGCAGTTGGTGGCCATGTCGCCGCGGAACTTGGTAGGTGGTGTCTGGTCTTCTGGGGAGTGAGGCGGGGAGGGCGTTTGTGTGAGACATGGCCGGTACAGGGTGATGCAGGCAGAGTAGTAGCTCATGGCGAGACAGACGCGTTCGCGGGCGTGTGGGAGGGATTCATCGTCGAGTTGGGCGTGGTCCAGATGCCACGGCCCGGCGTTGGGCATGGTGAAGCGGTAATCGGAGGGCAGTTTACTGAGCCAGCGGTCCAGACGGAGACTGTACTTCTGCAGCCGGTATTCGGTCTGGCTGGCTCCTTCGCGCATACCCTCGATACTGTAGACTTTGTTCAAGGCCGCCTGGGATATGAGAGTGAGGTCGACGAGATGATGGAAGAACAGAGACGGGCACGGCTGGCATTCATTGGTCCATCCTGTGATATCCCGCAGCTGGGTTGCGGATTCCAGGATGGTCGGACGCAGCCGAGACTCGCGCCATGAAGCATCGTGAAGAAGACGAGACGTCTCGGGCTGGTCCAAGTTTTCTTCTTCTACGGGGAAGGGAAGGTGGACGGAACAGAGACCCTCTCCGACGCAGGATGCCCGGCCATGCATAGTAGTGAGAAGATGCTCCATCGAATAGATTGACCACCAAAGTCGACAGCGGGCTTCTTTTGATGCATCGTGGGTGCGATCATCCGTCAAACGGAGATTGATGCCGAGTGAAAGAGCAGAACGCAATGCCATGCTCGAGAACTTGGATGCCCTGGGAATGGGTGAGTGCCTGGGTAGCTTCCCCAATGAACGCCAGATGGCATACCTGTTGATCTGCCCCAAGAAAAGCAGATATACGGCCACCAACAACTCCAGCTGGATCTGCTGTAGATCAGTATGCTCGAAAAGAACTCTCTCGTGTAGACTCAGCTGGCGAGCCCGAGTCAGGAACACCAGATCCTCTTCGAAGCTCGGTTTGTTAGCAAAGTCTATCAGCCGGCGATGTCGACAGCCAATCGCAAAGATCATGTTGAGGATTGCCAGCCACTTTCGGGGCGGCTGCGCCGAATGATCATAGAACTGCCGATACTGACCCGTGAAGGCTGGTCTCCGAACCGCGCTGAAAAATGGATGCACGAACGTCATATACGCATTGAAGTATTCATCGGCGATTTCACGCGGCGGCACCGCGAGCGGATCGGTGCCCTCAACCAGCGGGATCTCCATATCATCTAGATGGTAGTTCATCATCGCGATGGGAATATCCTCAACCAACTTCTCGTTCGGATGCGCAGAGCCCATGCCAGCTGGGACCGTCGGCTGCTCTGCGATGAGCGGCGACGCGGTCTCGGTCTGTTCATGACTACTGCGCGATTCGACGCCGTCCCCTAATCGTCGCATCCACGAAACTTCCGACGTCTTCCCGAAGAAGCCGGCGGCACGCGTAGTCTCATTCCGATTCAGGTCTTCGTCGACCTCGTCGACTGCGTCCAAGGACCCGACAGATGAGTCGGAGTCGGAGTCATCCTCGGCGTGCCTGAGTTTCGAAGAGTTGCCATCTTTGGACTATACGGACGGGGACCACGGGTTAAAGTACTGGGCATGGTTGCGAGCCGCGGGAGCGATCGAGGTTGTCCAGTGCATGCTTACCTTAAGCACTTTTCTGATTCTCCGTGCTGTAGGTGCATCGACTTCACCCTCAAGATTGCGAAGCAGCGACTCGTACCGTCCTACACGCCGAGTGAGAAGGTCGAGTTGTTTCTGGTCGCGGACGCGTTTCACGTCTTCGTACAGACATTGGTTCCTGTGATACAGACACTGTCCACAGGATGGCCGTTTCCCGTCACATTTTATTTTACGTTGGCGACAAGCTTCGCATGCTCGCGCAGACCGGCGTCGGCCGCGAAACGCTGACGATGGAGCAAGTCGAGGGATGGCGACCTTGTTAGCGGCTGGCATCGTATGGTCGAAGGGACCCACAGGTGCTGCAGTATATAGCTGCCCGACATTCGCGCCTGCCAGCGGGTTTGATGGAAAGTATGGATTCTGGTCGGAATATGCATGTACCGCAGGGGCCGGGGATATCGGACTCATGGACGAGGTCCAGATAGTCCCGACACTCGACGGATCGGATTCAGGGCTGGTATGACCCAGTGAGTCTTGCGGGTTATTCATGAGGCCGAAGGCGGGAGAAAAGATGGTAACGACATCGGGATGAAAATGAGCCCACGACTGATGCTGTCGAAAGAGAGAGGTCGGAGAATGATTTGATGGAGGCCGGGAATGGGGAACTGGCGCCCAGGCGAGGGGAATGAGCTCATAACTCCACGGCCGGTTCCAGCGTGCCTCCAACCAGACATCCACTGCCCCTCAGTTCACTTTACCACTGCAATAGACACCATACTTTCTCGCATGGGCAGCGGGTCCATTCTCGACGCAGCACTTACACTAAATGAGCGGGCAAGCGCTGGGTTAACCTGCTCTTGTCACCCAATGCGGCTGTGAGTCGAGCATCCGATGCTCTGAGAGGCGGCGGGACGTTTGACGTCAGATCGTCTCCAGCATCCCGGCAACCCTGCGACCGCATCGTCCACACAAAGGACTTGAAAAAGGGGCCGATGCGTCGCATATTCTTCCGTGGCAGTCTAGACGCGACGATCGTCGCCGGTGTCAAATAAACAGACTTACAGATCGAACGGGCAGATGACCGCGTGAGATCATAGCTGGAGCAGCTTGCCATGATCCCCAATAGTGCCGATGAAAATCTTCCCGCTCGGAGCAGGCCAAGGAAAATCAACACGCCACCGGTCGATGTCTCTCGGAGAGCACGTCGTCCTTTCCCAAGCTGAGACTCTCGTAGCGGTCAAGCATATCCGACAGTCCCAGACCGGGATAATCTTGGAGACTCCGGTCTCCCTCGCCGCCAATCCCGCGATACTTGTCCTCTTGATTCAGCTTTTCCAGGCCCTCGGCATACTCATCGAACCGACTATGACCCTTCCGCGAGGCCTCCTCGTCGAAGAGATCCTTCAGCTCATCGGGAATCGAAGCCACCTCGCGAATGCGGTCTCCCTGGGCCTTGGCCCGGACAGACTGCCGGAAGATATGAAACAGGTTGCGCCCCAGGGTCGAGCGACTCGCAACAATTGTGAACGCACTCGCGAGGGACAGGAAGTCCTGGTCGAGCACGTTGAACGACTCCTGCTCCAGCATCGTGAATAGGGCGAGGTTGATCGCGTACATGGCGAAATGGTGGGCGCGGCTGAACCCGAATTCGCGACGGTAGAGTCGCGTGAGTTCCGCGATGCCTCGAGCTGCTAGTTGCGTGACCTCCCAAGCATTGTATTTGGACGCGGGCGCTGGTCGTGGTGGGCTCTCTGGTGTTTTCGGAGCATCGGAAGTTACGCTCGCGGTTTCATCGTCGGATATACAACTGAATAAGTTGATGATCAGGGCATTATACCGCATCCTCGTGCAAGTCAGCCAGAGCCGCCAGAATCAAGATAACCACCAAGAAAAAAGGAACTACCGAGAAAGCAAAAGGAGACTTGAGTTCTTACTTGAGCAGAATAATCGATGGAGGCGGCCGATACCTCAACTCAAACACATTCGGCCACAGCTCACACCAGTGTCGTAGCCGCTCATACAGCACCTCCCGGCTCTGGCGGTGCACCGGTTCAAACACGCCGCGGTCATCCCCAAACATACTCCGCGAGACATCGCGAGCAATGGTGGACAGGTTGCACGCCTCGTCAAAGTACAGACTTAGATACGCCGGGCGGGTCTCGCGATGCGTCGGATACGGACCCCAGACGGACTCGTCATCGGACTGGCTGAGGGCGATCCGAGGGATATTGACGTGGTCGATCAAACAGGGCCGAAGGAAGCCGGTGTGGACCATTCTGCGATGATGCGTGAGTACCAATTCATCTCTTTGGTTCTTCAGATGCCAGGGACCATGTCGAGGGATCCTGCGGGACGGGTCATTCATGGACACGGGCACATACGTGTCAATGTTGAACAGTCCCCAGGCCGTCCGTCTACAAGAGGTATCCATCTCCTGGGAGAGATGCTCCGACGCGATCCGCGGCCCCTTTGTGCCCACTAGTCCCAATGACTCGCCCATACGGATGGCTTCGTGGAGCATGATATAACCCAGGTCGTCGTTGCGCGACATCGCATACCTGGACCCAGGGATTAGACAGTGACACAGATGGAACTGTCCCGCATTAACATACCGTTCATGCATGAGCAGCGTCCCCTGCAATTTCGCCAGACTCGGCCGCGAAGACTGGACTTCCTTTAAGCGCTCCGCCTCGGCGAGGAAATCACTTCCTTTGGAGGAGATATCTCCTGGAACCACGTATGCCTCTGAGAATTCCGAGAAATACTATGTACGCATCAGAGACCAAGGCCATGCAATGTACAGCGTCAACCGAGATCAATAGGAAACCCACGCAAGCATTACTCAGCATCGCATTCACCAAGTACGGGCTGCAAAACTCCGAGCCCAACTCCCCATTAGCCATGTGCCGCAAAAACACCCCCTGGTCCACGAAGGCGTGGAATGGGTAATCCCACGTAAAATACAGCGACACCAGGTGCGAGACGAGGTCGCTGTCCTCGGTGACAGTCGTCCACGGCCGCGCAGGGACCTGGAACGGCGCCTCATCGCAGAGATAGTGGATGTCCATGACCTTCCTCCGGAAAACAGGGCTCGCACCCTCGACGTTAATCAGGTTACGCATGTCCTCTAATTTGCTCACGGCCTCGTGGGATGTTTCCCCCGCGGCTCCAAGCTCGGACAGCGTCTCGTCGATATAGGAGCGGATCTCGTGGGCGGGTGCGTTGTGCCGGATGATATCGAGGAGTTGAAGGGCCTTGGACTCGTCCGCCTCGCGGACGAGCTTGAAAAGATCGCCGAGTAAATCACGGTGGTAGGATAGCTCGTCGGCTGTGCGTTTGGCGGCGACGCGGCGGCGCTGGTCTAGAGATTCGTCGAAGATGCAGACGCGCCGGAAGGAGCGGCAGTTATCGCAGGGTGCGGTACCAGAGCACTATTTCCCGTCAGATGTCTTGTGATATGCTCCATGCGCAATATCGGCCACGCCAGTGGATAGCCCACCTTTCGTTTGGACTTCTTGCATGCCAAACAGGCAGTCGACACCCGCTTCTTCCATAACGACCCGGGGGTCTTTGCCTCGTCTTTGGTTGGACTGCTTTTATCCGAGGTCGGCGAGGGTCCCGGTGCAAGCTGGTGGTATTGATCGCTCATTGTGGAGCATGGATGTTACTGTACAGGTATAAGAAAACATGGCTGCCACAGCCGCAGGTACAGAGGACAGATTATATTAGGCGCAATTGCAGATGCAGTTGCAGCCACCTATGGCGGTGGTGGCAAGGCCTGGTGGGCCAGACATTGTGGACGCCGCCATTCAATCCGAGAGAAGGCGTGTATCAAAAACATCGGAGCGAGAAAAAACAAAGGCGTGAGATGTTTGTTTTCACCAGTGTAGTGGGCATCTTCAGAAGAGTTTCAGTTGGAATGACTTCATCCCAATTGCGCTCGCACTAAGAAACAGAATAACAGCCCGGTAATAGATTACCTGGAATCGATTTAGGGCAAGAGGCCGGGGACATTGCTTATTGATGACGTGCGCTAGAGTCACTAGGAACTCCAACCCACCTATCCGATGCGGCAGAGAAGTGCGGTGGGCATCTAGACGTCCACACGCCCAAGGAGGCAGCACATGATGCGGTGGCGGAGAAGAGCCTCAGCTTCGGTGGTGCTACTTGCGTGAACGATTCCTGGGGGAGATGTAGGTTGCTGGGGCTGTTCCATTTGACCGCGGCTGTAGATCTGAGTGGGCAGCGCAGTTGAGATGGTGGAGGGGGAAAGTGACAAGCTAGAGGAGAACTGGGCCAATTGTAATCAAGAGTTTGTACAGTACGTCTCGTTTGTACCGTATGTCTCGAAACTGGTGCCGCCACTTTTACTCTTTACATACTCGTGAAGTATTTCTCGTACCTGAATATGACGACAAGCTAGTGTTGTTTGGGAATGGCCTCAGATTAACACTCTTCCTGTATCGTCCTAATACAGTATCTTACCCTCCTTATCATCTTTTACTATGTGGAATTGCATTCGGCGATCCAAAGTAGCTGAAAACATTCTATTGAAGTACAAAACAAATCAGATTTGAGGAGGGCCTCGAGAATCAGGCAAGATGTCACTTTCCTCTACTACTCTTAATTAATCTGGTACTGGCAGCGCAGATCGTCTTATCCAGACAGCCTCGTGCACCTGTTTATCGCAAAACTTAGCCTTGATTCTCTTTTCTTGACGCTGTGATCTTATCCCTCGGTTGAACCCAACGCAATAATGATACTAGACTCCTCCGTGGTATCTTCTCCCTTAGGAGAATGGCTTGTACCCCTTCCAACGATGATAAAACCTTGCCGATCTGAACTGCATGATCTGTGGGAAACCCCCTTGTATGCCCTTATCCCGGCTACTTGAATTGGTTTCGAGAGAGCTAGTGACTGACTTGATTTGGTACTATCTGGCTAACGTTCTCTGCAACAGGATGTAGTGGATATATACTTCAAATGCAATCGAAAAGAGGCCTAGATTACTCCGCAGTCACGATCTGGCAATTTATCCAGGAATGGTGGGTATGCTGACTAATACAAAACAAGTGCCTCCCCCCCAAACCTTAGAAACTCCAGGTAGATAGATAGTCCATCTTGGAGTACTGGATGCTGACATTTTCCATTCCGCAGCGACGGAGACGCACCTGGTGCCACCATCAAATCACCTATATTGAGGAAAATGCGTCGCTTTGAACGCATTCACGATGTTGTCGAGCCTGTCGAAGAGTATCGTGCTGGAGGCTACCACCCAGTTCACCTCGAGGACACCTTCCAGCATAGGTATCGGATTGTCGGAAAATGGGCATTTGGTCAATTTTCCACAGTTTGGATTGCCCAAGATACAAGGTTGATTTACCTTGTCCTGTTTCCTACTTTGCCCGCGACGATCAAACTTACGTTTCCCCGGCCTCTAGGCTTGAAAGATATGTTACCTTGAAGATTCTCAAGGCGGATGTCTCAAGGAACAGCCGAGAGCGTTCTATCCTCCTTCACTTATCGAGAGCAGACACACGTCACCCGGGCAAGAATCATGTTTTGCAATTACTGGATCATTTTGAGCATAAGGGGCCTAATGGCTTACACCTTTGCCTCGTGTTCCCGGTTATGTTGTCAGATGGTGAGGCAATGACTGTTCGGGAAAATCCACGCTGCGCAGGTTATGTTCGCGAAGTTTCGAAACAAGTACTGCTCGGATTGGATTATCTTCACGACCAGGGCCTTATTCATGGCGGTATGTACCTTGGGGACCGAATGCGCAAAATAATCAATATTGATTTTTGAACAGACCTCCAACCAGCCAACATACTGTTCACTGTGAACTGCGATTTATCGAGCGAAATGATGATGGAGCCTGAATTCAGTCCGGTCAATTGGCTTCCAGAGGTTGAAGTGGATAACAGTGCTCCGCAGTATCTTATGAGTTCGCAGCGGCCGCGCGGAATGCTAGACACGGCAGCCTTCTCGACACTTACGGTCAAGATTGGTGATCTGGGCGGAGGTTTGCGCCCTTTTTGTGATGCGAGAATATGGATTGTTGACTTTGATTATAGCTATATGGAACACACAAGATGATTCTCTTCCTGTTACGCCAATAGCTTTGAGGGCGCCTGAGTTACTCAAACCCCATTTGTGGAACGAAAAGGTTGACATATGGGCTCTAGGGTGTTTGGTATTTTCCCCATCCATACTCCGTAATATGATCTGACCACAAAGTACAGATTTTTCAACTTGCGACAAATGAGCCACTCCTCCCGATAGGAACTTTTGGCTGCACAACTGACGAGGTTCGTGAGATTTTGCGATCTCTTATGCATCAGCTATTTGAGCATGGCAATCAGAAATTTGCTATCTATCTTAGCAAGCGGCTACCAGCTGATTTTGGCGAAGAAAATACTGAGAAGCTTGCAAATTTTCTTTGGTCAATGTTGCAAGAACGTCCAGAAGATCGAGAATCAACCACTGGACTTCTCAACCACTCATTCTTAGTTGGATGAAGGAATAGAGATAGCATCACTTGCCTCATCGAAGTCAATATATGTAACCACAAGAACACCATTTGTTTTCGACTATCAAGTAATCAGGAGAAGCTGTAAATCTGGTGTGTGCTTCAGTAGCTGGGTACGGGAGGCCAAGTGCCTACATAGTGGTAGAACCACTGGGAGCTCCGCGGAGCATTGTTATCCACTTCAACTCCTAGAAGCCGATTGGCAGAACTGAATTCAGATTCTGTCATCATTTGTCTTTTCTATTTAGTAGGAATCATGGAAAGATGCGTCGTCTATGACTATCAGACTTAGTTTGGGGAACCTTTAGAAGCTGCTCAATAAAATCCTCGAAGACAGATATATCAGTCGAGCGTCGGAATACCCAGGGGTGAAAATGTCGTCTTGAGTATACCTTGGGGACGGCTCTATGTGTGGGTCAGCCTCTGGGTGAGGTTACTATGAAGAAACCGACAATCTTGCGAGATACAATCACCCTATTGGCGATGAATTCGATGTCCGTGTGTGCTACGTAACTACGGACGATCGCCCTGTAACCGCCAATTCTTTGAACAGTTCGCGGGAACTAGCAGTGGTTTAATGGATTAACACTCCCATTTTCCTTTTTTTCAATATATTATATACCATTACCTAAAATAATCCATGGATATATCACCTGTTTCTTTTTCTTTTTATTTTTTTGACTACTGTACCTTGCCTTGCGATTTGGTGGATCGAATCCTATTCTGGCCCCAGACTTGGCCTCGAAGGGATTACTATATGTAGTAATATATGGATACCGCCCTACAGTGGCCCCTCGACCATATGGGAAGGGAATTGATTGTAGAAATACTGTGGAGCATGGTACTTAGCGCTTTAGTTTTGCGTTGGCCTGCCTGTGTATCAACTCCCAGTCCGCCAAAACAATCAACTTTCTCTTCGACTGACTATACTCTAACACCCTCACCCGCCTTCTCGGGGTCTATCGACCATCGAGGGCGACCATGTTGTTCTCAACAGTCCTCATCTGTTTCCTCTTCCATTGTCCACTTCTTGTTCAAAGCAGGGCGATCAGTCAACGCGCTGATTCATCGGACTCCGATGCCTCAAGAGCACTGTGGCGAGTATCAGAATGGACACACGGCGAATCCAGCGATGACAGCAACCTACCACCATTACAGACCCCGGCGGATCCGCTCGCAAATATTCGAAACATCTTCGCCGTTGTACCGTTTTCATCATTATCGCGTGTTGGTTCTTTGGCGGCGGAAATGCACTTCTATGATGACCTCTCCGGCCCTTTCTCCATGGGATACATGAATAACATAGACCGTGGGATTATTGTCCTTGTTACCGCGACCGAGGGATTCTGGGCAGTGAGGATTAAGACATCTTACGAAAGAAGGATTTATCGAGGGGATTGGCACGACATCTCACCAGAAACGCTTCGAGAGAAGACTATGTTCAAATTTTACGTTGGTGTTCAGATCTTAGGGCAGGACAACGGGGTCCAGCTCCAAGCAGCCATGAAGCCAGCATCGCCCAAACTCCAAGATTTCCTTACGGAATTGAAAACGAAGAACGGGAAACCCACCCAGCTGTCTGTTACTCTACCACCCACGGTGGATAATCCGAGCGCCCATCCGGATTTCAACAGAGCCTTGGCGGATGAGACTTTGGACATGCTTCAGAAGGCGTTCCCGGACGCGAACATCTTGTTCAACTGGATTGAAATGCCTGGCGCAGAAGAGACCGACCCCTTCGCAAACGCATTTGGAGTGAGCACGTTGCATGGTCGGGATACGAACAACCCTGCCGTGGGCGAGTGGATTGCAGCATACTACGGCTCGTTTCGTATTTTGGGCGTGGAGTTTCCCGACAGTATGCGAACCACGAACTATGAAACTTCCAATGCGATGACAATCGATCTGGTTGGTGGCTCCACCGAGACCACCGAGCCCATCGATCTGAGTGGCGATATCAACATGATCGACCTGCCCAGTATAGACCTGGCCGACGCTATGGACCTGGATCAATGCAATACTGAAGATCTATTGGATGGCATTGTATCGATTCAGCTGGAGAGCAAAGACGGGAAATTGCAGCCAACCCCCAATCTGGTGGATAGAGACAACCGCGACACTATTACTGCTCTTTATAATAATGGACCGGGCTCCGGAGACGACGGACTGATCTTCATAGTGCTCACGAAAGATGAGAGCTGGATATTGCCAGTCCCGTGGAGTTATCTCAAAGACAGCAAAATGCAGGGAGTGCGTTTCAGCGAAAGCGTACAGGAATACCAGTCGTTCATAAGGGAGTATCTTGGCTATGACGATTCATCCTCAGATGCAACCCCAGTTACGAACAATCTGGTGGAGGTCCTGACAAAGTGGAAGCAGCAAAACACACGGATACAGGGATACGCCATGGTCTCCCGTGTGCAGCAGAGCGCCATAGCTGGCTCGAAGCTCTCGCAACTAGCCTGGAAGCTGATTGCAGAGCTGACCGAGACTTACCTGGGCCAAAAGATAGAGGAAGTGGTCCGCATTCGCTTAAGCACGAGACGCAAGCTGCATCTATTCTCAATGACGTCTGATTACTTGCCAACAGGGGAAGCTCAAATAAATCTGAGTTTCGACAACAAAAATATGGTGACGCTGAACATTCCCAGCACGGGTGATGCTAGAGTCACGATTTGGGACAAGTTTGCATCGAAATGGAATTTCAACGAGTGATCCACCGAGAATCAGGGCTAGAGGTGACTCACGGGTTTGTTGAGAATAGAATCTTGTTTGTTTATGACATTCTACTGTTCTCTTCCTTTACCTAAGAATATATTGGTTTGGAATTGATACCTTTCCAAGGTTGTTCGATTACAGAATGCTGAATCGGGCAAGGGACAAGATGATTCGAGTGGTTCAATCAACTAATCCGTGCGATGGAGTCAGCACATAACTGATTCCCTACCTACCTTTTATATATAAGAGTTGAAATATAATTCTGTTTTGATGAACTCTCTATCTAATATTCCCCTCTTAATACTACAAACCTACCCTAGGTAAATCCCAAGGTCCTGGAGATCCCTAGGCTAACTAGCTACGACCGATTTACTAGAAAAGAATAGGAAATATACGGTACAATTACTCCTGTTCCTAACTCAAACACACTAAACGGCAATACAAGGTTCCACACCCGAATATGACCGGCATGTGGGTCTGGCGCTGAGGTTCTCAATCTACACACCCTCTCTATTTTGAGTGACCAAAGATCAAGCCAGGTAGCTGGGCGGTAACTAGGGGGCATGAGAGGTCCAAAATCCAAGAGATGAACAAGTTTTGGAAGGATTGCATTGACTAACTAGGATAAACCTGGGTAACACAGCACTTGACGAAAAAACAGACAAGGAAAGAGACTGCGGTTCCCAATGCAGCCAACAGAAACAACAAGAAAGAAAGACGCTGGATTATTGTAATGTAATACAAGCACATCTTTTGCATACTCCATGGAATCCGTAGCCTCGAATGCAGCTCCCAGAACAAACAGAACTCAACACGCCCGCGGCAGCACCCCATTCAAGACCCCTCTATGTGCCGGACCCCGGGTGACTGGGCGATCAGGTATCACACCAGCAGAGCACACGCTTAGTGCTCCAGGATTCTCAGGCTGCCCTGCACCACGCAGTTCTCCAGTACGGAGCCCGGAGGAATGTCAATGGTGCTGCCCTCGGTGGCCACAATGATGACCGTGCCCTTCAGGGTGACGTTACGGCCGAGGTTGACGGCACCGGTGATGGTGAGGTGGTCCAGCTCCACAATGCGGGGGATGCTGGCAATGCGCTTCTGGAAGTCGGAGACCTTCTTGAAGTCGGAGCCCAGCTTGATCACGGGCACACCGCCGAAGCGGTTGGGGTCCATGACGAGCTGGCCGTGCTCGAGGCGGTACAGGTCCGACTTGACCACCATCAGGTCGGAGCAGGTCTTGACGGGCAGGAAGCGGCGGCGGGGCACGTTGACACCGTGGGCGTTCTTGAAGTGGCGAATGGCAGCACCGACGGCGGTCTCCAGCTGGTAGATGGCCTGGTCGGCCTCGCCCTTCTTGTCGGCGGGGATGGACTTCTCGTTGGCGATGATCTCCATCTCCAGCTCGTTCTCCTCCACGACACGCTTGATGGCGCGGACGTTCATCCAGATGTTGTTGGTGTTGAAGTACTTGAACTTCTTGATGGACTTGAACTCGTTGACGTGTTCCTTGGGCACCTGGGCAATCTCGAGCAGGCGGACCTTGCCGTCGTAGTCGATGATGGTACCACCCTTGACGTCAGCCTTGGTCTTGTCCGTCAGCTCCATGATGTACTCGGCGTTGGAGTCCACCATGTGCTGCAGGATGCGCAGGTCGACGACGGCACCCAGGTTGTCAGCGTTGGACAGGAAGATGTACTCGATGCCCCGCTCGATCAGCTTGTCGAGCGTGCCGGAGTTGTACAGCGACTCGAACACGTCACCGTGGCCGGGAGGGTACCAGTCCTGGAGGGGAGCATCGAAGCTCTTGGGGGCGGGCAGGAGCGAGTCCTTGATGATACGGGGGTAACGAGACTGGTTGAAGGTGATGATGTCGACGTTGTGGCCCTCGTACTTCTTAATGATCGACTGGGTGTCCTGGTCGGTGTTGAACGAGTTCATCAGGACGAAGGGAACGTTAACATTGAAGCTGCGGTTGAGGTGCTCGATCTGGCGCACGGAAAGGTCCAGGAAGGACATGCCCTCACGGACCTCAATCACGGACTTGGGGCCCACGCAGCCCATGGAGGTACCCAGACCACCGTTGAGCTTGACGACCGCCAGCTTGTTCAGGAACTCAACCGAGGCGTCCGCACCGAGCTCGTCATAGCCCACCACCTGGGAGGGCTGGGGAGGGGCGATGCGGTCCCAGTTGACCACATTGCCCTTGGCCTTGTCGTTGAGGAAGCGGCGGAACAGCGCGAAGAAGTTGTCCATCTCCGCCTCGAAGCGCTTCTTCTCATTGCCATCAGGAACGGAGTCCGCGAGGGCGTTCAGGGCATTGCGCATCTGAGACGCAGCAACGCTGGTGGAGGCATTCTCAAAAGCCTGGGTGAAGGCGAGCTTGGTCAGCTTGGGAGTTTCAAACGCCATCGCGAGAGGCAACATAGAGGCGCAAAATTATGGTAGAATAGCAGAGCAAGATGGATCCAAAGAGCGAAGATCCAATGCAAAGAGAAAATAAAGGGTGTATGTATGTGGTTTCAAACGAGAGATGGTTGAAGGGAAAACAACAGAGGTCACGGAGAAGCTGCCTATAAACAAGAGAAGGCGTCGCGCGCAGAGCCAAACACCAACACGCCATGGCTACTTCTCTTGCACGACAGGAGCGACCCAGTAACCCTGCCGTTGTCAACTCAAGGCAGGTGCCCCCGAGAGCTCACCCGGTCATCATCTCCGGTTGACCGCCGCCCCCAGCAACAACCTTCTCCCACCCAACACAAATTTGACTCACCATGTGCGATTGCGACTTGCCGTGGTGCTTGCCAGCAAAGCCAGCAGAGGCCTCATTGGCAGGAGCCCGGAGGTGAGTAGGAAGAGCCTTGGCGGCCATTATGGAGCGAGAAAGGGGAAGATGTTTTTGGTGGGGAGAATCGAGCAGGATTCAGGAGGGGGCACGCTGGTGGTTTAAGAGGTGGTCAGCGAGGGCCAAACAACAAACAATCTGCGGTGCGACAGGGTGAAGAGCAAGTGTAAGCGAGTAGTGACAGGGCGAGATGAAATAGGTCGCTGGGAATTGCAGCGATAGGAGGGGTCGCCACACGCAGCGTCGATCGGGTAGCAAAGCCAGTTGGATGTCGACAAGCTGCCGTCATTGGCAACGGCGGCAGGCGCGGGGGAAACGTACCAGAGAGCAAGTCCAAGCTCAATGCACGATCAGCAACGGCACATTGAAGGAAAGGAGGAGAGGGAAAGAGGAAGAGGGAAGCTTTGGAGTGGAGGTGGGGGAGTAACGTGATGCTGATTTAAATATTCTCGGGATTCGAGCCACCGCTCCTTACTTCGCGCTGACGACAGCAGCCACTGGCTCTCGCACGTTCATCCACGGGTCTTTGTTGCCCGTGTGACGCTGTGGCTCTGACTACGATATCCTCTGTCCGCTGTCTGCTATGCTGTGTCCAGTACGGGATTGCACTACGGTTGACTGTCCGCCACTGGTTGTCCCCTATCTACTCCCCCGTCCGGTGGACCTCACGATGTTTCGGGGCTGACTATCCAAGGCTAAGCACTCCCAGGGTCCTGTCAACAGACCAGCCCATCAGGGAAAAGGGGAAAATGACTCCATCGAAAGAGGTTGAACTGGCTTCGACGTCTGATTATAAGCACCAGGATGGAACATCACCACGGCCACGGCAGGGACTTGACACTCGCCTCGACCGTGAACATGATTCCATCTAAGTTCCAGAATCCTCACTCAACGTGCCCCTTTTCCCCCTGCTTGATTCTCTGGACGCTACTGAGAGTGGCCAACCCACACCCCCATCCCGGCCCCACCAAGTGTCGGCGCCATCTGCTCCCCTGATCCAGAGATTCATATATACACACATACTGAAGGAGCATCTCAGTGCAGCTGGTCGACCCTGTTTCACCCGTGGGCCCAATGGCCATTCTAATTATATCTTGTGGAATGCAGCCATACAGTAGTCGGGCGACACCGAGTCGCAAATCACAGCCGCGATTTTCCCCCTGCCTTCCTATTCCGTTTAGGGGGTTCTGGCTTGCCGCTTTTTGGCCCCAACCGAGTAGATGGGAGCACGGTGAGTGCAGTGATTGAGTATTAGAGAAATTCTGCACTGTCTATAACTATCCTCTAGTTGTACTTATACTATAGTGACGGTGTACTATAGTTAGCATGCCTCACCATATGATCCAGGACTCTGTCCCTCGCGATGTACAGAGTCATTCCATTCCGACACTCATCTTACTTTTGTCCGGTCCCTCTAGATCATTCCCCCCATGAATCGTCGCAAATAATTGTTCCACCGGCACCTTCTCCCGGATCATCGCCTGCTCGTACAGATACGACACCAGCGCAGCCAGCGGCTTCCGGTTCGCCTCGACCCCGTACGGCCAGGGATCCCCGCCAAAGAGATCCTCAATTTCCGCCAGATCCGCCGGGAGGAAGGGCAGCATGTAGCGCTGGGAGCCGCTGTACTTCATGCGGCGCAGCGCCAGATCCTTCGCGTCGCGCAGCGCATGGAAAAGCGCGGTCGGCACGAACGGGAACCGGTCCACGAGCGCCTTCTGAACCACGACGAGGTGCATGATGGGGAAGATGCCGCTCTGGCGGAAATACTGTGTGGTGGCGGCACGGAGGTCGGGGAACAAGGGTCGCACATGCGACGCAGTGCCCAGGCAGGCGGGCACCTCGGCGCCGATGGTCGCGGCGACGTCGCCATCTTGCAGGCATTGGCTGAGCGATTTGGGACTGGTGTTGGGCACGAGGTTGACCGGACGCAGCAGCGGCTTCGCGGTGCCCTTGCCGTGCGGGCCGGACTTCTCGAAGGCGCCCTCGACCCAGGTGATCGTGGAGAGATCGACGCCCAGGTCTTGGAGCAGCCCGCGGATCCATACGGCGGCCGTCATGGTGTACTTCTGGACGCCGATGCGCTTGCCATTGAGGTCGGCGGGCGTGCGGACAAGGTCGGTGTTGATGGCGATGCAGTTGTGTCGGAAGGTGCGGGATGGGAAGACGGGGATGGCGATGAGGTCTCGTTCGCCGTCGGCGTAGCGACAAATATATTCCGAGGCGGACATCTCCGCGGCGTCGAATTCGAGGCTGGGGATCATGCGGTCGAAGATCTCTCGTGGATTTTCAATGGCGATGTAGTTCAGATCGATGCCGGCAGGCTGGATCTCGCCTTTGGCGAGGGCATCCATCCGGTCGTACGCTCCGCAGGCAAAGGAAAGAGGAAGCTTTTTGGTCATCTTTCACGGCATAGTCGATGGTAGTAATTCTGTGTAAGTTCTGTGGTAGGTCTGGTGTCTTTCTCTTTATACCGGACTCTCTGGATTCACAATCTCAACACGCAAGCCGAGTATAGATCGAATAGTGCCATATCCTCGGCCGAAGCAGAGCTCGGAGATAACAGGTTATAGATCCCACATCGACCTTTTCTAGGTTGATCCCTGAATGTTTCAATTCTTAAACCCGGATCTAGAATTGATCTCGGGCGAAATGTCCCTTTGCAGGATTCGCCCGATCGTCGCGAGTCATCATATCCGAGACGAAGTGACCCGGACCTACTCATACTGTTCTGGATGATCCTCCATCGTGGCTTTCCTACTAAGAACTCCCCAGCGCTACCAAGACCATCGTTGGGGTCACCGGCTCACAATGCCTCACAAACGCCGCCGTCCCATCCTGTCTTGCTATGGCTGTCGCTCGCGCAAGATTAAATGCGATCGAGCCCATCCATGCACGCATTGTAAAAGAGCCGGACGCGCCGACACTTGCATCTTTGACTATCCCAAAGACCGAAACACACCCCCGGCGACACCGGAGGAGACGCCCATCACAGCAGCCGATGCAGCCGCACGAAATGTCCGGACAAGATCACCGAGACAGACACAGCCGAGCAGCCTGGACTACCTCTCAACTCAGTCCTTCCAACACAACGACGCCGAGATCCATTCCTACGTCAAGTCCGCTGGCGCACCACCCTTTTCCACTGAGAAGTACCTCGGCGTCGCCCATCCGGCCGGCGCAGGCGCAAGCACGAAGAACAGCGGCCCGCAGAGCTTTGGAGACTTCCTGCGCGCTGGACAAGCCTTCCAAACCCACTACTTCGGCCCTAGCAATCCGGCCGGTCTTCTGCTGCAATGGGAGGAGTTACCAACATTCATCCGCAGGGCGCTGGCGCATGTCCCGGCCACCACGTCCAGCATGGGTGACAAGATCCAGCAACCGCGGAAGAAAACCCGCGTCGACGCCAGGCCCGACAAGGAGACGCTGCTGTCGTCGCTGCCGCCTCGCGTGCATGCCGATCGCCTCGTCCAGGTCTACTTGAATCTCTTCGAGAACACGTATCGCGTCCTCCACGTGCCGACCTTCCTCTGGCGCTACGGCTGTCTCTGGGACTTGCCCGAGATCAGCACGGAAATCACACTCGTCCACACGCTGCTTGTTCTGGCGACGGCGAACTGCTTCGCCAGCACCAGCGAAGAAGGATTCGTGGGTCGCAGTCCTACCGCAAGGAAACGGTCGAAGCTTTCGATCCGCACGGCCGAAGCCTGGTTGGCCGCGCAGAGCCACAAGCACCTGTTCCTCGACCATCTCCAAGCCCACGTCCTCTTATTTCTGGCCAAGAAAGCAAACTGCATGGAGCGCCGGCGCGGCTGGACATCCATCGGCGCAGTGGCCCGTCTCGCGATGACGGTTGCGCTGCACCGTGAACCGACCGCTCTCCAGCGAAACATCACCATCTTCGAGGCCGAGATGCGCCGGCGCCTGTGGCACACGATCCTCGAGCTGGAGATCCAGGAGGCGTCCGATCGGGGCATGCAGCCGCTGATAGACGCCGAGACGTGGGACTGCCGGGCGCCGAGCAACGTCGACGACGAGAGCTTCCACGAGATGAGCGAGTCTGCGCCCGCGGCGAAGCCGCTCACGCAGTTCTCTCGGACCTCGTTCCTGTGCGCCATGCAGGAACACTACCCGCTGCGCGTGGAGATCCTCAAGAAGATCAACAGCGTGCGGAACCCGGTTGATCCCGCCGCCGCGCAGGACTATATACGCCACCTCCAGGCCGTCGCGACCAGGGCGTCCGAGCTGTCGTGGGATTCGGCGTCGGGCATTCCAAAGGCACTGTATAAGCTAGTTCTGTACGAACAGATGATGATTCTCCAACAGCAGGTCACGATCCAGTCGAGCTCGCACCCGCACTCGCGCCATTTCCGAGTCTTGCGACGACAGACCGCTCTGCTAGCATTGCAGGCGTATCGGAGTCTCCCGCTGGACGAAGCGGTCCAATTATTCAATTTCCGAGGCGATGGCTTTCGCGCCGTTCTCTCTATCTGCCATGAGATCGTGCGGTCGGCGGATGGTCCGGACGATGTCGCACACAACACAGAAGTGGAGATGAAGTTGCTGGAGCACATGGTCCAGATCATGTACGACCGGGTGACGCGTCTGGGGCAAGGGTTCCAGATGTACTGGTTGACCTCCGCAGCGTTCCATTTAGTGAAGGCCCGTTCCTCCCGACAGGACAGTGAAGAAGCGATGGCCGCGGAAACGGCAGACGGGGCGGTTCGGCTCTTGGATCAGATCAGTCCGCGAAGAAATGCCAGCGTGGCTTGTGTCTCCGAGGCAGGTTCTGGGGCGTTGAGCATTGCTTCGATGGGTTATGCGAGCGAGCGGAATCAAATGCAGTCGCTTTGGGAATTCGCGGACAACCTGGATCTGTTCGACAGTGTAGCGGATTTTGATCCCAGCGGCGGGGGAGTCCTTGGATGTGACATTGAGAGTTTTCTGGGGTGATTAGTCTACGCTGGAGTTGACGTGTCTAAGGAGGTAGTAAATAAAGAGCTGCCGATGGTATAGTTCAAGTGGACAATAAGAGCGCCGTTTCCATCACTATTTATCCCACCAACGTATCTCTCTAGGATGATCTCGGACTGTGAACTGTCATGCCCGACCATCTTCCAATTCTCGGATTTCTTCGGTTGAAGCGATGCTTGACTACGGAGATAAGCTCGCGGAGATGATCGCTTCTCCTCGAGTAATCTCGGCCGAGCCAACTGCGAGTTACGTCAAGACGAGAGGAAACAACGCCGCGCTCGATTTAAATCAGTCGACGTGACCATTTCCCTCCCAGCAATCAATTCCCCCCGCATTCCATCATGGCCTCCCTCCCTCCAAGTTCATGCTGCTACAAAGGCGTCAAGCACGAAGGCGTCGCCAAAGGCAAAATGTCCCAGCTGGGCGACTTCGAGGTATACACCGTGCAGCCCGACAACGGATCGACCGAAAAAGGCATTCTGATGTGAGTAGACCTTCCCCATAATACCGATCCCATCACTCACAAGAGCCACTTCAGTCTGACCGATATCATCGGACACAAATCCATCAATGTCCAACTCATTGCCGACCAGTTCGCGGCGAACGGCTACTGTGAGCCCCCAGAACCCCCCCCCCCCCAGGACTTCCACTAACCCCGTACGCCAGTCGTCATGATCCCGGATCTCTTTGACGGCGACCCAGTGCCGCTCAACAAACCCGGCAGCTTCGACATGCAGTCCTGGCGCGCTGGCGGTTACCACCCCAAGGGGACCGCGCATCTGCCGGCGAACGTAGACCCCATCGTCACCGCGAGTCTGGCCGAGATGCGCAAATCCTACGGCTGCAAGGTACGTAGCGTTTCTAGTTCTGCGTCGTCCGCATCTTCATGTCGTGCCAGTCACTGACACTCCCATAGAAAATCGGTGCGGTGGGATACTGCTTCGGCGCCAAGTACGTCGCACGCCATCTCGACCCGGATCAGAAGATCGACGCAGGTTTCAACGCGCACCCGAGCCATGTGAGCGAGGACGAGCTCCGGGCGATCAAGGGCCCTTTGGCAATTGCGGCGGCGGAAACGGATGCCATCTTTCCCGCGGAGAAACGACACCAGAGCGAGGTGATCCTTCGGGAGACCGGGCTGCCCTACCAAATTAACTTGTACAGCGGTGTCAGCCATGGGTACGTACTTTGCAGACTTCCACTCATACTCTAGTTGGAGATCGTGGACTAACGGGGTCTAGATTTGCGGTTCGTGGAGACCCGAATAATCGGGTTGTCATGTATGCCAAAGAGACCGCGTTTCTGCAGGCGCTGCAGTGGTTTGGCGAGCATTTGAGGGTTTAGGCTGTTTGATGTCAATGGGTGTATTGTCAGAGTTAGGGTTGAGCAGAAAAGCTGAGCAGGATGCCAGGGTGTATCTAGAATATTTGTGAAGACCCATACAACACCAGGTAAAATGTGAGCAGACTAGACCAAGCAAGATTTGAGTCTGTATCTACAAATCTATACTAAGTCTATACGAGTCTACTCGACCATGCTGAGGACTACGCCGACATCCAGCGTATAAAAGCGGCAATCCGCCACTCCCAAATCTTCATTCCAATCCAATCTTCAAACCTCAAGCCTCGCCGCAAGAATCCAATCCACCCGACCCATCGCCAGAACTAAAACCCAGAGCGCCTGCAGTGCGACCGACCCATCCCCGCCGCTGTCCGAGACAACCCTAACCAAAGACCCCTTAACGGCCTCGTCGAGCCCCCGGTCCAAGTGGGCCGGGCAAATTGGCTCCCCACCGCGCCAGAGACACGCCGGACAGAAATCGCGGCGCAGTATTTCCGTGGCGTCGACGAGTCTACCGTGCCGATTGGCGCTGTTTTGGAGACAGCCGTGGATGTATACTCTTAGTGCTGCGGTGCCAAGCTCGCTGGCCGACGCCGTCGATATTTACTGTAATGTGTATATATGTACTCTCAAGTGCATGCTGGGTCTGCACTGGCTTGTGTACTATGCCTAGTAAACGACCCTGCGCGCTGCGCGGAATTGCAAATCACGACGTGCGTCCGCGCTTCTCGTTGGGACGAAGCGGCACGTCGATCGTCGGGGCTGTGCAGGACACGGTCTAGGATCGTCGCGTTGAGTTGGCCATATGGTCAGTATATACGGGGTTCTCGGCGATTTTCGTGATAACACGTTGATATTTCCGCCGTTTTACGACCCTGGATGATACATTCTAGGATATAAACAGATATATCTAGCCAGCTATGTACCAACGTTGGAGCTGTGCCGTTAGAACCAGCTGTCAAGGGAATCAAGTATGTATGCTTGATTATCTACCACGAAATCCCTGAAGATCCCTGGGAGGACTCTACATCCATGGATGTCATGGGAGATCCATCTTTGTCAAGGGTCCGGCAAATAGCACTTGGAACGAGAGCAAAAGGGATAATCATACTCATACCCAGGTAATGGGTTCCCACTCGTCATCTCTACAAAATATATATTTCTAATAATTACCAGTATTACCTTTGCATCCTGGAAGAGAGACCATAAAAATACTGATCCAAATCCTACATGATCTGAGGTCCTTTGCTGTGGGTACATGTCACGCAAATGTATTCGACTTGAGTATCCTCCGAGCCACATATGATATTTGCAAAAGAATCACGCTTCCTTGAAAGACCTTCGACGCCATATGCGACCTACATACAGCAACCCGAGGCTGCCCAAATGGTGATGAATGCGCATCACGCAGCCTCGGAGATTACGGAGTTATCAGTTGATCGACAGGCGGTGCGAGCCAACATCAACCATCCAGACGCAAAGCACCGCACTTGGCACTAGATGCCCTCGCCTCCGCCAAACATGGCAACGAAGCGCCGCCAATTCTCGAGTTGCGAGGCCTGTCGCAAGAGCCGCGTGGGCTGCGATGCCCGGCGGACGAGCCCGCAGCCTTGCTCCAACTGCGCGCGTCGCCAACGGCCCTGCGTCGTCACGGTTCGGTCCTGGGATGGTCGCTGCGTACGACATGCATCAAGGCTAACCAAGTCCGCAGTGGGCAAAGGCCTCTGCCAGCACCGACTCGAGTCCAACTGACTCGTCGCCATCTTCAGGCGAAGCATCTCTGTCGCCCGCCACCTGTGCGGCGAATCGCCGCCAGGAAGGGTCGGTGCTGCACGCCAATCTACTGAAGATGTTTTCGACGATTTTCGAAACGCGGCTGGGGAGTTTCCTAGGCGTCCATTGTTGCCCCATTATCTCCGGGTCGGTCCGTCTCCCCCGACCATGATGGCTCGCCGTGAAGTGATATGTCCGCCGACTGACTCGTCCGCAGTCCTCCAACAACTCCCTCCTCGCCCTGATGGCCGCGCTGGACGACGTCGAGCCCATCAGCGAAGCGAAGGACCACTTCGACGACCGCAAGGACGCGACCAACACCGCGCTGATCGCCGCCGTCCGCGCCTTCTCGTTAAAGTTCCTCGCGGCACAGGTCACCCACGCCGACCCCAGTGCAACCTGCGAGGACATCCAGAACAGACCCGCCTTCCGGCTCGCCTGGACGCAGGCCGTGCAGGCAGCGCGACACGCCACGAAACGACCCAGCTACCGCTCCATCCTGACCTTATACGTGGTCGCCGTCACGGCGCTGTCCATCCACGACTCGAGCAAGGCCCGCTGCTTCGAAGACTCGTGCCTGGCGAGCGCGTCGAGCCAAGTCCGCCAGCTCCAGCACGCGCGCCGCAGCCCGCTGCGGAACGATCTCACCTGCCAGAACGTGGCGTACTGGTGCGGGATTGTCATCGAGAACGGGTGTCGCTTCACGCGCCCGCACTCCCCGGGCAGGGGGCTGCTGTTCTCGAGTAATAACCAGTTCTGGATGAATGTGCGCGACCAGACGAGCGCGTTCCACCAGTCGTTCCAGTGTCTCCACGGCATGGCCGAGCCGATGTCCAAAGACGTCCGCTTCATCGTGCTGCAGCATGCCACCATGCACAAATGCATGGCGTGGTGGGATATGGGGAATGTCCAGTGTGCCGCGACGGAGGCCGAGCTCGTCGAGCGCACGGAGCTGGCGGTTCGCGACGTCCTCGCCTTCCAGGAAGTATTTGTGCCGCTGCTGGACCTGGTGGCGCGAGACTTTTTGCTCATTCATCCGAGGGACCAGTTGAACTATAGTAAGCCATTTATTCCAGTGCTTGATGCGGACTTCGTCCGTGCTGACTCGTGTCTTTACTGCAGTTCTCTTGGTCGTCCATTTCAACTGGGCGGTGCTCCTCTTTGGGAAAGAGATGGATCGGCAAGTGGTCGGTGATCTCATCAAGTGCTACCCGTCAGATCTAGCGGCTGTACGATCCATCGTTAATGCGCTGAGTTTGGCGCAATCGGTGGGCCGGGGAGGCCTGTCTCAACCCACAGCCCTCCTACTCGATCCCGTGCCCGAGGTTATGTGCGGTGCGATTTCATCGACTGCAGCGTCGATAATGAGACTTTATGACCAGGGAGTCCTCACACTCGGGGCTAGCAGGACGATGCTCTCTGTGTGTCTATCGAGCTTGGAGACTCTGCGCAAGGTATCTCTTCGGGCGAAGAGCGTTGCAAAGGATGTGCGGGCGCAGGCGCTGCAGAGATCTATTCTCATGGAGGTAATAGGGAGTTCAAGCGGTAGTGTGCTCGAACAATAAATAGAAGCAAGTAATTTACAAGCATAACTTTCACATTAGGTGACAATGCCCAAATTAGGTGCTGGACTTGTATCTGCAAGATCCTGCAACTTCGTACACGGTCGAGCCATCGGAAATGATCGTCATCGGTCAAGCTAACGATTGATGCAATACCTGGGTATCACCCGACGATTAATCCCGAGGCAAGAGTGGAAGCGATGACGGGATCGGACATGTATAGATGTCAGGATAGGGAGGGGATCCGACCAATTGGAATCAAGGAGAAGTCTGAGTTGCTATTCCGCCCAATCTGCCAATTTAGGGGCTTACAATGGATAAACTATTAATGCACGTCTCCATATACTTATTCTAACACACCCCCTTAGCTGTCCTTCCATCCCTAAAGGCAGCTACACCTACACCTACGCCGGCACCTGTACCTACACTGTTACCTACACTGTTACCTACACTGTTACCTACACCGTCACCTCCTAGGGCCCTAATCGCCCTAATCACTTAAATCCACTGTCTTTCTAAACCAGCACCTATTTCCTCTTTAGGCTAGTCGATCAGATGACTTATATTGGTTATCCTAAGTAGATTCAGAAAGTTCTAGCGCTTTTAGTATAGTAATATCTTAGTAAGTCCATCTACGACTATATAGGCAGTTAGAACCTATCGAATCTTGATTTATCTATCTCTAACCTCCTACCTAAGCCAGTGCCGATAAATATCGATATATCTAGGCTTTATCTTAAATCCTATGTCCTTAGAGGTTATTAATATAACCATATACTTATTATTATTATAATTAAAAGTAATTAGGTATAATAGAATACAGTTAACTTACCTAAATAGGTATTTCTACTACTATATGAACTTTCTAGTTTTAGATATATTAAGTAGTTTAGCTTCTATTGTGAAGATCGTTACTATTAGCTATTTTAATACTTTCTAGTCTATAGGTCCTCTAACAATCTCCTCGTCAACGCCGCAGCGCCTCCAGACCGCGCTCGCCGCGCTGACGACCGAATTCCCCTCCGCCGCACCCACCCTGGCCGGCCACGTCTGCGACCTCTCCACCGCAGCCGTCGAGGACAACCTCGCGGCGGGCCCGGGGGCATCGCTGACGTTGACGACGGGCGGGGTCTGGGAGCGGCCGAGTCCGGCGTGGACGGTGGTCGCCGGGTATATGGGCCGGGTGTGTAGTATCGCGCGCAACCTGGCGCTGGAGATGAAGCCGGTGCGGGTGAATGCGGTGAGTCGTGGGCTGGTTGACACGGAGTTGTGGGATGCGAGCTTTGGGAGGGAGGAGAAGGAGGGGATGTTTGCGGCGTTGGCGGAGAAGCACCCCACGGGCCGAATTGCGAGGGCGGAGGATGTGGCGGAGGCATATATGTATCTGAAGCGGGATGAGAATGTGACGGGGCGGGTGGTGAGGTCGGATTCAGGGGCTGGCCTGGTGTGACCTGTTCGTGGGATAGTCATGGTGGTAGTGGAAGTATAACAAGAGAAGTTCGTGGAATAAGTCCCATTATCAACTAAATAGAAGCAGTCGACCTCCCGATCCTGGATATTTCAGGATAACACTGTACTGCAATCCAAAAACTAGACGTAACATGGGATTGCTTGCATGAACAGTCCGCTAATGCTCATCTGGAAGGGTTGACAATCCAGGAGAAGGAAACGCAGAAATGAAACAAATACAAGCACGCGCGTAGAACGTCAGAAACAGAACAAAGCAGAGAAAGGATATCACAAAACCGGCCCAAAGCAAAGCAAACTCGTATAGGGGTTTCTTTTCATATACTTCCGCCTCATACCGGGAAGCCATATACCGCATCGAGAGGATACATCTGGATACTCGGCAGTCTCGCTCAAACACCGCTCACGCTTCGCTTGCTGAGGAAACTCCGACGAGGCATCTTGCGCGAGTCCGGGCTATCTGCGCCCTCCGAGGGATCCCCACCAGCAGTCGAATGCGAGGTGGTAGGACGCAGGCTAGCCTCCGAGCCGGCGAAGCTGGAACGAACGACGACCGTGCCATCCCCAACTTTAATCTCCTTGTCCTGGCCAGCGGAAGAACCTTGATCATCCACGACGAACATGTTGAACTCACCGAGCACGTCGTCAGAGCCAAAGGTCGAGTGGTCGACCACGCGGATCTGGTAGGTCGCGTCGGCGGTGATGTGCGAAACCTTGAACGTGTCATCGTACTGGACGGAGTTGCCGCCAGTCTTGTGGGCCTTGGTCTTGTGGACTTCCTTCGCACCCTTCAGGCCCTGCACGCGGAAGATAACGCGTACATTGGCCGAGGGCCGGAAGCCAGAGGCAGAGACGACGGTGATGTGGGCGGTACCCAAATCGCCACGACCAGTGCCACCGAGCCCGAACACGCTGAGACGATCGCCCGCCTGGGAGGCCGTGCTGCGGTTGCGGCTGTGCTCCTTGACCGGGGTGGAGGGACCAGAGCTTGGGCCATCCACCAGAGCCGGCGCCGGACTGAAACCGCGCTCGCTGGCGGCCTCAGATGGGGGCTCTTCGACGATACTGGGGGCAACAGACCCGGCGTCCTCGCTATTGTTCTTGTCTTTGTGTATGCGCGACATGAGACCTGTCTTCAGGAACGAAGCGCCACGAACCACGCCAGCCCCAGCGAGGCCAACGCCCTTGACAGGGGCACCAATAACCTTGCCAGGCTTAGCAAAGTTGCCCGAGAAGGTTGAAGAGCCCTGGCGAGATCGCATGACATAGGCAGGCTTGAAGAGCAACCTCAGGCGGATCACACCCGACTTGCCATTCAGAGGCAAAGTCACGTCCTTGGGCTGGAAGGGCTCCAGTTCCTCCAGGTCGATCGGGGGGGAACCCAACCAGTCGGCCTTGTCACCAAAGTCCCAATCATACACATCAACTTGCAGCCCAGAATCGATCCTAGTCTTGATCGGAGTCTCGAAGAACTCATTCCAAGCAGGATGCAGGGTCTTCTTCTGCACTTTAGTCTTGAAGATATGATGTTCATCGTCGCCGATGCGGAACTTGCAGTAGGGATCGCTGAATCCGTTACGGTCGGCGGAAGGCAAGTCGGCGGCATCCAGAATATCCACGCGCAGGCTACCCATGTTGTTGATGCTCTCCCTCGGGTCAAGCTTCATCTGCACCGGGATGTAGCGGGCACTGACAGTGATCTTGCTCACATCGCCGCTGCTTGAGCGAAGAACAAGCTCCGTGGGGTTGTACTATAGAGTAGTCAGCATGGTGTCAAGGGCTGGCCATTCAGGAAGGCTTACCAGAATGCGCTGCAGAGTTGGCAGAGTGTCACCGGTCAACTTGGCCACTGTGTGATCCTCGCTCGAGTCCTTGGGGTCGTCCTTGCTGACCAGGCGTAGAGTGATCTTGGAAAATTCAAGCTCACGCACGAAGGCCTCGCCAACTAGATGCAGTTAGTAGAGTTCGGCAAGTAAATACCAAAAAGTAAAAGCATACTGTCAGATGTTGTCACGGTTTGCGAATGGATCTTGGGCGAAATGTACGCGGGGAACATATGGTCATCCATGAGGACCTCCAGTTGCACATTGCTGTGAGCCAGGTGGCCTTCATGGAATTTGAACACGATGAAACCGGATTCTGCAGGCGTTTAGCGATTGCTCAGGTGGCTTCCCTATTTCCAGTGCTGACTTACCGTATTTAGGAAGATCATCCACGCTCACATAAGTTCTGGGGATCGTCTTAATCGAACGCACGGATCCGGACTCCGAGTCTCGGGAGGTAGCTGGTCGAGACGCAGTGGTCTCGAGACTGGCACGGCCGTTGGTAGTAGGTTCGCCGTTAGTGGTTCCGTTTGGAGCAGCACCGTTGGATAGAGGCTTAGAGACCTTGGAATCCACACTGGCAGACTTGGAATGCATGCTCTTCCGAGGAGTAGCGGGGGGCTCGGAGCCAGCAGAATCCGCTTCCTCTTCTTCCTTCTCCTGTTCATCTTCGGGGTTCACCACGGGGACGGACGGGAAGAATGAAACCGTGTAGTTAATATGACCCTTGGGGGCACCCTTGCCAATGCGGAGGGAGCTGGTAGTCAACTGTTTCTCGTCGTCGATCTCGTATTCACCCGTCTCGGTCTCGTGAACGAAATCAGAGGCATTGAGTTCCACCCAACCGAGCGTGCGATCCTTGTTGATGGTCTCCTCGTCCATGACCTCGACGCTCAGCTTCTCACGGGCGCTGCGGATGGGGACATATACAACCTCATCCCAGTCAGGGTTAAGGTTGTTACGGAAAGTCACAGTACGGCCCTTGGTCATGCCAGACAGCAATACACGGGCGTAGGGATCCGATTTGCCCATGGCCTCCAGATTGCGCAGGTCTGTGGCACTCTTGAAGTGGAAGCGCATGACACCAATGGGATCAATGTAGCCAGCACCACCGGCAATGCTGCCGAGAGCGACAGGCTTCCACTGCAGTTTCAGCTTGGCACGGCCTTCCTTGGCATTGTGCAGGTGGAACCAGTCTTTGCCCTGCTCCATCATCTTGATCATGTCGTTCATCTTGATCTGGTAGCGACCAATAATGGGGTCAGTCATGAGATCACGGTCGTCCTTGATGATGAGACCCAGACGGGCATTCTTGCGGTCGGTAACCAGGAATTCCTTGGAAGCATTCTGGAAGATAGGGTTGTTGGTGCGCTTCAGCTTGGTGGTGATATGGATCTCCTTTCCGTTGAGCAGCAGAACGCCGTACGGGTTCAGCTTGCCAACCAGACTCTTGGACCCATCCAAATCCTTGGCCTGCTCGACGGTAAATTGGGCGATACCAGTGTTCAGCTCTGGCGGGGGTTCAGTCTCACCGCTCTCCAGCTTCCGCCCCTCGAGGACTGGGAAGAAGCGAATATCGGCGTGAATGGCACCACGGTGACGACCACTGGACAGGACCTCCAGATACAAACCCTCATGTGTTGGCTCTTGCTCAAGCTTGTCCAATCCAAAGGCAGCCGTTCCCAGCTCCTTGTCCTTACGGTACTCATTCCAGTCGTATGGGACGATGGAGAGTGCGTCGGAGAAAGAAGTAATGATCACGTAGATGGTCTCATTCCAGCGAGGGCTATCGGTGTCATGCACGATCTTCGTACGACCAAGCTCCGTGCGGTGGTTAAGCATCACAACCGCATAGGGGTCAGGAGTACCAGAGAACTTATCCGGGTTCTTGAGCTGCTGAGCGCCGTGCAGAGTGACGGCAACAACACCGATGGCTTGATCCACAGGGTTTCCGGCAAGCATCTTGGCGATCTCGACCGGGAACACGTTGGGGTCGTACATCATCGGGCCCAGGTTGTTGTGGATCTGCTCCTTGATGAAGTTTTCGAGACCGGGAATGAAGTTAATGTCGAATCCGAGGTGGTCACCGCCGAGGGGCTTGCACACGTAGTCAATATCGGGCTTGTCCAGGAAGCAGACATCCACACGTTCGATGTGAGGGAATGGAATCTGCAGCTTGACCTTGATGCGCATCAAACCCGAGCAGGCCATGTCCTCAACAATTACATCCAGACCCTTGCTCACGACACCCTTGCCAACACGCACCTCCAGGACAACCTTGGGGTTTATCTTGTCCTTCAGCTGTCGTGCTGTCAGATCGGTCTTGTCGTTGGGGGTGAAGCTGAATTTCCAATCCATGATGACGGTGTCCGGCTCGGTCTTGGGGTAGGTCTTGACGTGCTCCAGACGCGGCGGCTTGCTACCAAGCACGAAGGTCTTCAGACGCAGACTGTCCAGAAAGGCGGGCGTGGAGGTGCTCAGGACCTGGTCAACGGAGTTGATGATCGTGTCGCACAGAACGGGCGCATAGATGGGCCAGAACTTGACCAGGAAGCTGTTGATCCACTCGAGGGTCTCGGTATCGGTCTCCAGGCGCTGCTTGGACATTTCGCGATGGATGTCGTCACGGTAATTGCGGCGCACACGACGGATCGACGTGCGGTAGTAGGTGCTGCACGCTGCCATGACCAACAGCACCCAGCCGACACCACCGCCCAGAGCAGCGATCAGCCACGAAGTCAGACAGGCGAATACGATGATGCCCGCATTATGGTACCAGTCCCCAAAGAACTTGTCGGGGATGCGGCCCTCTAGAAAAGTCTGGTGGTCAAGCAATGTGGCCTCGGCATCTTCTTCCTCGGTCTTCTCTGCGTGGAATCGGGGTGCCCATCCGGTCCGATCGAGCGCCCAGCGCATATCTTCTTCTTCCTCCGGACCCTTCCCGCCGGCCGCATTGGCATCCTCCGCCATTATCGCGGTCGCCGAGCGTGGGGGAGGGAGATCGTAATCAGCTTTCCCGTCATCCTGCACAAGAATCAGCTGGAGTCCAGGGTATATATAGTCAGTGCGCCGACGCTCTTACTTTATCCGTGATGACGGAGATCCCCTTCGGCTTCTTATCATGGTGAAAGCCCGGCGGCAATTTCTAGTCGTTGAAAGTTCAATTAGTGTGCGATCACGCCAATCGACGTCGAGGGGAATTTCTGTCGTCTCTTTCTCTCGGGGTCCGTCATCGGGCTACGTACCGCTGCGGCCGAAGCGGCTTTCTCCTCTGGTGAAGCATTGGGGTCGAATTGGTATGCTGCACCCCCCGATTTCCGTGTCTCGTCCACCAGCTTTTGCTCAATGGTCTCAGGGTTGACATTCGATTGCGGATCCTGCGCCAGATCTGAGGCAGCCTCAACGACGCCCTCCTCCTTCAGCTCCGTCTTCTCCGCGTCGACAGACGCCATTTCGGCGTCGGCGTTGAACAAGCGTGCGAGGCCTTCGAGGTGGATGTGGGTGGCAGGTGTCGACGGCGATGAGCGAGTGTCCTAGTGAGGGAATTAGGGACCCATGGGTGACAACAATGCGGGACCAGAGGAAAATCCGGGGATTGAGAATTCCGGCGAGGGGGGAGGGGAAGTGAGGTGAGGTGAGAGGGGAATGCGCTGTGTGGCTTACCTAGGTGGTTATGAGGCTTGTGAAGGCGTAGGGGGGGGAGGGAGAGAGAGTAAAACAGCACAGAGGCCCTTGGCACGAAGGAAAAGCGAGTGGAGAGCTAGTCAGGTCCACGTCGGGGACTCCCCGCCGGTTGCGTCAAGAAGCGCTGTGGCTGGGGTGCCCTGGTCCCGGCGTATACCTACTGTATCGGACTTCCAGTGCTACAGTACATGTGGAGGAGCCCGCGTAATCAAAACCTCCTCCGAACCATGATTGATACACCACGGATAATCATCTTCGTATAAGTGGCCACCTGGGGCTTCGAGCAAAGCAGGGATTGTCCCCTCGATCGGAGATCCGTGACGTATTCGAGCCGATCCTGGCTCGGCGCACGGTGTCTAGGGAGTCAATATTCTCACGTCTACCGCTTTATTTTCCGCTATTGTCTACTACGTGGTCTATTTCACGTGGAGTGGCGCATAGAGAGATTGTTCACTCGGACTTTTTTGCGGTTTAGTTCCGTCCACCCGATCGGAGGACCCAGGAGGAACGAACTATTGACTATCAATGGTGACGCGCGAGCTCGCCCGGAAAGAGAAAGAGCCAAGCTTGCACCGCCACAGGGCGGGTCGATCTATCCTAGTCAGGACTAGCCTGTGGAGCTGTGGCTGGGGTAACCAAGAGAACCAGCCCTACCATGGTCATCGTACAGTAATATTACCCATCCCCCGTTACACTCCAGGCAGCTCCAATACCGCCCATACGACCGCCAACAGTCCAATGCTGTCCCTAACGTGGTTCTACACGGTCACGGTGTACTACGACGGAGTATTTCTGCCATCGCGAATCTCCATCCTTGGGTATGTGTGCCTGTCCTCCCCGACTATCTCTACCATACCCGGTACAACACACTCCTCCCTACGCAATCGCACCATTCAGAACCATTCCTTCCGACGATTCAATAGTCCCCTACCATTGGGAGCTCCGATCGACCCAACCCACTGTGGATCCGCTAGTATGCACTAAGAAAGTTCTCTAGTTCCGCAATGCGCCAAACCCACCTGCCCGACCAAGACCGTGAATGCTGCGGATTGGCCCTGCCAATGCACTTTCCTGCAGCCCAAGCTGACCGCACCGGAGAACTTGATCTATCAATTTCCCGCGCCGCCGGTGGTCGGAGCCCTGGTGTCGTGCCTGGTGGAAGAATGGGCTGACAAACTGGAGCTTGGAGTGGATGCCCGGTTATGGTGACGGAGAATTGTGATTGCACAGCACTATACATACATATCGAGGAAGGCCTTATCGCCGGTTTGAATTGGAAATCGTCCCACGGCGGAGCCTTTTCTGTTTCGTGTTTCTTTCCTCCCGGTGAGAGCGGGCTAGGGCACCCTAGCCCTAGCGGCAGCGGGTATAAGAAGCAATATAATGATATGGTTGTGGAAACCTCTATCCATACTGCTGGATGTTCCCAAGCAACTATACAGGGCCATGGGGCTTTGCTCGTTGAAACGGGGTAATTTTTATCTGGATAGATACTGCATCCACCACGGTACTTCATGGCCCATGCGAGGTGGTACGACATGGCATGATACCAATCCACGTCATTTGCTCCGGCTACGACGGGTGTTGTCTACTCATGGGCAGTAAACATGTCATCAAATTGCATTATGGGGAGAATGCTAAGAAACTCATGTGCGAGCCGATTTTGAAAACAAAACAGAATAGAGTTGATATCGACAAGAACAGCTCGTCACATCTTGAATTCGTGGCAATGGGAAGACCGACGTGCCCGGCCCTCAATCGCAATTGGAGAATTACCGGCCCAGACGGATCACACCAGCAGCCATCAGCTTCTGGATCTTCATGCGCACCTGGGGGTTCTTCATGTGCTCCTGTAGCGCAGCCGGGTCGCTCTTGGCCTGCTGCAGGATGCTTTGCATGACGGGATCCTGGAGAATCGACATAATCTGCAATGGCATGCGTTAGCACGGACTGGACGCGGATGAAATTTCATTGCGCAGAAAGCACCTACCTCCGGGTCGTTCTGGATGCGCTCCATGGTTTGCTGCTCGGTCTCACCAGCGCGGGCACTGAACTGTGCGTCCAGGCACTTCTGCTGCTGCTGCTCAATTTCCCGCGCATTCTTGCCATCGTCGTGTTCGGCAGCCTCAGTGAAGACGTCCAGAGCGCGGTTATACTCCTTCATCGCTACCAGAGCCTGGCCCTTACGCATGTAGGCCCGGATGAACTTCGGGTCACGGGCAATCGCCTCGTCGCAGTCTTGCACGGCACCGGGGAAGGCCATAAGCTTAATCAGAGCGGCGGCACGATTAGAGAAGCCTCGAGGATCGGTGGGTGCACGCTTCGTCATCTCGGTGAAGGCTTCGACGGCGCCAGGCCAGTCGCCTTCCTGGAACTTCTGCTGGCCGAGCTCGCGGGCCTTCTCCGCCTCTGCAGGGTCCATGTACGCCTCCTTCTCGGTCTTCTCCTTGGTCTTCTCAGCGTTGCGCAGCTTAGTCAGAGCATCAGGGGTACGGTGCTCTGTGAGCGACTTGTGATAGTATTCGATGGCCTGGGTGAGATCACCCAGTTTCTCGTAAGCCGAACCAATTCGAGTGAACGCCCTTTCCCAAAATGGTTAGCTAATTTCTGATGATGAGATAAAAGTTGTGTCACGTACTTGGCAATAGTCTTGAAGTCGGCCCGCACATCGCGACCTTCTTCCACAGCCTTTTGACACACCTCCACGGTGCCCTGATAATCACCCTTCTCGAACTTGGCGGCACCAACGTTGTTCAGGTAAGTGATGTCCTTGTTAAGCTCCCAGGCCTTTTCGTAGTGCTCGATAGCCTGGTCAAATTGCTTCTTCTTGTAGAAGTCGTTACCGATCTTCTTCTCGGCATCGCCGGCTTCCTGAGCCTTGCGCTTGGCAATTGACTCCTCATCTTCCGGCTCTGGCTCGGGGGTGGGCTCCTTCTTCGGAGCAGGCTTGGGCTGCTCCGGAGCGGGAGCTGCTCCTGACGGACCACCCTCGCCAAAGCTCATGTCGATTCCAAGGAGCACGCTCATCACTTGCAGGAAGCGTGGATCCCGGATCTCCTCGCCAACGCTGTTGGGGTTTTGTTGGATTTTTTTGAGCTTGGCCATGAACTCCGGGTCGGCGAGCAAGCTGGCGGTCTTCGGGTTATTGGCCAGCTTCTGGAGCATAGCCGGGTCGTTGAACATGCCACCGAGACCACCGGTTGGGTCGCCGGAGACCCCGTCTGCCGTAGCCTCCGCATTGATTGCGCGCTGAGTGGCGGCCAGTCCAGCCTTCGCTTGGTCGTTGCCGGGCTCAATCTTCAAAGCCTCCTCGTACGCTTCGTAGGCAGCCACTGCGTCCACATTAGCCTCGCAACCCCCCCCCCTATTTCCCAGGACTTTATCTCTCACGAGGTCCTCACTCACAAAGGTCGTTCAAGCCACGGTAGGCAGCCGCCTTGCGGGCGTAGCCCTTGGACCAGTCGGGCTTGATGCTAATAGCCTTCTCGGCATCCTCAAGAGCCTTTTGATACTCGTTCTGTGCGCTGTAGACGGCAGACCGGTTGGAATAGAGAAGGTGGTTTTCGGGTTCAAGGCCAATAGCCTGGGTGAATTTCTCACTGGAATCTCATCAGCACTGTCCCAGGCGTAGAGAGAAGGCGGGGTAGCAACATACACAGCAGTCGGGTAGTCCTTGGCCGAGAAGGCCTTGTTACCTTCAGCCTTCAGAGCGTCAGCCATGCTTGTAAATTGCGATTAAAAGACAGGGGAGTGAGGAAAGAACAATGGAGAGCGAGCTGCGGTTATGAGCTCCGTTGGCCGCAAAGCTTCTCGAAATTTCCGGAAGACCGTGAGTGCCTGAGGCTCCAACGGGCGTGTCACTTAAGCTCCTCAGACACTAGTCCCGATTGGGCAGCCCCGGCATCCCCGCTGCGAAAAAGTCAGAGAAAACACACGATGATTCAATTTTTTTTTTCTTTTGACTCACCACGATTGCCGCCTCCAGGAGCACCATGCTTTTCTAAACCTCTCTCCTGCTCTTGCAGACGCTGGAGTCAAAAATGCCATCGCCCCCCCTTCTCCAATGATCCTGTCCTTCTCGCCCTCTCTCACGAGCTGACCTCTCATCTCCGACCATGGCCGCCGAGGGGCCTCGCATTAAGGAGCTCGCCTCCAAGCTCTACGATGCCTGCCACGATCAATTTGAAGCCGACCACTCCTTTTTCCAGGAAGATCTTCTCAGCCTGAATGTTGTCCCTCCGAATGACCTAGCGCTTCTAATGCAGTGCGCCCAGTCTCTGGTGAATGACAAATTGTTCCGACTGCACGAGAGCACCACCAGCAAACGCCTGGTGTGGAAACTCGTCTCCCGCAGTGATGCTGAAAAGTATGTCCTTTCTCTGTTGTCTCCGCAGTGTCATGAGTACGTGAGAAGAACACCGACTAACTGAATTTTTCCTCGCCAGGCTCCAGAAGCTCAGCGACGATGAAGCTCTGGTATACAACGTCATCCACTCGACTGGACGCAGCGGCATCTGGGTGAGAACTATTGGGCAACGCACGAACCTGCACAAGGCGGTTCTCGACCGCTCCCTGAAATCACTCGAGGGCAAAAACTTCATCAAGACCGTCCACAATGTCAAACACCCCAGCCGGAAGGTGTACATGGTCGCAGGGCTTCCCCCGAGTGAAGATGTCAGCGGAGGTGCCTGGTTCACCGACGGAACATTCGATAGCAGTTTCATCAACAGCTTATCCGGCTTCATCGAGTACACCGTGGCCCGCCAGAGCTGGTATGAGGTGCCCGCAGCCAAGGGAAGTGGCACCGACGACAGCGACCGTGGCAGAAAACGGATCAGGACAGCCACTGGTAAAGCGGATGTCAATGGTGTCTCGCCTGACAGTCAATACCTGCCCTTCCCCGCAAACTACAAGAACTTTCCCACTGCGGACGCGATCTGTGCTGCCGTAAATGCGAGCGGAATCACCCCAGTCAGCATGGCCAAAGACCACATCTTACAACTGATTCAGATGCTCTGCTACGACAAGAAGCTTATTGCCCTGCCCAACGGCTACTTCAAGTCCCTCAAGAACCCGGCCGTTGTCAGAGCGACTCAGACCCGAAAGAAAGTTGAGGACAAGGATGCCCCTCCCTTTGCGGAGTTGGGCAAGAACGGCATGACGGAATCACCTTGCGGCCCCTGTCCTAGTTTCCGCCTGTGCTCGCCTGGCAGCGCCATCAGCCCCGAAACCTGTGAATACTTCGACCCTTGGATGGAAAAAGTCCTCGGGTTCTGACAGATTTGGTCGGGTTTCCGTACTCAATCTGCATCTCGAGATAACCGCTCTCCCCGTATGGGCAGTGTATCTCATGATGGTAGGAAAGCCAAATTTTGTCTACCATCAAACAATCAACAGGACGAGAGCACGCCACACTCTCATCCCTGAACCGAAACATCAGCACGGTAGATCTCCGCCGTGCGAGCACCTTTGCATGGAGGAGGGAATGAAACAAAAAAAAAGAACGGGATTTACGAGCATAGCGAAGGCGTTGTTACCTGTGTCACATTTTATTTCCATTGGCATCTGCTTCCCTGGATCGGGCAGTGATTGCACCTCTGTCCAGTTGATTAGCTAGCACTGTGGGCATGATGCACCACCGAGGTTGGAAATGAGTCGATCCAAAAGACCTTAGCCAGTTGTCTTTAGACAAATACATCTTAAGAGTGATGCTTGGTTCTTGTACTGTGTTGTCTCAATCATTCAACCACAAAGTGGTTCATTTGGCCTATGAGAAACTAAGATACTTCCAGATGATTTGACACAGTAGGCTTTCCCTGCTACAGTGAGCTGTATCTTACCCATGCTATAAGCATGGCTAGAGACACCAAGATCTTAGTGTCGGAGTTGAGGGCAATATCATGTCGGTATGTGTATGGGAGCTCGTATTAATAGTTTATCTGGTTCCTATGTTTCGATAAGTTAAGCGTACGCCCCCTAATTGGCAGATTTGAATGAATAGCAATATAGACTTCTTGATTCCAATTGATCGGGTCCTCTCCTAAACTGACAGTAACTACTAAAATAAACTTATCAGGTAACCAGGTGAAACCCGGCCAACCAGTCACCTGGTCACTCGGCCACCCATTAACAACAGTTTTCGGTTGTTACCACTTAATAAATTGACCAGTAAGTACTCAAAGACACGGTATGGTTTCATAAGCCATTACTATTAGATGGATATATTCATTAAATTAAGAGGAATGTGAGGTATCTTATAAATCGTAATCCTTCTACGATATAAACCTCTACTGCCTTCTGCTCTTGACTTTGAATTGGTAATTTACAATGATATATACGTCATTTCAATCTAATTACTGATTATTGACAGCACGCTTTGACAAGGACTTCGGTTCTGTGTAGTATGAGCACGCTTTTTATACTCTGGCTTGTGATGGCCTCTATTTCGTGCGCTGGAAGGCTCTCACTGGGTTTCTTTAGAGATCTCTTAATATATTCCTGGTCACCGCACGCTAAACGTATTAAAATAGATTTTCTGTCTTTAAAAGTCAGCAACGTACAGTTGTGCTTATCGATTGGAAATACCTTCCTGTTTTATGCCATTTGCTTCCCAGTAACATTGGTCGCAAATAGAGGATTCTGCTTTCTAGGACGACTTGTCTGGGCTTATTACTCGCTCGATGTATACTAAGGAAAGTAGCAGCTATTCAGCTAGACAGGCGGTGCACAGAAAATTGCAACACTCAATCTTTCCGGACATCCATTCAAATGCGCAGGTGCTTGAACACGGTGGACACAAGCGCGAGCGATATTCTCTCCTAGGAGTCGCTGCATTCTAGTTCCAAGGAAAACAACCACTTCGTCCTTCGCCACTGGCACTGGCAGAAATAACGCTTTCAGACCTATCCTTGAGCTGTCTCGTTCCTCTGTGGTTTCGAGGTCGGCAACTTCTAACCCATCGGACTCACTGTCCTCTCTGACGAGTATAGTCAGAGTGCCCCCATCTTTATGCGGTGGGCTGTAATCATCTTGTCCAGAGACCAGCCTGTGAGGGGTATAGTAATGCAGACCCAATGTTTGATAGTCCAGTTCAGGCGTACCACTCAAGGCGATAGATGACTCGAACACTTCGTTCAAAAGAACTTCAAAAACGAGATTCCGTAATTGCCCCCATTCCTTGAGTGTAAATTGATCAGCAATGCTAACAGCAAAGACAGAGGCGAGTCAACCGGAGTTCCTACATCCATTATTTCTTTGATGAAGCTAGAAATTTCTCGTGGTGGCTTAGTAGAAGGAGCACTCTGGTCCCTCTTGCGATAAAAATAAAGACTCTCCTTTGGGATCATCGTTCCCCCACGAATACGTTCACTACCGAACGGCGAAAAGCCTCTAGTCCTAGATTTTGCCGAATCTTCAAAGAAATTCCGCCCCTACTGTATTTGAGTATGTAATGATTGCCAGTTGAGGAGAAAAGTCTTACATCAGGTATACCGCGTACGAATGCACTCTGAACCCCAGGGGCGAAGAGCCGAAACGCACCTCATTGAAGAATCCCGCATCGTAGCTTGGAGATCTCAAGCGGACTTCGTGCGGTAGACAAGTCAAGAAGTGGAAGGAGTTGTTGAGTTGGCATGCTGGAAATGCGCGTTGATGCCGAAACGTCTAGGGGAAATGGTCACAGGTAGGAGGAATACAACAGCACCCTACAAGCTCCCATCTTCCCATGATCCACACCGCCTTCCGAGAAGCTCGGAATCAGTCATGATCGATTCGACCAAGCCCTAAGACCTTTTCCCTCACCTGAGGATTTTCTCTCCCCTTGATCATCAAATTATGGACACTTGCGCTAGGTAAATTAGTTAATTACGCTCAATGCAATTTTCAACGTTTTGATGGACTAGTCCACCCCCCAACGCGTCTCTGTTCTAATTTGATATTTTTCTTATTACTCTCACTGACTCCACAGGATATGTTACGCAAGCAAAACCAGGCAGGGCTTTGTATCAGGCCTAAAAGATCGGGCATAGTAGTGGTGCTGGAAAAAGTGACGCCGATTCCTGCGTTGCTTCACATGGTTCGAAGCCGTGTGTAATTCCTGGGGAATGGCCCATTTGTAGGTCGCGCCTCGCGTGGAGGATCCGTAACAACCTGCTACTTGAAAAGATAAAACGATCTTTCTTTAGGCATGCTCGTTAGATCCTCGCAGTAATACTGTGAGGGGATATCTTAGGATTCCATAGATCTAAAAATACTCTCTTGATACTCCGAGACAATATATGTCATGACTCGCCGGAGTTTTCTTATAAGGCTTTCGGTTTGTTTGACACTCGACGTATGCCCGTCCAGGTCAGACAATGGGCCCCAGATGCGCTTCTTTTGGTCAGTTCATGAGGAAAAGAGATGCGGGAATGACGAGACCTACGACTTCTTCTAACGTGCCTGATGAGGCATTGCCAGCGACTGCAATATAAAATTTCCAGTCTTCACCAACGACTGTGCAACCGACGAGTGGAGGTGGACAGATGCCATCTTTGCGTTGGGTGAAAGCCCACATCAATAGCCCAGACATCCATACTCCCAACTGTACTTGCGCTTCGATCAAATTCCCATCTGCGGCCTTGATTTCGATGCCGAGTCCGAGTATTCGTTTCCCTGTGTGGGGGTGCAGAATGTGGCTGAACTGTTTATCTGGGGTGCCCAGACCGGCCCTTTGATAATCTTCTTCCCACGGCTGAACCGGTAGGCCAACGACAAGATCTATTTTTCTGCTATAGGCATCGCGGGCTGTATATCGTGGTTGATATAGCGGATGGACCGATTCCGTTTGTCTGCCACCAAGAGAACAGTCAGATATGACGTGGACAACTAAGGTGTATCTACATACACGCTCCAGCATTCCAAAGGCAGTTCAATAAGTGCTTGTTCTAAGAGCGGTAGAGAGACTTTATTTAACCATGAGCCTTCACTGCGAAGCTCAGTTGCACATGTACATGACGCGGACGCGATTCTGTGAGCCTCGGTTGTGTCTTGATCGAATCCGGTATCCTCTGTTAGCGATGCGAGGAGCTCGAATGCGGCAGTGCTTCCTGGATCCCCAGATTCATGTACATAGATGACCCTGGGGTTAGCAGTAGCGAGTTCCGCTTTGACGCGGGATGGACTTGATGAACGCGATCTTCCACTTGTTTGACTGCGGGCTGAACTCGACGGGACGAGAGACACCAGGTCATCCGGGAGTCGCATAGAATTGGGAGACGACGTCTCATGATGAGCTGTGCGTGGCTTCTTAGTAGGATCCTGCCGGTTCACGGAGGGCACGGAGGGCTCGGAGGGTTCAGAAGCATCGGATTCTTTCTTTCGTTTCCGCTGGCTTGCTGGGGCCGAGGGCAAGGCTCGGAAGTCAGGCCTGTCGGAAGTCAGGGGCGGGCTACTATGCGATTCCCTCAGGACATCGCGGATCCAGGAAAATATGACTGAATTGCTGGTGCTCGTAGAGGAACTCATTTTCAAGGTCGAGCATATCAAATGATCAAGCGGTATCTCATCGTCGTGCCTTTGAGGGAGCTACACGTGACTTGCACCTTCCCGATAAAGGCCCACGATTCATTGACACCAGTTCGCCTTCTTGTACTTTTACTACAAGATACGAGCCCAGGTTTGGGCAATGGGGACATTGATGAAGTGGCATACGAAAAGAATATCCATAGATCAAATGAGACCATTGATATCAAAGTCAATGGGATGCGCCAACCATGTCCCAGCCCAAACGCCTCGGGTATATCAAATCATGCAAATCGTAGAAACCGCCGAAAAGACTATTTTCCGAGCGTCTTCCTGCACTCATCGCAGTACCACGTTCCCACCGGCTCCCGGGTCAAACCCACGCATTTCCAGTGGAACCACTCGTACGGACAATTGTCGTTGTCACAGGCGACCATGTCACCGTGGCTGACTGTGCGGCAGGTGCAATAGACCTTGGTATCCTCGTTACCCTCGTCCTCGTCCTCGTCTTCATCCATATCGTCCTCGCCGCCGCCGGTGTCACTCTTATCAGAGTCCGACATATCGGCGCTGCTGAGCATGGAGTCGTCGTCCTCGTCGCCTTCGCCAGCGGGCGACTTCTTGGACGCCTTGATTCGGGCGCTGGCGCTAGACGAGCGTTTGCTCGGCTTGCCGTGGGATCCAGCTGAAGCCTTGATCTTCTTGACTTGCTGGTGCGGTGCGACTTTCTTCGTCATGGCTTTCTTGACGCCCCCGGGCCCCCGGGGCCCGGCACTGCCGGCCCGGCTAGATGATGGGGTGCCAGCCTTGGGTGTGCCAGGACCGAGAGATGATTGGCGCAGGTTGGATGAGGCAGTTGGGAGGGTACCCAGAGATGGGTTCAGGCGGCGTCGCTTGCTGTCAACGGCGCCAGCGGAGGACTCGCGCTGGCGTTGTTGGAGGTGGACGGCAACGCCTCCAGTGGGAGTGGCGGGAGCTGAGTTGCGAGCAGTGGCTTGCGCGGCCAGCACGGCTGCACTTACGGCACGAGGAGTAGGCTGGGCGAGCCTCTGTGCAGCCGCCAGAACCGCGTTTGCATTCCCTGAAGTTGGATTGAGGGGAGTAGAGTAGGCGGTAGAGTCGGACGGCGTAGAGTCGGGGAAGAAGACTCGCGGCGGGTCACGGTAGTTATTCTTGTTGTCGAAGAGCGAGGGAAGGGGGGGATCGTTTGAAAGCAGGCCGTCGTTCACCAGGTCGCGAATGCGCACGTCCAGTCGTTTGATCTGTCGGTCGAGAAGGACACATGCCTTCTCGCTGAGCTGGATCTTCTCCTCCTGGATCTGCTGGCAGCGATCGAGGTTTTGGACGACAGTCTTGCCGTATTGCTCTTCTTTTGGGTTGGGCGCCAAACTGCCGTTCAGCTTGATGAACTTTTGGATGCTACCATCGCGCGAGTTAATTGTGGCTCGACACTCCTGCATGACCTTGTCCTTCGCTTGAATCTCCTCCATCAAGTGGTTGATCTCGGCGGGTAAATTCGCCACATCGTGCACAAACTGTTCCAGGACGGTCGCGCAGTCCTCCGCGCCGTGCGCCATGGTCGGTCGGCCGGAAACAGGTTCAATCTGATGGGCGGCCGAAGCGGTTGCGACGAAACAGGAGATGATGTCGATCAAAGAAGGTATTTAGCCCTGGTGTCGTCGGTGATGGTTCAGTTCGTCCTCGGTCTCGCGCCACTGAGGGAAGCCAGTCGCGTGGAAAGTCAATATTCAATCGGTCGCAAGGGAGACGACCTTGGAAATCGGTCGGCCAAGTCGATCATTCTGCTGACTCATCCATTCCTTAGTCATCGTATCTCGATCGGGCCTGGGGTTCAATAATGCAGTGGAACATGTGCTTAGTTACATACCGGGATAGTCAAGTTTCTCTCTGTGGAAGAGGCAACCTGTCTATGTCTTGCATAGGTTGCAAGAAAATAATTCGAATGGCCCCTATACGTTGTTTGGGCTGTCTAGGAGCTAGGTACTGCAGTGCCTCAGTAGATGCAACCGCAAGCTGGCATCACCGAGCTTGCCTAATCGCAGACTAGTACGAGGCATGGCCTGCTAGATCGACAGCTATGAGTTATTCTCCGACGAGGTCAAGTAGGTGAAGGACGCCGAGATAGCGGGTGAACTGTTATCCGCGCCGATTAGAGCTCCGCCGAAGGCCAAGCGGTGGACAGTTGACTGACGAACAAACACCGCCAAGGAAGTAAGTCCTATAAGATAGAAAAGATAGAATTGTGTCTGAATGATAATTCCTTCTGTTCGAATGCTCTTTACTACACCAAACGCTGTCTAGACAGGAATGCGTAGTGCAAACATTGCAAACCGCGGCGTCGCGGGATTTTCCCCGCGCTAAAGCGATTGCTTGCGCAAGATTAAAGAGAGCTAAACGCTTCTTCTGCTGACATTCACCTCTATCATCCTCTAACTCCTCAGCTTCTCTGTTCTTCCATTAACCACTTGACTCAAATACCGGTAGATCCAGCCAACCAGCAGAATGAGCCACGAAGCTAACCCTCCACTGCCGGAGGGCATCTTCTCCCTTCTGGACACCGATCTGTACAAGCTGACGATGCAATGCGCGATCCTCAAGTACTTTCCTGATGTTTGTGAGTGGTCGCGACCGAGAACGAAGGAGTATGGGACTCTAACGGTTGTTAGATGTGACCTATGGCTTTACGAATCGCACCCCGCACATGAAACTGCGGCGCGGGGCATACAAATGGCTTCTGGAGCAGATGAAGAGTGGGTGCTGCCCTCAGTCACCGTCTCTTGAAGGCGTATGCGCTAATGCTGTCATTGATAGAGCTCGCTAACGTCCGCGTCACCGCCGAGGAGCGCGCCTGGCTCCGGAAGAAATGCCCCTACCTGAACGACGCCTACATTACCTTCCTAGAGACCTTCCAGCTCAACCCGGCCGAGCAAATCGATATCAAATTCACCCCCATACAAGACACAGGCAGTGATGACGACGAGGGTGATCTGGAGTACATGATCAAGGGACTCTGGCTCGATACCATCCTGTACGAGATCCCGCTGCTTGCGCTTACCAGCCAAGCCTACTTCAAGTTCAGCGACACGGACTGGGACTATCATAATCAGGAAGAGAAGGCCTTCCGCAAGGGATGTACGCTCCTGGAGAATGGATGCGCTTTTTCGGAGTTTGGTTCGCGCCGTCGGCGAGACTACCACACCCAAGACCTTGTGATGAAGGGACTGTGCCGTGCCGCGGAGGAAGGAAAACGCCTCGGTTGGAAAGGTACCCTGACCGGTACCAGCAATGTGCACTTTGCTATGAAGTACGACGTCAACCCGGTTGGCACTGTGGCGCACGAATGGTACATGACTATCGCGGCTATCACGGATGACTACGAGAATGCCAACGAGCTGGCGTTGAAATACTGGCTTGGATGCTTTGGCGAAGGGGTAAGTTTGGCAGCTCTACCTGTGGAAGTCCCTACCTAATGCATCATCTGTAGGTACTCGGCATTGCCCTCACCGACACCTTTGGCACACCAGCATTCCTAGATGCTTTCAAAAAGCCCATTCCAGAACCCGGTAGCAATGGCAAGACCTATGCTCAGGTCTACACTGGCATCCGACAGGACTCGGGTGACCCCACATACTTTGTCAAGCTGGCGCGGGACTTCTACGATGATCAAGGCATCACAGACAAGAAGACAGTCGTGTTCTCTGACTCGCTCAACATTGAGCACTGTCTGGAATACAAGACCATTGCCGAGGAAGCAGGGTTCACCCCATCTTTCGGTGTGGGAACCTTCTTTACAAGTGAGTCAGATCCTACCAGCCGCAGGCACCAACCTGTTCATTGATTGCCTGACCGACGTTTCCAGATGACTTCATCAACCTTTCGAATGGTCAGAAATCCAAGCCTCTCAACATCGTCATCAAAATTGCATCTGCAAATGACCGACCAGCGGTCAAGCTCAGTGACAATATGGGCAAGAACACCGGTGACCACGACAAAGTCAAGGAGGTGAAATTGAAACTTGGCTACACGGAGCACACATGGGAAGAAGGTGATGAGAGCAACCGTTGGACGAAGGGGAAATAGCTGAACCACACAAATCAAGGATCCAATCCGGTTGCTTGCGAGGCTTTCTGTTTTCAAAGAATGCTTGTCGAATAGACACACAGACAGATTTTTATGATATCCATTAATAGACGCTAGATGAAACCATCCATGGATTGATTACTCGCAGCAATGCTCCTCCATGGTCGTATATGCCTTTCTTAGAGTTCGAACTACTAATATTGATCCAGACGAGAGGTTTATCCAGGTATAGCATCTATGATAGTTGGGAAGCAATAGTGGATATAAACTCGGCACTAAATTATGGAACTCTTAGACAATACTATTTGGCGTTGACTTTAGGCCACGCAATTGGGTTTACTATCGCCATGATTTACACCCAGCATCAAGATGAGGAATATATATATATATGTGTGTGTGTTTCCAGTGTCCCCGTTAGAAACTGCAAATGCTTATATTGTGCGAACCAAAATCTTGTGCCGTGCATATCCTTACTGCATATGTGCAATACAGAGTGACTCACTGCTGTCGCGAACCTTTCAAAGCGTGGGGTTTTACACTCTGAGTGACTCATGCTCAGTGAGAATTCTTACCAGATGCAACCCAACCACTGCCAGTTCTGTGGAAATTTAAGAGGCTCAGGAAACCTCACTTGTTCCTCTCAGGTTGTGATTTTTCTATCTTTTCCCCTGTGCCCTCTAACGCAAGGGTTTGAACCGGCATCTGAGGCAAAATGACCACCCACACTACGCCCCCTAGCTTAGGTGAGGCTAATCGCTGTGTATATCCAGCCAAGTAATTAACAATGCTTCTCTGTGTATAGAGCAGAATCAACCAAAAATTATAACCGATAGTACCATCCAGGACCCAACTGGGAGCCGTGTCCAATGCATTGCCAACGAGAATCCCGGAAGCGACGCAGGAGTAGACACTGGGGAATTGAAAGGGGAGAAAACTGAGAAAGATGGTATACTTCATCAATTGAAATTACTCACAAGCCACCTTATATTGATACAAACTACCCTCAGCTGAACGAGAGAGACGAAAACGAGAGAAACAAGCCAAATTCGAACAGAAGAAACAAAAAGCAGCCACAAGGACTTCCACAGCGCCATCCAAAACAAGCGAGAGAAGGGCTAGAGCAAAGGAGGACATTCAATTACCAGATTATATTGAGGATACACCGCCTGGACACAAAAAGAGTACGAACTATAACGTGACTATGATGCCCTTTCTGACTTTCCATCAGTCCTCAAGTCCTTCGACGACCCTCATTTCAAATCCTATCACCCTCCCGCCATCGAGTCTGCCTGGTATGCTTGGTGGGAAGAGCAGGGATTCTTCAAGCCTCAATTCTCCGAGGACGGCCAAGTCAAGCCGGAAGGAGCTTTCGTCATCGTCGAACCACCACCAAATGTCACAGGTGCGTTGCACATGGGACACGCGCTCGGGACTGTCTTGCAGGATGCCATGATCCGGTGGAATCGTATGCATGGCAAGACGACTCTATGGGTGCCTGGGTGTGACCACGCAGGGATTTCCACCCAGAGCGTGATCGAGAACATGCTTTGGCGACGACACCAGCAAACACGCCACGACCTCGGACGCGAGAAGTTTGTCGAGAGAGTCTGGCAGTGGAAAGAAGAGTATCACGGGCGCATCAACCACGCCCTCCGCAAGATGGGCGGCTCTTTCGATTGGAGTAGAGAAGCCTTCACGATGGACTCGAATCTGTCTGCCGCAGTGACCGAGACCTTTGTCCGTCTCCACGAAGAAGGTATCATCTATCGAGCGAATCGGTTGGTCAACTGGTGCACCAAGTTGAGCACTGCGCTCTCGAATCTTGAGGTTGTCAATCAAGACCTGACTGGTCGGACTCTCCTTGACGTCCCTGGATATGATCGGAAGGTCGAATTTGGCGCGATCGTTCACTTCCAGTACCCTATTCAAGACTCCGATGAAACCATCGAAGTTGCCACGACTCGAATCGAGACTATGCTTGGCGATACTGGCATCGCAGTTCATCCACAGGATACCCGATATCAGCATTTGATAGGCAAGAACGCGATTCATCCCTTTATACCGGATCGAGTGCTACCTATCATTGCCGATGACTACGTCGATAAGGAGTTTGGAACTGGTGCTGTCAAGCTCACTCCTGCACACGACCCGAATGACTTTGCCCTCGGCCAAAAGCATAAGCTTGACTTCATCAATATCTTGACTGATGACGGTCTGATGAATGCAAACGCCGGTCCTTATGAGGGTCAGAAGCGATTTGATGTCCGGTATACCATCCAAGAAGATCTCAAAAAGCGTGGGCTCTTCGTCGACAATAAAGATCACCCAATGAGAGTGCCACTGTGTGAGAAATCAAAAGATGTCATCGAGCCGCTGATGAAGCCGCAATGGTGGATGCGAATGAGAGCATTGGCCGACGAAGCGATCCAACTGGTCAAATCTGGAGAAATCAAGATACACCCCGAATCTTCTGAGAAGAGCTATTTCCGATGGATGGAGAATATCCATGATTGGTGTCTTTCCCGGCAGCTGTGGTGGGGACACCAAGCACCGCTTTACTTTGCCCGGATCTCTGGCGAGGAGCATTTGCACGATGAGAGTGAGGAGGCACTCTGGTTCTCCGGAAGAACGCTAGAAGATGCTGAACAGAAAGCTCGCAAGGCCCTTCCTGGAAAGACCTTTACCTTGAAGCGAGATGAGGATGTCTTGGATACTTGGTTCTCTGCCGGTCTCTGGCCCTTTTCGACTCTTGGCTGGCCAAGCAAAACCCATGATTTCGAGACCCTTTTTCCTACTTCAGTCCTGGAGACCGCTTGGGATATCCTCCCCTTTTGGGTTGCCCGAATGATCATGCTGGGGAAGAAGCTCACCGGTCAGGTTCCATTCACCGAAGTCTACTGCCATTCGATTGTGCGCGACTCGGAGGGCAGAAAGATGTCAAAATCGCTTGGCAACGTCATCGATCCTCTAGATGTTATCCGGGGGATTGAGCTAGATGATCTCCACGCGAAACTCCTCGTGGGCAATCTCCACCCCGACGAAGTGGAACGGGCGACGAAGTATCAAAAGACAGCTTTCCCAGACGGGATCCCACAGTGTGGCACTGATGCCATGCGATTCTGTCTCGCCGCTTATACCACTGGCGGCAGCGATATTAACTTCGACATCAAGGTAATGCATGGCTATCGGAAGTTCTGTAATAAGATCTACCAAGCCACCAAGTATGTCTTGGGGAAGTTGCCCAGAGATTTCACCCCACAGCAGACTCCCAAAATCACCGGAAAAGAGTCACTCGCTGAGAAATGGATTTTGCACAAGATGACGAGAGCGGCAGGGGACATGAACTCGGCCATTGACACGCGAGAATTTGCCAGGGCAACGCAAATCATCTACCAGTACTGGTATAATCACCTATGTGATGTCTACATTGAGAACTCCAAGGCTATCATTCAGAATGGCAGTGAAGAAGAGAGAAACTCGGCAATTGAGACGCTCTACACTGCCCTCGAGAGTGCTCTCACCATGATGCATCCTTTCATGCCTTTCCTTACGGAGGAACTCTGGCAGCGTCTTCCTCGACGTCGCGGTGATTGCACACCATCGATCACCATTGCCAAATATCCTACTTACGATGCGGAGATGGATAGCCCCAGCTCTGAAGAAGCATATGAGCTAGTGCTTGGGGTCTCGAAGGGTGTCCGCTCCCTTATCTCCGAGTACTCGTTCAAAGACCAGAGCCATGGTGAGCCGCCACATCTGCCATATCAAAGAGGAATAAAGCTAACACTCGCCAGTATTCATCCAAACTCACAAGTCTGCCGCCTACAACACCGTCACTAGTCAGATCCAAGCCGTCAAGTCACTTTCTGGTAAAGGGGTCTCCGACATCATCATCCTCGGAGTTGGAGAAGCCTGCCCCAGCGGATGCGTTACCTTTTCTGTGTCGAAAGACGCAGCGGTTTCGCTGTATGCGAAGGGTCGGGTCGATGTGGACACTGAGATTAACAAGGCTAGCAAGAAGCTCCAGCGCGCCATGAACAGCATTTCGGTGCAGAACAAGATTATATTTGCGCCACGGTATGTGGAAAATGCCAGCGCGGACGTTCTGGAGGCGGATAAGCGGAAGCTCGTGGATCTTGAGGCAAAACGAGACTCGTTACAAGACACGATCGAGCAGTTTGAGAGGTTGAAGCTTGAATAGGGCGCAAAGGATTGTACCAGAGATTGAATGTATAGAGCTGGCAGAACATCTGTTTACAGTCGATGAGTGGATGCGATACGTTTGCCAATTCACTCAGCGTAAATTTTCGCCCGACCAGTGTCTACTCAAGCCGTATGTCGATTCCAATAGCGACTCTGCTGTTATCTAGAGTGACCATTTACATGTTATACTCGCAGCTTTCCCCACGCAACTCCGCAAAATCCCCCACATTTCCCTGCCGAACACCGCCTTCAACCTCTTGCAGCCGCGAGCCGGTCTTGAAACTCGGCTTGTCCTCCATGTCGATCCGACTGGATTGCAAAAGCCCTTGTGTGCCGGTCAAAACATAAATGCAGAGCCCTATGTGAATGACGATGTCTCTCTCCCCGAACAGCGGCGTGCTGGCCATGAAACGCAAGCTGCAGCACACGGACAGTCGCCACGAGCTCGCGACTAAGCGTCATCGTCTCCAGGACTACAATCCACAGGCGCCGTGGCTCTCTGAGGCGAAGCCACTGGCTGGCTGGCGCACGCTGGGCGACCGGGCAGTTCACCATGCGTTACCACTCGCCAATATGGTATCAGCTGTCCAGGATCTGATCGACCCGGACTTTGATCCTCTAACGGCGATCCTGGACGAGGAACCCCGATTTCTAAAAGCGTTGCCCGATCGCATTCCCGCGGAGGACTTGGAGTTCTTGCGATTTCGCGGCGCACTCTCGATTCCGGAGAGTGGGCTACGAAATGAGTTGCTGCGGTCTTATATCCAGTGGGTTCACAGTTTCATGCCGGTCCTGAATCTGCAAGAGCTGCTGCGATGTGTTGCCGGGAATGATCCCAATGGCAATGTGAGTGTTTTGCTGTTTCAGGCGGTCATGTTTGCTGGCACAGCCTTCATCGACCTGAAGCACCTGCAAGCCGCAGGGTACTCGACACGAAAGAGTGCGCGCAACGCCTTCTTCACTAAGCTACGAGTGAGTCTCTCCACGCAATCTGGTTAGAGAGGCCTTTATTGATGACTTCGCTTTTTTTTAGCTGCTCTATTCCCTTGATTGTGAAGAGGATCGCATTGTCATCATGCAGACGGTTTTGTTGATGACATATTGGTCGGATCCGGAGAATAGCCCTCACCGTGATATCTGGGACTGGATTGGAGCTTGCAACACACAGGCTCATTCAATTGGATTGAACAATGATCCCTCGTCGGCGACTGACATCAATCTGCAGACTCGAAGGCTGCGCACTCGACTCTGGTGGTGTTTGTATTCACGCGACCGACTAATTGCAATGGGCATGCGACGTCCGTTGCAGGTGAACGAAGTCACAAGTAACGTACCAATGCTTAGATTGGAAGACTTTGATTTTGAGCCATTCTCACCGTCTGCAATTGCCCTTTTCCGCTGTCGCCAACTTGAAGATGTCTCGCACCAAAAGCGCTTAGCAACCATGTTTATCGAGAAGGTCAAGCTTTGTCAATGCATTGGCCGAGTACTCTTCGCACAGTACGCGCCTTCACAGCGCAAATTTGGGCCCACGGACCGTACGACGGTCGTACTGGTTCCCAGGCAGGCCTCGGAGTCGGAGTTTACTCGATGCAGCCAAAAGCTCGACTCCTGGCTTGGCGCTCTGCCGAAGGATGCCCAGTTCATACCAACATCAAGAAGGGACTTTTCTGATGGTGAGGATGTTTTGCTTCTGCATGGGGCTATGCTCCGGATGCTTTATCACGCCACTAGTAGTGCACTGCACCGGCCCTGGGCCGCCCACACGAAAGACCAGTCCAATTCTCGCATCGAGTGGCGCAACACTGCTCGCACAAAAATGCACGACGCTGCCACAGGTATTACGCACATCATCCAAGGGTTGAATCAACTCAACCTAACCCGGTTTCTGCCACAATCTGGCGTGACCGTGATTCTACCCGCTGCCGTGGCACACCTGTCCAACTCCATGTCTGGTAACCCAGCTCTTCGCGAGAGCAGCATTTATAATTTTCACCGCTGCGTCCACGTCCTCCACTGCCTGAAGGACATTTACCCGGCTGCCAACTTCGAGTTCGCAAATCTCGAGGCCGCTATCAAGATGCAGTCTAGTAACTACAGCTCCAACACATTCTTTGAAATAATGCAGTACAGCTTCGATGACACTACCGCGTCACATCAACCAGAAAAGCCGAGCAATGCTGATTCAATTTCTACAACCCATTCTCTCCGTCACCTGGCAGATAGCTCTGAGCGCCTGAGTCCTACCCCACGCCCTCGGGCATCCTCAATGCAGGAACGCGGCACTCGAGCGCAAAGGAAACACGGCTACAACAGTCCAGAAGGGCCCTCTCACCTCGCCTTTAATCCATCCCATCGCCCTTTGCCGAATGACTTTGATGGCCACTTTGTCTCTAACACCACAACATCTGCCGACAACCCATTCAACTACCTCTCCATTGACTTTGAGAACTTCCCTAGCATGAACGACCCCACCAACGACAAAAGCAACGACTCCTTAACCTCCGGCCACGACCTTGACAGCATGGACTGGACCCAAGCACTGTTCCCGGGCACCCCATTAAGCGAGCTGGGACAATTCGGCCCCTTCGACGAGCACCGCCGAACGCAAAGTTTGCCGAATAATCACATACCACATAGCGAGCAGGAGGATCTTTTCTCCTTTGTATTGAACGACGATGAAGATGGAACCCCACTTCGACATCATGCTGCTAGTCACGCTCATGGTGATATTACGGGTGATTTGGATCGGGATCTCGGGTTTCAGACTGAGGATGAGATGTTGTAGCTTATGTCTGTTTGACTCGACCTCGTACATCACAGGCAAGATTATATGTGAGGCCGTGGACGCAATATAGCCTGATTTCCCGCTACTCCTTCCCTGAGCTCACATGTTAAGATGGTGTGAGCGCTTCTCATAATTCAGATCTGTGGAAACTATCATGTACATACTGAATCAGTATACCATCGTGATAATATGATTGTATTGACATGTTCTGCAGCAACTATATATGCATATTATCGGTCTACATGGTACTTTTTAGTATAGACTAAGGTAACCAAGTGAAGTAATTCATCCATGGATCCAATGGTAAGAACTAATTTTAGTCTGAGGAAAAGTGGGAATGGCCTGAATGGCCTTTTGGGAATGAAGGCAAATAACTCTACTCTCACGTCACAAAGCGTATGGGCATTTGTCTCCAGTTCGCCTTGTTAGCTTATGAAGGTAAAGGGTCGAGCCATACTTTCTACATTATAATACGGCGAAAGAGTCATGTTCAAAATGTCCCTATCAAAAATATGAACAACCTGCTCCGCCCCATAATATTCCATGTCCTTCTCTACGGCAAGATTCCAAAATGCGGTCTAGTCCGAGTCATCATCCGAGTCATATGAATCCTCATCATCAGCCCGATTCATTTGCATTCGCATATTGAAATAGTCAAGACGACTAGCCTGAGACAGTTCATGCGGCATCGACCTCTCAGAGAAACCGTAGCCATCAACGGACCCAGTCGGCTGCAACGTCAAAGAATACCGAGCCTGCAGGTTGAAATCGATCAAACCGCGCGCGAATGGGGTGGTGAGGAGAGGCTTGAATATCGGACGCGATTCCGGGTCTGTGCCTAGTCGGTTCAATGCGTCCAGCACATCCCTGAAATCGGCCCACCACTGCTCAGACTCAAACTCCGTCACTCCATCGAGGATGCACAGGATGACCGTGTCTCGCGGTAGCTGCTCCACCAGCTGGCTGAAGGTATGGCACAGCATCGAGAGGGAATGGGTCTGGATACTCTGGGCGAACCAGGGTGTGTTGATGAATTCGAGGTCGAACTTATGCCGGGTGCAGAGCATCTGCGCGATAAGCGAGCGAATGAGTCCGTTTGGTCCTGCGACGGAATCGGCCTGGTAGAGGGTTCCGTGCAAGCCGCAGAAATAGTGCAGCACGATATAGTTGTCATTGCCGTGCAGATGCAGAACGAACATCGCGCATAGAACCGACAGGGTGGTGATGCGTCCAGGGCCAGGTGTATCAAAGTTCCCATGGACTAGTAGGGTCGCGGTGTCGCGAGAAGCCATCCACTCGGTGAACTGGTGCGATGAAAAGAACTGCTGTGCCTGGGCCTGGTCGGAGTTATTGGATTGTGATAGGTCCTTGATCGCCATTTTCAGATCCCTCGACAGGCTCTCGAGGCTGACACCGAGGCTGTTGAAAAGCTCCGTAACACTCATAAGGGCTCTCGAATGATTGGATTGTGGCGGCGATTGCGATCGAACATTATCCGCAGAGACATCTATTCATCAGACAGAATACACAGGTTAGTCTGATTCTCCAGGAGCTGGAACAAAGTCGGGTCACTGACTTGGTTGAGTACACACAAGGGTCTGGTGTATGACATTGAGGATATAGATGCCCTTTCCTTCTCTCTGGATATCTTTCTTCAACTCGGATATATTGGTATCATAGCCTTGCAGCGCCTCTCCAATGTCGTCGACTTTATTCTCAGTTCGGTCTGCAATTTCTTTGGCCGCGGCCGCATCAGCGCCTGTCTTGATAGCCAGGTCATCTCGCACCTGCTGAAGACAGTTCTCAAAGCGCTTGGCCTGCTTCTGAACTCCAGCCAGAATACCGTCAATCACTTTAGCCGTATATCCAGAGGCGACCAATCGCTTGATGAATTTATTGGCGCGCTCGCTCAATGACGGGTGAGGCCTCATACTACCATTGAGAATGAAGATCAGCCGTGCTAGAGCCCGGGCGAGGGTATTGTAGAGCTCGATAGCAGTTTTCTGAAGCTTCTTCGCCTTCCATTGACCTTGTTGATCTTTGGCAGTGAGCATCAACTCGGGGATATCTTGGAAGGCGCCGAGAATATTTGCACGATTGCTCGCATTTTGCTGAGCGATCTATTTTGTATTAGCAGCCCTATCTTGAAATTCTTTCCTCCGTTATGAGGTCGTAAGGATCCGGTGCAAGCCAACTCAGAAACTTACACCGAAGATTATTTTTAGCCCCGCGGATAGAAAGTTCAGCCCGTGATCCGAAGGTATCAGGTCGAACCACGGGGTGATTTCGTCTGCATAATCCCCCGCTGTCCGCAGTCCTTGGCGCCAGAAATTCCACCCTTGAGCATTATCCTCATAGATATCGCGTGCCTGGGCGAGCTCAACCATGACATCGTTGAATGTGCATTTCTTGACGTTGAACCTGAACTTCGGGTCGGCTGTCTCATTGTATGTAGCCAAACATTCTTCCAGGTCGCTATTTAGCTGTTAATTTCCGTTATATATCCGCATTGAAAGAAGTAGTGCCCAAACCTGGCTGGGGGAGGATGTTCTATCTTCTCTTTCTCATCATTATAGGTTGCGGGCGTTTCAAGAGCCTCATGGAGCGCAGGTCCTTTTTCTAGTAGGTACTGGGCTGCCGCCCTCTTATGTTCCTTCCTCAGCTTATCTTTCAAAGACTTCATCTTTTCCATAGCGAGGAAGGAAGAAAAGAAAATTCCTCTCCGTTGTAGTGCGTAGTTTTCGGTCGGATGCCGAGGTAAAGGAGGTATGTTCCTTTCTCCGTCATTATTCCTGCAAGAGCAGTTTGCTATGAAGCTAGAAGAGTCGGATTATGTTGCATGTTGAGAGTCGTCCAGACGACGCAAGACCGAGGCAGCACGTCAGCAATGCAAATGTGCAGCGTGCTGATGTGGTCCAATAACATCAGCAAGCCCAGCAAAGCCTCACTTTGGCCAGGAGTCAGGCGCCGATGGCTAAAACTGCATGGCATGAAACGCATGGTGACCATGCACTTCATTGTAAACAGGACCATTGGGCGCAAATGAAAGATGCAATTTGGCGTGCGGATAAGGCGTGGATCATGCCGAGATCCCGCTCCGGGGTCCAGGTGGCGTGCCCCGCTTAACCTATCGCATTTTGGACTGTTCTGTTTAGTCGGCCTTACCTGCATAGATATTCATGCAGGTAAGTCGGCCAAGCTAAAATGCTGCGCTAGCGGGAAATATGAGGGGTTCTTCATACTCGGAGATATGCATTAACCGACCTCCAGAGCCGAGAGAACATATTGTATGTGTATCGTGCGTAGTTCCAGATAGAAGCACCTGCTTGGAGATCTCTCAGTGCCATCACAAGACTTGATCTTGGGGTGTTGTTGACCCGAGCCTGACACATTTGCGCGCAATGCCAGATATGGACTGAGGAGGGTGGTGGTTCATGTCGGAGTGCGTAGCTTGCAACCAGGCAGCTGACGTGGTCCAATGAAGTTGAGCGCCAATCCGTGATGTGGCATTGGAACTAACGTTGCAGGGATCATGAAGCATTAGACTATTGGGTCTCTTCAGCTAGCCTCATGCTAGACTGACAAATTGTGAGAGAGAGCCACTTGGTCCGCAGAGAACGCCTCGGCCGCTGTGGTGGAACGTTAGCCATATAAGCTTTGCATTTGCTGTTGGCATGATATGGAATCTCGGAAGTACATGTACAATACCATCTTCATTCATTCACGAGAACCTTTCCAATGGCGACAGCGGACCCTATCCAGGAGAGTGTTGTGGAGAGCGCTGTGCACACCTTAACCGAAAACGAAGTTGCCGATCAAGACACTCCTCATGTCATTCTACGCGCCGAGAATGTCACCAACGAGCAATCAAGATATATTCGGTTGCTAGAAGAAAGGCTGAGCGAGCTGGAGAAGAAGGTGACTGGATTGGTGGAATCCAAAAACGCCGATGAGAAAGCGATTGATGAGGGCGTGAACAATAACGACGAAGAGAGATCGGATGCAGAGAAGTCAGACGAAGAAAAAGCAGAAGAGGAGAAAGAAGAGGACAAGGATGGGAAGAGTCCTGAAGAAGATCCCGTGATTTTCACGCCTGAGGTGCGCAAATTCAACGTGTTCAATTTCACAAATCGGTTTCCCAACCAGACTCATATCTCTGCCATTGAAGCGCTGATGGTCGACACCACATTGGATGCTGCTTTTGAGGAAGATAAAATCTGGAGCACGATGTTGGAGTCCAGCAAGGCAGCGGATGCATTGCAGGAGATGAATACAAGCTTGGAAAGCAACTTGTACAAGACCGATGCATGGATGGCAAGGATTCGCCTCAACCCACCGTCCCTTGTCAAGGAGGTTACGCAGATCATCAAGCCAGATGAGAACGTCACGGCTCCGTTCGTCTTTGAATGCCCCTTTCAGCCGTTGATGGAGAGTCATGGAAAGATCAAAGCGAGACTGGAGGAGCTGCAGGAAAAATCCAATCCAAGCCAAAGTGAGACGGTGACAACCGCGGATGAAGAAGATGCGCAGCTTCTCCAATTCTTGGAATGCTACGTCGAGTTTATGGAGAAAGAGGTTATTAATCTCTATGAGCGCAAGCGGACCAAGGTCCGTTTTGCTGCCTTGTCGGCAATCTTCCAGCTAGGAGACACCATCTTCGTGCCTCATACAGGAAAGGCATCCAAGCCGGATCCAGAAATGCTGTCTAATAGAGAAAATCAGCGCTTGTGGCGGCTATATCGGACAATTGCAGACAGAGACACCATTGAGCTCAAATGCTATGCCATCGACTATGACGGGGAATCATACGTCTGCATCAAGAAGTCATTTTTTATTTCCAGTTTCGTCGGGGAACAGAGCATCTCCAGTCTCTCAGTCTTCCCTCTTCAGTATGCAGACAACGCAGAGCAGATCCGCGCTGAATGTGTAGCCCAGGGACAGCTATTCCTGGACTTCATAAAGGTTAAGCTTCTGTCCCATAATGGCTGGGCACTTGATTCTGGCCCAAATGATGAAATGGACTCGTCGCTGCAGTATATCACGAGCGATGTGGTGGTTGATTTCGCCGAAGCACTGAAGGTGCATTCCAGCTGGAAGCCTGACTGGCAATTTCCAAACACCAAAGAGAAGGGACTCACTGTAGATGATTTCACGGTATGGAAATGGGAAGTCGACGAGACAAAAGGGGCCAGCCACCGCACAATCAATGATAACTACTGGGAAAGCAACCAGCTTGCGCGTCTGAGAAAGATCGAGTACTGCACCAAGAGAGATCCATTCCTGTCCAGCTGGTCCCGCGACCAGAGCAAATCCTACAAGCTGCGGGAGCAGGACTTGGAACTGCTACCACGGCGACTCTTCTCATATGTCCTGCAAGAACGGAAGTTTGTGGCCGTGGACATCCAGAACCTCAAGTCGGTGGAAGATAACTGGACGCATTCGCGTAACTTGATCATCAACAAAGATCACGAAAGCATGCTTCGCGCATTGATCCACTCCCATTTTAAGCGGAAAGAGCTGCATGACACACTTGGACTGTACAGTATTGGCCAAGATATCATTGCGAACAAAGGAAGGGGGTTGGTGATCTTGCTGTACGGAGTGCCGGGTGTCGGAAAGACATCGACCGCGGAGAACATTGCGCATTCCTGGAAAAGACCGCTTCTTCCGGTTACATGTGGCGACCTTGGAACCCATCCCAGCAATGTGGAACACAACTTGAAAGAGATATTCCGAGTGGCACAGATCTGGGACTGTATTCTGCTGCTCGACGAAGCCGACGTGTTCTTGTCGGAGAGAAATCCGACTCAGCTGGAGAGAAATGCTCTTGTCTCTGGTGAGTGCCACCGGCAGATTTCTAATGCAAGGATTATTCTGACGTTTTACTGCCCCCTGCAGTGTTTCTTCGAATGATCGAGTACTACACTGGTATACTTTTCTTAACTACCAATTTGCCCGGGAGCTTTGATGAAGCATTCAAGTCCCGGATCCACATCAGCCTCTACTACCAGTATCTGAACAGAAAAGATACCCTAAAGATATGGGATATGAACCTGCACCGTCTGAAAGAAATCGAGAAACAACGAGCCGAAGCCAAACAGCAGCCCGTTCTGACTATTGACGAGAAAGGAATCGCAAAGTTTGCGAAGCGACACTACCGGACCAACGAAGATGGCAAGGGACGCTGGAACGGAAGACAGATTCGAAATGCCTTTCTCATTGCGTCAGCTCTCGCGCATTTCGAGCGGGATAATCCAAGCCTAGTCAAGCGGGCGGAAAGTCCCAGCCGAGACGGGATTGTATATGACATCAAGCCCCGGCATTTCGAAGTGGTGGCAGAAGCCAGCATGGGTTTTGAGCGTTATCTACTCGAGACCAAAGGCCAGACTGCCGGACAGATTGCCTTCCAGCGTGGTCTCCGGGCAGACTTCGTCCGCTCACCTTCGGAAAAGCTCGAGAGCTCATCCCTTGTGCCGACTCATGACCAGTCTGGAGGTAGCGGGTTCCGGGAACCGAGCAACGCTGGCAGAAACCAGCTCTGGGGGAATTCAGCCCACCGCATGAGTGAACGATATCCCCCAAGTCAGCGACAGTCGTATAATGGCGACCTCTGGGATGAACAGCAAGAATACCAGGAACGTCGTGCGATGGAAATGCAGTTCGCCGCTCAGCAAATGAGTCACCGAGGGAGAAAGGCAGTGTCACCCGGGACTGGCGGCGCTCAAGAATCGCCCTCGTCATGGACCCCGAGCAGACAATCTCGCACTGGTCTCCTCCAGGCTCTTTCATCCGGCCGTTTTGTCACTGAAGATGATCGTGGAATGGATGACTCGGAGGACTCCGAGTGAGGGTATGGAGGTTCTTAGGTTACCAATACAGATAATAGCTCTGTTAAACATATCTATCATCTCCTATCTAATCCTCGCAATATAGATATGACGATTCCGTTAATGCTTAACTTCAAGCTCATTAGTAAGACGTTTCTTTCTGCTACAGCTTAGGTATTGGACGAAGCGCAGCCTGACAAAGCGAATATCCTTCTTGTTACAGTGAAAGGGGCATGTTTCGCACTGATTCGCGTGGGCTAGACGACCAAGATCTTCGTTACAGGCGATGAGCTCAGACTCCTGATGCAGGCGCGTTGTACGGACTCTTGTCTTTTTATTTTTGCTCATAATCATATTCATTTTTTGATCCTTTGTTGTTGAAAGAATTTGATGCTTTTTTCCCTCTTTTCAGGCTCTGGGAGCCGCTTGGGTATATTATGGGGTATATAGGAGAGCGCTTCGTAGTGAATGGTCCAATAGTGCAGTGTCAGGGGCATCGGCCAGCACCGGTCCAGATATGATCGTTGGTGGACTTTTCGTGCAGATCGTATATTTGGATTTTTCCTCCCCAATGCACTGGCCTGTCAGTGGTGCTCGATATCCAATTCCACTGCCGAATAATTCGCTGACTACTACCCCTGGCGGAAAATCTCGTTTCCTTGCACACGTCCTGCATTTTGGTGCTCCCTTAGTCTGGTGTTCGGGTCGTAGAGTATCTCAAGGTCATCTGAGACATGAGGTTTGTCGCTTTGATTGGCTCGAATGATCACTTCCACGGTGATGTTCCTGGTGATTCACACGAGCAAAATCGATTTTCTGCTGGGAGAGAGATTGATAAGACGACGAAGAGTCGATTGAAAGTCAGAGATGGATGGCATAGTATGAAATGGCGACGGAGGAAGATGTCACCGGAGATAGCGATGGCAGGCTGCGTTGCGATACAACTTGGCACCATCAACCAAATGGCCCGACGGACACCGGAAAAAAAGTCAAGTCGATGCGATGATTGGGAATACTTCAGAAACTGTCAACCTGGTCCACGTAGTCTTCGCCAAGGATCTCGCGCATGGCCCAATGAACCAGCGGTCTCCACTGATCGTCTAGGATCGCCCAAACGGCCTTTGCTACCCGCACACACCACTCGTCAAAGCACCACTGGTGCTTCAGGTACTGCAAGAGCACGCCGTAGTGCGCTAACAAGACGAGTGCCAAGGAATCCCGCTCGCGTAGCAGCTCGAGGAATCGCTGTGGCAGCCGGATGGCCCACCTCCCCGCCACCACGCTGGCGGTCATGCCACCGTACACCCAGCTGAGCATCTCCGCCATGTCCTCGATTACCGCGGTGTAGGTTTCCGTCTCGTGGGTGGAGTCGCGTGTCCCACAGGCCTCGTTGGCCTCGTGTAGGTCCTTGAGGGCCGCTCTGGCGGCTTCGGGAAGCGGGCCATGCACTTCATCTATTTGAAAGATCGGCGCGAAGGAACTGTCACGAAGAGCGCTGGCGGGTGACCGGAGGACTTGTTGCACGCCGCGGGTCAGTACAAGCACTTGATGAAAGTCGTCCACGCAGTTCCAGGGGTCTTGCACGTCGGGGGAGTGGGGGAATCCAAAGGTATAGGCCACGACGATGCCCGCAAAGGCGAACATCGCCTTGACGTTGGTGTCATTGATGTCAGTCAGAAGCTCGCGAAACAATGCCAAGGCTTGATTCTGATGCGACACTGCGCGATTGAGATACGAGGCGCGCTGAGACTTATCCGGCCCGGTGCGGGCCAGATGGAGCGCAGACAGAGCGAGGATCCCATGCATAAGGAATGGATGCGACAGCGCTTCCTCGGGCACGCGCTTCCGCCAGACTGTCTCGGTGCGCTCGTTGCGGGAGAGCGTGAGATGGGTGAAGTTGCACCACTGCATCATCAGTTCCAGGTCGTGGAGGTTGAGCGCAGGGGCTGGTGCGGTCGATGTCGCGCTGCCAGCGCTGAGTCCCCCGAGCAGTCCCAGCGAGTCGGCGGCCACTGGAGACCCCAACACGGAGTCGCTTGGATGGCCGCTGTCCGAGCCGGATGCTCGGGACGAGTGACGGGCGAGCGGCTCCTCGTTCGCCCACAGGAGGGAGCTAGAGGAGCCATACTCACACTCCGCATGCCGCTTGGCACAATTGGAGCATGTTGGGCGGGCCTCGTCACACTGTCGAGCGGAGAGTCAGCGATCGGAACGCGGTGAGGCCGTTGGCGATTCGCGACGGACATACCTTGACTCGTCGCCGCTTACACTCCACACAACCGTGGCGGGATTTCCGGTGAGGTCGTCGAAGCGCCATTGTCAAGCACTCAGCTTGGACATGGCCATGATGGCTGGGGAGGAGAGGAGAGCGATGTGCATGCGCGAAATTTGCGCCGAAGTGACAACTTTAAAAGTGGTAGGCAACAGGATTCAATGCTCATACTAACGTTGTACGATGGGATTACCTAAGGGCGAACCCTGTCGATCAAACCGCGAAAAGGCTTGTCTGAAACACTGTCTTGCCTCGCTTGACAGCACAGCCTCACTTGGGATGGGAATTCGGCGAGTCAGAGGAATCGGGGTCCAAATTCTGTATTTCAATACGTGGGTATGGCAGCCTCGTCGTGCTTGACGTGGTGGACTCTCGCGGCGCTAGTTAACTAGCATTGGCTTAGGGACTCGTGGTAATCACGCAAGACTATCGAACATTTCATGATTAAGTGGTGGGCGGTGGTTGGGTATTTTACGAGAGCCGTAATTCCTCCCCCACGTCGCCTCGTATAAACGGCCTGCGCTAGTCAACAAGTCGTTAGCCTGCACTTAGACGTGCAGAAAGCCGGGCTTGGCTTTTTCTTGTCTTCCCGCTAGTCGCTGCGGCTTTTTCTCTCCCTCATGCACCTCCACCGCTCGCCCCGGCAGCGCCAACACTAGAAACAGTCGCACTGGTGGCTCGTCGGAGTTTTTCATACAAGGCTAAGCCCGTGAGAAGGACCATGAATTGGAATCTTTCACCGTAGTCCGGGTAGATGTCCAGTTGGCTGGTCCTCCGGAGAAGCCCACCGCGGCCGGAGAAGACCGCGATCAGCTCGCCGGTCCGATCGCAGACAAGCTTCAAGTTGTCCATGAGGCTCGTGCCCCGCGAATGGGTCCGTTTCCAGGTGAATCGGTGCAGGATGCGATCTTCCAACATCACCCGAAAGGAGGACTGGACTGACATCAGCCCGTCTCGGTTGAGCCGCTCCCAGGTCATCGTGCCGGGCTTGCTAGGATCGCCCAGTCCAATCTCCGCGTCCGAGGAAAAGTGATGGTATTTGCAGACGCCCACCACGGGCGCACTGGAGTCGGGGCCCGCATGGCATGTCAGGTCCGGCTTGCCTGGCGTCAGATACGAGTTATCCACGTGGTAGAGGTGTACTCCCCCGGTCGAGACCTCGTAGTCGCGTCGCCAGAGGCTCCGGGTAATAATGTACTGTGCAGACATCGGTCGTCGGGATGTATGCATGATGACCTCGGGAATGATGCACTTGTCATGAATCAAGAATCAATAGTTGATGTTCGTTGTTGAAGATACGGCAGCCTTGTCCTGGATGAAAATGGGCGGATTCGCCTACATGATATATGGTTCTCTAGCGATCTCAAGCATGAAAGGCTGGGGCCCTAGGCACAACAGAGTTCCCCTTGGGGGCGCATGCAAGTTTTGGCCCCATGGCCCCAAAATTGACGTCGGAATAGTTTCAATCCAGAGGGAAGAGCAGCGATTGGATATGATTGTTGGGCTGCGTTATGTACATGTACAGATTGTACCCAATCAGGTCAACGCGGGCGCTGCAAATCATGACACCTAAAGGTTCAGGCATACACAGCACATGTCACGTGTGAGACTCGGTCGACTGATGTAATACATCACATGACTCCGACGAGCACCTGGTCACATGACGGGAGATTTCGCGGGTGATGCTTAGGCGCGTCGCCGATGGAAGGAAACGAACGAGGCAAAACACAAGCTCGCCAACCCACACCTGACGATGGCCTCCGCTTGACTTCTCCCCTCCATTCCCCCCATCTCCCTTGGTGTCCCGATCTGACATTCTCACTTCTCATCCCATTGGGCTACTTCCGCCCTCTCTGTTCTGCTGCAGCTGTTGCGGCCCAAAAAGTTGCTTGCATTCCCTCGATTACGATTAATTCATCTACGTGGGAGGTCAACCACCACCACCACCCGCAATGACCTTCCAAGTGCCTTACGACTCAAGTCCACCGTCAACTCCGGACAAGAGTAGGAATCAGAGTTTGTGGAGTAATATTTCCACCACGCCCGCGGGCCCGCCGCCCTCGACCGCGAATTCGTTTACGCCTCAAGGGCATCCGACCTCTACCCTGTTCAATACCTCCCAACTGGGGCAGTCACGAAATGAACACTCCAACTCCCTGTTTACCAAGTCCGGTGGCTTCAACACCAATGACAGCATATTCGGCTCATCCTTCGGGTCGACTGACTTTGGAGTATCAAAAATGGGCCAGAGCCATTCCTCACGACCGTTCAACGCATCGCAATCGCAGTCGCAGCCGAAATCACAAGTTCGTTTCAGCACGAACAACGGCAGCGCCTTCGGACAATCGATGAACTTTGGCAAATCCAACGGCTTCGCTTCGTCGCAGATGAGCGAGTACAACGATGACCATGACGAAGACGAGGAGGAATTAGAGCCGGAGGAAGAAGAATTGGAGGAGGACGAGGAGGAGGAAGATGCGGAGGGTGATATGGATATGGGTGCCCGTGAACCGTCGAACCGTCTCAGCTTCCTCGACTCCAACTATGGCAACCCGCTTCCCACCCAATCGCCCGCGCCTGGCCAGCGCAAATCGATCTATTCGAACCCGAGTGATGCCAAACGTCCGAAGCTCGATGAACACTGGGCTGGTCAGTCCCCCCTCCGCAAGACAAAATTGTCACCGAAGAAGGCCTCGGCAATGCCCTCCATCCTCCACAATCTTGCTGCCCGATCCCGTCCCGCCGCAGTTGACGAGCCCGCTGACATGATCATCAACACCGAGGATACCCTGGGTCGACTGTACGATGAGCTAAGGGAAGCAGAGTATAGGCACATTGACCTCGATGCGGTCTTGTCTTACATTGCGAACAAATTGGCCGCAACCTGGGATATTTGCGCGGACCGCAGTGGCATTACCCGGCCATACGGTGTGGGATCGAAAATTGGCCCAGGAGAGCAGGCTCCAAGTCTCGTCAAAGCAAGCTTCTTAGCCTCACTTCTCCTCCAAATCCACCACCCTTCTCGTGCCTCTGCGCCGATCGCTACTGCCTCGAATCCTGCTGCCCACGCAACCCCTGATAGCATGGTCAAGGCTATGCAGCGAGCTAGCGTTGCGACTCCGTTGCCCCAGATTCTGTTGGATTGGCTGAACGGTAACCACGCCTCTCAGAAGAACGATCTCCAGGCTCTGCGGTATGTGGAACCAAACCCTGCAGCATCCTCGAACTTCTGGGATATCATCAATGCGGCGGTCCTGCGCGGCCGCTTTGCCGAAGCTGCCGAGGTTCTTCGATCAGCGGATTTCAACTATGCCCGATCAGCCCTGGAGGATGGACTGCCCCAGCCAGGCTACCGTGGAGCACAACTGCAGAACATCCAGCGCTGTGTCAACAAAGCGTTTCAAATCTTAGATTCCTGCCCTGGCTTTCAGGATGATGACTGGGATATCACGGGACCCGATTGGTCTCTGTATCGCAAGCGAGTTCTCGCAGCGGTTAATGACCTGGAAGAATTTGCGGAGGGAGGGGAACGAGACTACGCGGACGTACCTGTGCAGGACAATCGATTCCAGGCCGTGAATTTTGGACTGCAAAACTTTGGCCCGAAGCCGATGAGCTTTACTCAGTCTGCGCGCATGGCAGAGAGTCGCGTACCATGGAGTATCTATCAAAATCTTCGGTCTCTCTATCGCATCATTCTGGGTGATACCGCGACGATTAAGAACTATTCCCAAGACTGGGTGGAGGCGACTATTGGCCTGACGGCGTGGTGGGATGGTGAAGATGACGAAGGCGGCGCTGGTCTCGTTTTCCGTGCCAGCACATCCAGCAATGACTTCCAGCGCTCGCGCGGGTCCAGGAATCATCTCCGGGCTGTCGATCGGAACATGCGGGATGCCTACCTTCGACGTTTGGATCTGGCTTTTGGCAGTGCCACCAATGAGCCTTCTGATAAAACTGGTTTCCGCGTCAACACAATGAACAGCCTCGAGGTCGGTCTGGCTTCTGTGTTTGAGGGCAATGTGCAGGGCGTGATGGAGTTGCTGCAGTCCTGGTCGCTCTGTGTTGCTGCCGGAGTGACTGAGGTTGCTTGTCTCGGGGGTTGGTTTGAGTTGTCCAGTGGCTCCAAGAAAATGCCCGGTCTGACTGAGCATGACTTGATGGTTCTCTCTTACGGGCAAGACAGCCAATCACCCTCTGGCCTCAGCCGCGATGACGTCCTCCACAGCTATGCTTTTGGTCTGTACGATCGGGGTTCTATTGAAAATGAGACCGATGTTCGTGAAGGTTGGGAGATGGCTTTAGAAGTGCTGAGTCGACTCGAAGACGGGGAACTGATGAAAAAAGCCGTGTCGGAGATTGTGGACAAGCTACCGCTCAATAACACCTCCCAGCTGGACAAGCTTGTTGTGTTGTGCTCGGACTTAGGTCTAGAGGATGAAGGACGACGAGTCTCTGAGGTTTGTTTCTGCCCCAGCAAGTCCGAAATCGAACGAAAGTAGTATTAACTCTCTACGCAGCGATTTGGCGACATGACCACTTCCAAGTCTGACAGCTTTGGATTGGCACTGATCTGCTATGCTCGGGCTCACAACCGCCGCAAGGTCAAGTCGGTCGTGGACCTATTAATTTCCTACAGCTTGGTCCAGTCGCGTGCCTATCCAGCCACTGCGGACCTGGACCCGGAGCTTCGTTCCCTTATCAAGGACCCCAAGACCTGTCTGGAGTCGATTGCCTCTGTGGACGAGGAAGCTGCCCGTATCCTCCAATTCTACCTTAGTGGCTATGCCACCTTGCGTCGTTTCTATGAGATTCGCGATGAGGCGGTAGACCTGCCGGATGGACAGCGGCCACGCTTCAAGCCGTTGGCTCGGCGGCGTGCGGCTGCGAAGGCTCTTGCGGCGGTCATCAGTAGTGCCGCTGACAACATTTACGGAGGATTGTACGACCCGGCCCGAGACTCCGCTGTGCAGGTGGATGGATTGATGGCACTGCTGGGAGAGGCTCTGGTGTTTGTAAACCGTGCGTTTTCGGTCTCGTCCGAGGTACCCCTGATCAATGCTGACCTTTCACCAGAACCTACTCCGATCCTGTCGGTCTCGCAGCAATTTGTCATTCTGTCTGCGGTTGAGGACCTACAGACGGTGACTCCGCGAGTCTACGCACAGTGTGAAGAGTGCTTCCGGTCGACTCTCTTGGAGCATCAATCTTCCAGCCGCGGCGGCTCCGATGGATTTGCACCACCCTCTCCGCGCGCTCTGCTCAAGAAGTCCGTGTCGGCCCTCTCCACATCGACCTTTTCGGTCATCGGCAGCGGCATGCTGGAATCTGCGCGCACACGATCAGGCTCTGGATCAGGGCCCACGTCCGTGGGCAGCTCGGGCGTCCTTGTGCCTCGAGCGGGCGACAAGGATGCGGGCCGAGCCCGCGGATGGGACTGGCGTGTGGGACTCCCCGAGAGTTTGAAGGGGGAGGACGTGTTACGACTGTTGCGGATGGGATTGGCGCGAGGCTTGAGCCATAGTGCATTGGGGTCGGTTTAGAGGGAGCTGAAATGTATGATAAGCGTGTCGGAGTTGTTTTGTTTCGTTTTCTGCGCTCCGCAGTCATGCGTGGGTCGCTATTGAGCATGGCATTGCAATAGCATCACATCACACTACTTCTCGCTCCGAGCTCTAGAGCAATCGAGATGGTACTTTCAGGCAATCGCGGATGCAGTCGAATCATCAAACAGGCCACTCGTCATCGTCGAAATGGCCGTTGTCCTATCGCATATCGGCCACATCTGCTAGTCCGGTTGTTAGTCTGCAGTAGCAACGTCCAACCCAGCTGAGGATGTTTCGTCCTCGCACCAACCTCGACCCGAGTGGACCACCATCTTCAGCCCTACGTCGCCCGGCCCCAAGGCTCTTGACAGGGAAAACCGGGTCGTGACCTTGACCAAGGGCAGTTGGCCAGTGAGCGTCAGCAGCTGAACGCGGTAGCCTAACACGCTCCACTGGCGATGGGGGAGAAGCGGGACACCGCTGGACGCACGCCGGTGATGCCCCGTTTGTACGGGGAGAACAAGCTCGCGAGACGGTGAGGAAGAAGTGTCTATGCTTTGTTTTTCTTGCTGGTGATTCATCCTCAGGGACTAAACATCAACCAGAACTCGCAGCCATGCATACGATGAGTATCCCCACAACCCGCGAGGCGGAGTCTCGACGCCCGATGCATCATTGGATCGACAAAGCAGGAAACTCACTCGATCAACCTGCATGATTGGCTCTTTGTGAGGCAGCGACTCCGCTCTCGCAATCAGCCTCGCACCATGTGGTCGCTTCACCGACTGTCGCTAGCAAATCCGGACCCCCGCGATGGCCGCTTAACGCAGTGTTCACCGTCTTTGAGGCTTGGCCCTTCGCAGCCACAGACGAGCTTCGCTGGACCGATGTGAACTCGCCGCTGCCATGGATATCGAGGTGGGACAACCGGGCCCTAGTGGCCTTAGTGCCAGCGATGACTCCTCGCACTAGGAATAGTAACACTTGTCCTCGATGATCACGGTGCTTTGGGACGTCGCATCTCAGTGGTTCCCGATGCAATACATCCGGCGACCCCCGGCGGCCTCCCCAATGATACTGCAGGAGAACCGAGGGACATTGGATCGGCATGCTGCACGCTGCACTCCAAGCTAAGCTCGACGACGCCCTTCAGCTTATCGTATTCACCGATTGGCATCGGTCTTTTCCGGTTACGAGCGTTTCTGCCTGGGGCTCCCACCATAGGGCTGGCCGTTGCGGGATGCCTTGCAGATAGCACCGTGGACGCGGTGGGTCGCGGTGGATGTCGGTGGATGCGATCAACAGGCGACGAGGAACTTGCGCTGGGACCGGCTCCTGGTTTAGCTCCGTTCTCTCTGGGTCTCTCTTCACTCCCGGCTATTCTATTCCTGGGCCAAGGACTGGGCGTGAACCCGGACGCACGAACTAGTCCCGTTCCATAGTCCCGGGAGAAAGCGTGGGATGGAGTGTATATAACCACCGCCGCAACCTCGTCTGGCTTTCTCTTCTCCATCGGTGCCCTCGTTAACACGGTCGTTTCGCGTTCTCTTCGTTTGGCTTTCTGTTTCTGGTTGCATTTGCATTGCATCGCATTCTCTACCTAATATCATCGGGCTGGTCTCTCCACCTTCCTTCGCAGTTGATTGAATTCTTCCGCCAGCTTCGGTTCTCACGGTCCTTGCATCTGCACCGGCACACGCGCAGTCTCTATTCTTCAACGACCAGGACACTTGCACCGATCTTTCTCTCGCCGCAATCCTTGACACCTATTGAAGATTTTCCCGCATCACCAGCCACCATGTGCTACAAAGTCGTCGAGCGCTTCTCCGTCTGCAAGTGCGTCTACTTCAAACACTCGATCGACCCGTGCTCCGCCTACGGCCAGCGAGGCCATGGCGTCCAAGAGAAGACCGTGCTGGTCGGGTATGCGTGCCCGAAGCACTCCACGCGCGGGTCCTCTGCCTCCCCTACGGCCGGCCGCTGGCCGGACTCCGGCTACTCCAGTTCCAAAGGGTCGTATCGGTAGAATTGAATCTGTCCACTCTGGCCGGGTCTGCATTGGGGACGCTGGGCCTGGGACCTGGTCCGCTGGGACGGGCAGGACTCGACCTGATTTAGATGCTCTGGCCCGACCTGGCTGGGGCGGACTGGACTTGATTGCGAGACTGGCACGGGGTCTACCGATCCCTCCGACTAAAGGAACGAGCAACGAGGCATAATGCGAGAAACGATTGAACACGACGCCGCGGCGACTAGGACGAAGCGGAACAAACAGAACGAATCACCCCGGCTGTGCATATCTATCATCTCCCACCTACCTACACATACTTACCTACCGTCCGACGTGTCTTCCACCGGAGCATTTGTCGACCAAATCGCTCCGCCCTGGTCCGGGTCTGCAGCGCCGGCCGCTGGCCAGACTCGACCCCATGTCTCAACGGTCCACGGCTCCCTCTGCCCTTTTGATAAGGCCAGACCGAGCCGCGCCGCCGTGGTCCTGCCGGACAGGACAGGACGACCACCGTGACACAACGAAGGATGAAAAGGGATATCACCCACCCGCAACGACAGAGAGGACACGCAGCGCGACTCCACGGCAATGTATAGTACATGTGCATCTACAGTTCCATTTTCGACACCGATACCGCGTATCGACAGTGATATTCCTGGCTCACCTCGCCCGGAGTGAGGCGTCCGGACAGCTCTGCGAGCGTCCCGGCTCGGCTTTTGTGCGGCGGACTGGATTCGCGGCCGTTTTGCATTTGGCATTTTTGCATTGCTGGTGTGTGGATGTATCGTTACGGGCATGGGACCATTACTGTCGTTTTAGCTACTGTATACAATCGTTGAGATGGACTAATACAACTCGCTCGCTCGTGGTTGGCCGCTGGATTCCATGTGCTATGTATCTATGTCTGCTTTTGGTGTCTAGACACGTTGGTCTGCAGCTCCCGTAGGCACTGCCGTGGTCAGTTTCAGTAGTCACTAGTCCCTGAGAATCGCTCTCCTTGTACGGCTTGTATTGATAGCTCAAGATTTTCTCGGTTATATTCAAGCGTGCTCTGGTTGCCTCGTGGGAATAGAGTGCAACGGTAGCCTTGGGTTGCAAGAGCGCGCGATGGACCAAGGACGTATCAAGGTGACTACTTAGGTATAATGTAGGATGGGTCATGTCGGATGCTTGTAGTTGATAACGTGCTTAATCCAATTAGAAAGTACTGAAGTTGAGCGAGTCTGGCCTGGTCTGCTTACTCTTCATATTACCCTACCTAGCCAGCTTTTACGTAGATTAAACCACATATAAAGCACTATACAGCAGCAGAGTTGTCATATAGGGGAAGTTGGAATAGACGCCGATGTCGAGATATACCTATGTATACTAGATAGCACTAGATAAGGAGTACCAAGTGGGATATACGGGTTAGATGATTATAGAACAGAAAAGGTAAAATAGGTATTTTGGACAGGAATGATATTTACAAATATATCTAGAACTGTCAACAAGGTGGCTATATGAATCCCCATGTACAAGGATTCCACCCTACTTAAAGAACAAACGCAGACCATCGTGCCGTTTTGCATTTTTGAGGGTTAGTGGGTGAGCAGTGGTATATAGGGGTGGATGCACAAGCTGTGCGGAACTATTTTGTGGAAATTGATGTAGACCGAATAAGTTTGAGGTCTATTGTGACCGCGGAATTCCAATCAGTTTAGCTACCTAATAGCGTATAGCTCCATTTTACTGTCTGATTGGGTCGAACGCTCTCTTAAAGGTGACTAGTTTCCAATGTGATCTCGATTTCCGTCCAATCATAAATACGTCGCATCTGCCCTCGATCGATCAAGTCGAAATATCACATCTTCGATTCTTCCAGTCTAGTCTGCTGAGGCATAGAGTTAAGAAGCCCGGCCCTAACACCGACAGTGATCACTGCCAGTCGCCTTTTATGGTATACCAGAATTAATCTACAGTCCCATCTCGATGCTCCCCTCCGTAATCGCATTTTCCCTGTGATGACGCATACCCAGTTCGGCCAGCGGGACGGGGTGCTGTAACAGTAACATCTATATCTATATCTATGTATATGTATATGTATATATGTACAGATATCAGCGCTATGGCTGGAATAGCAGTTTCGATAATTCCGATCATTGGGTTTTGACCACGGGAGCCCATCTTAGCAGTGCAATGCGAATGCGATGTACTGCAGATCATGGTCGCTGTATGGCGAGAGAATTGTATGTTCTGAGAAACACAGCTGCTATCATAAAGATCCATAGTGATAATAAATGCGCAATACCATATTTGCTACCCAAGATAAATACCATGGTCCAACGGTGGCCAGGCAACTTCGATTCTTCACCCTAGACTACAACTGTGTTGGCGCCAGTTAGCACGACGCCTGTCGATGGCGACAGAAGCACTCTGTAGCGGAGTCCGTGTTTAACAACGAATACACCTACTGGATCGGGACAGGAGGGGCCGCGTTCTAGATCGCCGATGCTGGTGGAATTGCGATCGGCGCCGCGATAAGTCGATCCACACCGATTGGGAGCTGGTGGAGACTCACGGTGATGCCCGAATCGATGAAAAAACAAGTGATTGGACAGGTCAGATTGGACGAGGCTATTGATGGCTAGTCTCAGTAGTGCAAGGCGACTCCCACTCCTGTATATCGTAGTATCGCAGTATCGTAGTATGTCGAGATGATACTGATAGCTAGTGAAGTAGGTCAGGTAGCAAGTAGTTACCTAGATAGTTACCTATGTACCTAGGTAGTTACGAGGTATGAATCCATTCCATGTTTCACGTTGAACCCCGTTATTATTGCAGATTCTGATTCCCGGTTTCCACAGTGGCAACTGGAGATCCCGACGATGTGATTCGCCCATCACAGTTGTGCATCGCCATGCGTTGTTCGCGCTCCACTGCGGCGCGTAGTCACTATAGTAACTACTGTCGTAACTCGGAGACTGAAAAATTCGAGCTTGATTTGAATTCTCCTTATCGGACATATATCGTACATATAATATCCTATCATCGTATAATTCTCCATCTCAGCTTTTCCCACGGCTCGGCGAGACTTTGTGCCTCAACCGTGGAACCGCCATTCACTAGTCAGGGGCGCTCGATCGGGCCCTAAGTACTTTTCGCGAGGCCGTCGACTTGGATTTTTCTGCTGGCCTTGCGCTGCACCGCTGGCGCTCTTTCACGCCCTGTACGATGCGCTCGGGTCTGACCGCAACTCGGCTCATTGGCCTCGCTCTCGCGCTCCCCAGTGCTCTCGCGCTGTCGCCGTGCACGCACATTGCGGATTCCTACGACTTTGTCATTGTCGGCGGTGGCCAGGCCGGACTCGTGCTGGGCGCCCGGCTGTCCGAGGACGCCAATCATACGGTGCTGGTGCTGGAGGCCGGGGGCAATGGAGACGAGTATCGGGATCGCATAGGTGCGCGCCGCTCGCGCTGACTGGCGATTTCGATTCGCATGCACTAACTGTCTCTCGCTGTAGATACGCCGGCATACGGATATTTCCAATCGCTCTGGACCACGCCGCTGAATTGGGCCTTCTACACGGTCGCCCAGCCCAATGTGGACAATCGCGAGATCTACTGGCCGCGGGGCAAGGTGCTTGGAGGTGGGTTGATCGGCCTCGCGTGGTGTAGCGCAGACTAATGCTGATGGCCTGCAGGGAGTTCCGCCATCAACGGGCTGTATATGACCCGCCCGGGCGAAGACGAGGTCAATGCCTGGAAGGATCTGCTGGGCGACATGGACGGCGCGGACAATTGGTCGTGGAGCGCCTTCTACGCCGCCATGAAGAAAAGCGAGACGTTCAGTCCCCCGACGGACGCCGTGAAGAAGGAGGCCGACATCACCTGGGATGCGTCCACGCATGGCTCCGATGGGCCCATCCACGTCTCCTACCCGGGCTAGTAGGCTCGCCCCAGACCCTCCAGAGTGCACGACCTTAGCGCTAACGTGTCCATGTGCAGCACCTTTGACCAGGTCGGCCAGTGGTCCCCGTCCTGCGAGAGCATCGGTATCCCCGTGTCGGACAAGATGTACGGGGGCGAGACCTGGGGTGCCGAGGTTTCAACCTCCTCGATCAACCCGGCCAACTGGACCCGGTCCTACAGTCGCACGGGTTACCTCGATCCGCTGCCAGACCGGAGCAACTACGACGTGCTGGCAAACGCTCATGTAACACGCTTGCTGTTCGACAGCTCTTCCCCGTCCGACAACTTGACGGCCAACGCGGTCGAGTACACGATGGACAACGGCACGACCAAGTCGACGGTGAAGGTCACCAAGGAGGTCATCCTGGCCGGTGGCACGATTGGCAGCCCGGCCGTCCTGCTGTATAGCGGTGTCGGTCCCAAGGACGTACTGTCTGCTGCGGGTGTGGACCTAGTGTCGGAGTTGCCTGGGGTTGGCCAACACCTTCAGGATCATTTTGTGAGTGATTGCCCATGGCATCAAAGATCGAACTTCATGGCTAACCTGCACAGAGCGCCACCATGACATGGACCACCGACGTCGACACGGCCGGGAGCATTTACTACGACAATGGCAGCGAAAAGGTTTGTCCTGCGAGAGAAAAGTGCACACGGTGATATTCTAACCCCCTCCAGAACGATACCCTCTTCCTCTCCTACATCGATTCCGCCATTGCCTACGTGAATGCCACCGGCCTCTACGGCAGCAAAGCCCAAGCCCTCCAGACCACCATCCTATCTCAAATCAACCAGTATGCCCCAAACACGACGTCCGATGCCGGCGTCATCGCGGGCTACCAGGCCATCTACAACACGACCGCGAAGACGATCTTCAACAGCCCAACCGGCCAGATCGAACTCGTCTTCATGAACAGCGACGGCAACGGCGACTTCGGCATCGGCGCCGCCCTCCAGCATCCATACAGCCACGGCCGGATCTACATCAACTCCTCAAACCCGATGGACTACCCAGTCATCGACCCGAACTATCTCTCCAACCCGGCCGGTACGTTTTCAGCACATCCACCCAAGAAAAGACCAGAAAAGAGAGAAACAAAGAAGATTGAAGCTCACACGCCCCCCAGACTACGAGATCCTCCGCGAAGGCCTCAAACTCGCCCGCCGCCTCGGCGAAACCAGCCCGCTGAGCAGCAACCTCACCGGCGAGACGGCGCCAGGCGCCTCCGTCCAGACCGACGACGACTGGCTCGACTGGCTGCGCCGCACCGCCAGCACCGAGTTCCACCCGTCCTCGTCGTGCGCGATGCTGCCCCGCGCCCACGGCGGCGTGGTCGACGCCGCGCTCCGCGTCTACGGGCTCGCCAACGTGCGCGTCGCCGACGCCAGCGTCCCACCCATCGCGCTGTCGACGCATCTGATGGCCTCGACATACGGCGTCGCCGAGCAGGCGGCGAATATCATCCGGGCCTTTTACAACGGCGTCGCGACCCCGTCGTCGTCGTCGACTAGTAGCTCGAGCCACGCCACGGGCGTGAAGAGCACCAGCAAGAGCTCCGGCAGCGGGAATCTGTCGCTGCGGCCGGGCTGGTTGTCTCTCGCGACTGTTCTCGCGGCGCATGTCGGCGCGTTCTGCTTGTCTTTCTAGGCGTCCAGCCGAGCGAGATTCCGGTCCGGTTCAATTCGGTTCGGTTCGGTTCGGATGTGTGATTCCATCTAAGTCGGGCGTCAATGGCCGCGACATGTGAAACGAAGCAATGTCTCCCGCATTTTGGTTTGGTTTTGGGTTTGGTTTTTTGGGCAGCGCACGCGAACGAGTGGAACGGCGTGTGGTGTGCTTGTGACATACAGAGATACCACGTAGATACACACCTAGGATAGACTCGGCATGTCTTGTACAGTAGATGCGCGATATACACAGTGACAGGGTCTGGTTCCCATCACGACTGCAATTGATATTTTTACCTTACTTCGCGTGGTGTTTACGTTCTCACTTGCTTTGAATACGACTTTCCAGCTCATCCTCGGCTGCAGGGCAAGGACTATCTACAATGCCACGCCAGCAGACTGGATTGGAACATGGAAGGTAATACCAGAGGATGAAGCCATACAATGCTAACAAGCCATAGAGCTCCAATGCCGCAATTCCTTCAAGGTCGTCTCCAGTCGTCTCCGACGGTATGGTCTAGGTAGGCATTGACAGCTCCCATTCGATCACATACTATCTCCAGCTGAGCTACAAAGCACATCCTTACGAGAACTACACAAAAGCACCGAGCAATGGCCATATCTCATTATTCATCGCATCTCAAGACAAAGACCGAGCCAGGCCCAGGCTCGCAGGAGCCCAGGACATCCATAGATGCTCCCTGGCGTGCGAGACGCGGCGCCACACGGCCGGGATCCCTCTGCAAGGCCTCGAGATCCCGGAGTGGCGATTGACCGGATGATTCTTATGGCCTGCGGCGAGCCGCAGGATAAGCTTGTCGGGTTCCACGGTGGTCTGGGTGCGCTTCGAGACATGAGTCGCGCGAGCTCCAGGTGGACGTTGTCGATTGGTGCATCGGAGTGGCTTCGTCGATGGCTTTTTGTCTCCTGTCTCCTTCCTCCTTCACCCTCGTTGCTGTGTTCCTCTCCTCTCCTCACCTCACCTTACATTATCATCCCCGCCCTCGCCGGAGCGAAACCGGCTCACCCGCGGCGAAGGGCTTTTTTTTTTTTTTTTTTTTTGTTTTTGTAGATTTTTGCATCGAAAACAAGGTAATCAAAAAGCAAGCGATGGCCGAATCCCTGCAACCACGAACCAGGCGTATGACTGCAACAAGTACCCAGGCCGGGCCTAGAGAGCGAACCCAGCTAGACCCGAGCCACAGATGCGTCTAGCGGCGGACGACGATGCCCTGGCGGCGGACGGCGCTGCGGGCACGGCGGTACTCCTCATCGCTGTCCTCGGACTCGGAGCAGCTCGCCTCGGACGACTCGGTGACATAGCCGCAGCGGCTGCCGCCGCAGTCGAGCTTGACGCGGTCGCCCTTGCGGGTGATGCCGTAGCGCTCGCAGCGGCAGTGCACGGGCGGCTCGCTCATGGAGGACAGGGAGGACGGCGAGGTCGAGCCCGAGGAGCGCGAGGACAGCGACGAGCCGGCCGAGCTGGGCGGGCTGTTCGAGTACGAGTACTCGTCGGACAGGCGGGAGCCGGCGAAGCGGCGGGTCAGGTCGTCGACGGTCGGGGCGAATTCGGCTTCGCGCAGCTGGCGCGAGGCGTATGGCTTGGACGGCTTGGGGTGCTGGATCTTGGACGGCGACAGGGCGCGGCCGGTGGCGATGTTGGTCGAGCCGCGGCGGGCCTTGGGGGCGCTGCGGCCGCTGCCGCTGCCGGTCTTGCCGCTGGGGACATCGAGGATGTTCAGCTTGCGGCCCGTGGTGGGCTCGACGGTGTACTCGACGGCGGGGTCGTGGGAGACGTGGTATCCGTCCATGATATACTGTCCCAGCGAGGTTAGCCATGTCGGGTTGTGATCCAGAGACCGTGTAGCAGGACTTACATAGTACCAGTAGCGACCCCCTAGCTGCAGCATCGAGGTTTGAAAGCGGAACTTGCCCACCCAGGCGCCGGGCTTGTCCTCGGCTGAGAGTGGCAGCTGGCGGGCGTAGTTGTCCCAGGAGCCGACGAGGTGGACGGTCTTGACATTGGACGAGGTCCGCAGGGAAAACTTCAATTGAACGGAGGCCATTGTAATAACAAGGTTGGTCACTGATAACAATCGTTGTCGTAGAGTTTCGTTGGCGATGAAAAAGAGGAGAATGCGAAACAACCAGATACTACCTGAGTCTGATTGTCGGATTGACGAGGGGATTTTCCTTCTTTTCGAGATGTCTCTTGCGGGAACCGGTCCACGACGACGAGAGAGATAGAATATAAGAATATCCGAGCGAGATTAGATTAACTGGATTTGTCGATAGAGCTGGAGACAGCAAGGCAACACGTCGACCGGCGACGAAGTTGAGGCGCAGGACCTGCTGTGGAATGGATTGGAAGAATTCGAGAAGATCGCACAGCAAGGCAGAATGGGGCAGCAACACAGAGAGCGCAGCTCGTTCTGTGTATAGGGGGATAGTATGGTTTTGGGGGTGGGATAGATGGCGGTGGCTGAGAAAGGGTGGGATTAAGAATAGTATAGTCAAGAAACAGAAAAAAAGAACCGGACAGCCAGTGCCAGGATCAACTCGAAAGGGCAGCTCTAAACAACAAACGCTCGCTGGAGAAAGAAGAAAGAGAGTCCGCCTGGGCGGTTATGGCATCTTTTAAGGGAATCAAATCGATCAGCGCTGCAGAAGGTGGGTGATGGCGTGGGCGGGTATTGGCGTGTCGTGGTTGGCCCGCCGGAGGGTTGCGCAGTGACGAACAGCCAACAGGGTTGCTGGCCAATGATGGCGCTCAATTTGACGCTCGCCGGGAGTCCGGGTGAGGGGAGATGCTCGAATCAGCCTCATTGTTCTCGTCGTGGCGGACGTGCAGAGAGGCCCGGGTGCGACCTGCAGGATTCGGTCTCTGCTGCCACCCTGGGTCCTAGCGGAAGGATATGAGGTGGTGTTGCATGGAAGTCAGCGGACGTCACTCATCGCAGGGGATCGGAACATGTCGATGCTGTGACAAGGGCAATCGATGTGCGTGTTGACCAGATCATATTCAAAGAAAACCAGGCTGCGCTGCGGTCGAGGTCAGCCCTCCAGGATCGCATCGACAGCGACTCTGCAACTCGTACAAGAGCAACACCAGTAGTCGTCGCGTCCATGTCATCATGGCGCAGACCGGACAATGCACCTGCGCACAGTCCACTCCAGCGCGTTGGACATCTTCATGGGGAAAATTCGCCGGCTGGAAGAAGCGGCAGGATGTCGAGTCGGTCTTGTCGCTGTCCTGCTCCCCGCAGCGCAAATGTACATCGGAGACCGCCATGTTGGCCCATGCAGAGTGAGAAATAACAGCCTGGGAGTCATCCCAGGTCGCGAAGAACGTGGTCGCAGTCGATACTGGTACACTCATTCCCCTGCTGACGATCAATCGTCATCTTTCCACGAGACTCATCCTTGTAATGCACCAGAAATCGTGAGATGCACGCTCCCAGGCCCCACGAGGGGAATGGGTCATACATGTAGATGGGCGCGAGTTTGGGATCAGCGCTGGTCTTGATTGGCACACGGGCTGGGTGTCGAGCACGGGACGTGTTCACACTATGCCGACGGCACTAGCTGTGCTGTCCCAATCAGGTATGTCGGTGGAAGATAAGAGTCATCCATGAAACTAAAAAACGACCGTCTTTCATCCAACCAGCATGTTAGCTCAGGGGAAGAGCGCCGGGCTCATAACCCGGAGGACCTCGGATCGAAACCGAGACATGCTATGTCCTTTCTTTTTTTTTTTTCTTTTTCCACTTTCATTCAAGTGAGGTCTGCTTTGTAGTAAATCTAGAAGACACGAAGAAACCTGTCTGACTACATTAGCTGAGGTCAATTATTTCAGTTCGGCTAAAGCTCTTCACAACAGCTTGTCCTCAGTAACCACCTGAATAATAAAGTCTACCCCGAGTATGGCCACCAGTATTCTAACATTTGAGTTGTAGGTCCTTTCTGAGTACGTAAAGCATTCCACTTTCTGGATTTCCTCGATTTACCTGCTGGTCCGGCGAGTAGATACTTGTGTTCTGGGACAGCGGGCAGAAAGTCCACGGAGGGGTTGACCAAGGACAAGACAGGGGTGACACAAATTGAACAGAAGCACACAGCGGTGTTGTTGCTCAATGAGATGTTGAGATCAATAGCAATTTGAAACAGCCCAAGCTACGCTGGCACCAACGAATACAAAATAGTGATTCCGACTATGTATGACCAGATGAATAGAAAGATGCGAAGCCAAGAATCCCTCCGGACGCCACAACATCGTCCCAGTGGACGCGCATTTTCGAAAATGTCATTAAAGTACAGGATAGGAGCAACTCCGCGCAGAATGAATCACCATCACCGCACCGACACTCCGGACCGGTTGGTAAACATCCGAGCGGCAATGTTCATCGAGGCCAGCTCTTGGAACAGAAGCTTGGCGGCGTAGGGGATGTGCACCTGTGAGATGCGGTGCTTGTTGTTGCACAGGCGGCACTCGAAGAGGCCCTTCTTCAGCTTGCTGTTCCAGTTGTCAGTATCAAGAATCTCTCCAAGCAATCATATCTCTATCGAAGGACTTACGCAATCGGGGTCATCAGGCCGCAGTCGTCGCAAATGTGCACGCGGAAGGGATCCGAAACATCGAACAGGCGCTCCTTCAGGAAGGCGCTGGCACCGTGGGCGATCATACAATCACGCTCCATCTCTCCGAAACGCAGACCACCATCACGGGCACGACCCTCCACGGGCTGCCGGGTCAGAATCTGGGTCGGTCCACGAGCACGGGCGTGAATCTTGTCGTCGACCATATGGCGCAGACGCTGGTAGTACGTCGGGCCCAGGAACACCTGCGCCACGAGCTTGCGACCAGTGTGGCCGTTATACATGACCTCGAATCCACGCGACTGGTAACCGTGCTCGCGGAGGAGACGCGAAATCGAGTCGACAGTCACATCAGTGAAAGGCGTGGCGTCACCCTCAAAGCCACGAAGAGCCGAAACCTTACTCAGTTGACACTCGATCAAGTGAGCAATAGTCATACGCGACGGAATGGCGTGAGGGTTGATAATCAGGTCAGGAACCACACCTTCTCGGGTGAAGGGCATGTCCTCTTGTCGGTAAGTGATACCAATGGTACCCTTCTGGCCGTGACGGGATGCAAACTTGTCACCAATCTGGGGAATCTTGGTGGTACGCATGCGCACCTTGACGAACTTCAAGTCGTCATTACCAGTTGAAATCAATACCTGATCCACAATACCGCTCTCGGTGCTTCGCAGGGGCGTCGACACGTCCAGCTTGGTGTGGGCCTTGGTACGTTGTCCGAGCTCCTCGGCCTCAGGAGCCAGAGGCGCGGTCTTTCCAATGATAATATCTTCTCCGGAGACACGAGTACCCGGGGCGATGATACCGTCCTCATCGAGTTTGTCGTAGGTACCCTTGCGCATGCCGATTGTATCGGAGCGCATTGGCTTCTCGAAACGCTCCACCACCGTCAAGCCCACCATCTTCTCTGAGTCCGTGTATGTACGGTAGAACAGACTGCGGAAAAGACCACGATCGATGCTGCTCTGGTTCATAATAACAGAATCTTCCTGGTTGTAGCCCGAGTAGGTGGCAATGGCCACAATGGCATTCTGGCCGGCAGGCAATTCACGGAAGCGCAGGAACTCCATAGAGCGAGTAGTGGCGAGGGGCTTTTGAGGGTAGTAAAGAATGTTCGCCATTGTCTCCATGCGCTGCGCAAAATTCGTCAAGAAAACACCCATGGCTTGTTTACCCATGGCAGACTGGTAGGTGTTACGAGGCGACTGGTTGTGATCCGGGAAAGGAATGATACTGGCGCAAACGCCCAGAATCATACTGGGGTGGATCTCGCAATGAGTCCAAGTGTGAGCCCGTTGGCTCAGAATGGACCGGACACGCTTATTGGGGTCGCTGGTCTCCTCTTCTGGCAAGGCATAGCCAGCCTGGAGTTGTTTGGAAATCTCCAGGTCTTCAGGTGTCATCACAATCATAATGGTTTCCTCTTCTTCAGCATCCACATACTCCACAGCACCGGATCTGACTAGCCCATCCCATCCGAAATAACGCTCCCGGCGTTCCTCAGGATCCAGGTTCATTGGCAAGTCCTTGTCCTGCTCGAGTTTGCGAATGTGTTCCTTGTTGAGTACCAATGATCCTGCGTTTTCGCTCTTCGGGTCGTTATCAACAACGAAAAGAGGTCGGCACACACGACCAGCATCAGTGAAAATCTTGAATTCACGCTCACGAATGTCACGAATCAAGCTGACTTCGTGCGAGATCATGTTGCGCCGACGCAGGGAGGACATGGTGTTGACAAGATGAGATGGATCACGATGGATACCAACCCAAACACCGTTGACAAACACCTTAGTCGCGTTAGGCGTGACTTGTGGTTCGAACTCCTCCAGCACTTCCATGTTTCGCTGGATCATGAAATCAATAATCGGCTCACTTGGTGTACCGACGGTGATATAGCACATGAGTGCCAAATTCTTGACGAGACCACAAGCTTGACCTTCAGGCGTTTCGGCCGGGCACACAAGGCCCCAGTGGGTGTTGTGAAGTTGACGAGGTTTAGCGATCTTACCGTCACGTCCAATAGGAGTGTTGGTACGTCGCAAATGGGACAAAGTGGAAGCGTAGGTATAACGACTCAGCACCTGGGACACACCAGCCTTGGCGCTAGCCGCCTTCTTCTGCTCACCCCAGTTACCGGTTGCCAGGGCGTACTTCAGACCACCAGTAAGCGTGCTAGCCTTGATACCAATGTTGAGGTAGATTTCTCTGTTGGTCTCAACGCATCGCTGCACATAGCGCTGCAAATCACGAGTGACTCGGGTGAAAAGAACACGGAAAAGATTGGCCAGAAGGGGTCCAGCGAGATCGAGACGCTTCTTTCCAAAGTGATCACGGTCATCAACATCGCGGCGTCCAAGTGCACACTGCAGAAGTCGGTGCACCATGTAACCGAGGAAGAAAGCCTTGCGGGTTTCACTGCCCTCGCTCTGCGAGATGTGTGGCAACAACTCTTTCTGCATGATCTCACGGGCGTACCGCACACGTCGCTCGTGGTTCAAGTTCGACTGCGAAGAGCCACGCTTGGCGATGAAATCAAGAGCCACCTCTCGGTCTTGAATGACAAATCCCTCCTCAATACACGGCTTCAGCATCTCTAGCATTGGGGTATCATTGCGGTCGTAGCAAATGTGGTTCAGGATATCTTCATCGGACACAACACCGAGGGCACGGAAAACAACGACAATGGGGATGTCGGTCTTGACGTAGGGTAGGGTCGAACGAATGGTAGGGCCAAATCCGCCTTTGGCGCTATCGCCCTTCGCGAAGAGCTTGAGCGCGAGTTGAGAGAGAAGCCGCGAGCCTTTCTCGACCGCGCTTCGAATTTCTGCGACGTAGGGTGTCGGGCTAGGAGGAGCCTTCTTGAAGACCTGCACAATGTTGCCAGCACTGCGCTCCTGCGCAATGAGAACCTTCTCACTACCGTTGATAACAAAGTAGCCACCGGAATCGTAAGGGCACTCATTCCAGGCGTAGAGCGACTGCTCGTTCAGATCCTTCAAAATACAGTACTTGGATTTGAGCATGATGGGCATCTTGCCAATGAACACGGTTTCCTCCTTCGACTGCTCCATGGGAAGCTCCTTCTGCTCCCACTGGAGGTATGTGCCACGGTTCTTGCGGTCCTCATCGCCTTCACCGGCTTCGTCATCCTCGCGATCGGCGATCAGGCGCTCCCGTCCTTCCATGATCTTTTTTGTAACACCAAGGTACAACGGACTGGCGTAGGTGAGGTTTCGGAGTCGCGCTTCCTGTGGCAACATTATCGTAGTCGCACCATCACCTTCTGTGACGGATGGTCGCGACAACATCACGGTACCGAATTTGAGTTCGTAGCGGCGAACAACGATCGGGTCGACTTCATCTTCGGCCGGGGGGAGGGTTTGGTCGAGAACCACTTGTCCTTGTTCCTCCACCAGTTCCTGCATTGTTGACGAAACGAACTCATCGAAAGAGTCGAGCTGCTGGGACACGAGACCCTTCGTGTCGAAGAACGAAGAGATCACGGTCCAGCAGTCTTCAGAGGTGATTCCATCATCCGCATCGTCGTAAAACTCCTCCTCGTAGGCGTCGTCGTAATCAGCCATCTTGATGGTATGTAGAAATACCCCACCTCAGTCGAACAAGTAGAAGGGAAAGGGGTGGTCCTCGAAGAGCGCAAGGCGTGTCGGCCGGGCAGTAATCCGTGAGAATCACCCAACACTCGCTGCGACACCCGCCTGTCAGTGACTGGAGAAAGACTTTCCGCAGCCGTGACGGTCCTCAGAGGAAGCAAGCTGGAGGGCTCGGTGGGATGGAAAGGAATCTCCCAGCGGTGGCAGGATGAAGGGACTTGATCTCCAACGATCTTGATGCTTCCGCGCCATGAAAGGCGCTAATCCCGATTTGGTGGGGTTATATCACGTGGGCATCGAGTGAATGATGGTCACGTGGTATGGAACAACTGCACTGATACTTCGCGAAGTATCACCTGTCAACCAACGGGAAATAGCAAATTTTGTTCGATCTATTCACCGACTGGCAGATTACTCATCTTTGAAAAAGCTGTGGGGAGACATACTGGGTGTTGTGGTAAGGAATCATTTTCATTCACCACTACAGAAAATTATTCCGTAGACTACCACATACGTATACTACACATCTATTAAACATAAGAGCAAAGCTTCTTAGATCACAACGCTTGAGCTCTCGAGCGATATGATTCATCAATGGTATCGTACATTTGACTAGAGGTTAGTAACTTATTTCATACGAACTGCAGCAAGGTGCTCAGCATGTCCTTGATTTCCTTGCTTCCTGGCTCCTCATCTCCGAGCTCTTCCAGTTGTTCTACAAAAGTGAGTAGTTGGTCAACGATGTTGCAGGAAATGAGAAGAGACTTACCCTGTAGGGTACCCCGAACCAGAGTCAGATCTTCATCACGGTCTGCTAGAAGAGAGACAACCTTCTTCTGCGCCCCGTCATCCTCGGCAACGAGCCATGCGAGGATGACATCGATTGTCTGGAACTAGTATCAGCTGCTGAAATGATCGAGGTTCAAAACACTACCCACCTGCAATGAGAACAGACCGGCATCAAGCCGACGTGACAGCCATTCACCAGCCATGATTTCCTGGTCCTCCTTCGAATAGGCTTTGCGCTCCTTTTCGATGGCTTGTTCGACAGGAGAAACACGCGCGGCGTACTCCCGTCTCAACTTGATCAGTTTTTCGATCTTTTCATAATCCTTCTCCATGAATTTTGCGAGCGTGCGAATGCGTGCGGCAGAGCCACCAGGCAGAAGCCGCAGAAGCGACGCGAAAATTCCGAGGAAATGCTCGATATTCTGACTTTCTTGCTGTATGGTCGTGAGCTGAATGTACTATCGTCGAAGAAAAGACATCCTACCTTTTTCATGAACATGCCAAAGATGGTTCTTAAGCCAGCGGCCTCGACCAGTCTTTCGCATGCCGGGCCGCCAGTGGCGCCACCAAATGCATGATCGAGAACTCTCAAAGCTCGGGGCTTGCTGAACTTGCCCTCCCGAAGCATGATCTGTGCTAGTTCGATTCCCTCTGCTTCAATGAACTTCGACTTCCCTGACTCCTCGTCGACGAGGCAAGTCAGGGCATCGAAGAGGTTCTCGACATATTCTTCCTCATTTGAATCGTTCTCAGGGTCCCGCTTCCGGTACTGACTAAGGAGCTGGAGGATCATATCAACTCCATCGAGATCAATAAACTTCCCACGGTTCTTTGAAGATGACTGCAAGAGAATTGCCAGAATTTCGGCAGCGTACTGTTTGTTCTGGCCGACCGGTGTCTCCTTTTGCTGGATTCGCGACAAAATCCACGGTAAAACTGCGGGATCTTGCCCAATTTTCTCAGCAAGTGAGCTCTGAGAGGCTAGATTCTCGAGAACGCCAAAAATGTAGTAAACGCCAGCGCGGTCGGTTTCTGAATTTTCGTCTAGTCGGGCGAGATTTTGAGTCAAGAGTTCAACCAGATCGGCATCCATCTTGAAGCTGTCAGCATATCATCGACGACGCTCTGTTGTTTCCGACTTACCATCGCATTTACCAAGCTGTCCCACTGATTCTGCTCGGCCTCGACATCTTCATCGGTAAGCTCGCTGATGATTTGAATAGCGTCAATCGCAATGTCTGCGTTCTCGTGTGACAACAGCGAAATCAACGAGCCCACACAGCCCATTTTCGAAAACTCTTCATAGAGCCCAGGGTGCTCCGACAAGATCGATAACCCTTTGATCTCGGTGTCCAAATCGGCCTCGGAGGCCATGAACCTGCCGCCGTCCTATCAGTACGGAAAGCAAAGCGTCACGGCACAACCTGCACATACTTCTGTGGATCATTCTCAAATTTCGCCCGCAGCTCGGAATTCTTCGATATCTTCCTCTCGAAGTTCAAAGCGAATCGGCGTACCCAGGCGGCGTCAAACTTCTCCTCGGGCTGTAGAAGCATGCGTCCGTCAGTAGCTAGAAATAATGGCTATTCAGGGATAGTAGAAGCCGCACCAGTGCTTCATCTTCTTCATGTTGATCAATGTACTGCATTGCTTGGGCAGTGCTCTGTTCCATTCCTCCTCCAAAGAAGCGCCCTTCCTCGTCATCTGGTACATCCTCGTCGAAGTCTGGAGGCAGTTCGGGTCCAGCTTCGCCATCATCTTCCCCCTCATCTTCCACCATAGGACCCTTCCCTTTGGACTTCACATCACCATCGGAGTCCAGCTTAGCGGCCTTGTATAGCTCATCTTGAGGTGTCCGGTTAGCAACGTATCGTGCTCGCATTGGGTAGAGAAGGGCGTACTGGGATCTTGAACCGGCTCAAATTTGCGCTTGAGGACTCCTGCAGATAAGGGTTTCTATGCTTGTTAGTAAAAATCGAGGCGGCGAGTCAATCACAGCCGTAGCTTACTTTGAAGAGCTCGTCGACACTCGTCATTGTTGCGGCGTGAGCGGTGGCACGGAGCTAACAAGCTGCGAGCGCACCCACGTTTTGACAGAAAATATCAAAGAAAAGCTGCAATTGGCTCAGGGAATATACCTGCAGAACCCTGAGCAAAACCACAAAGACAGCGGCGTTGTCGCATGGCCATGCGCGCCCGCGACAAAAGACATACGGGAGCCGCCGCGCGCTAAAGACGCAGTGACGCCAAGCGGCCGACGCCGCAGATTTCTCGACTTCCGATCCAACTCCGACCTCGAAACGACATCAATACTCGCCCTCCCCCGATCCTATTTTTGTCACTTCCATCATATCTCAAAATGCCTCCCAAGCGCGTTGTCGTCTCCAACTCTGCTCGTCCCCAGAAGAGCTTCCTGAGCACCGTCTACGACGAGGCCACCAACCCCGAGAACACCACGATTGTCCGCAGCATTCTGGTCTTCGGTGTACGTGTCCTAAATGTCTATCGAAGCTGATATTTGATTGGCAAGACTAATAATATCCTCTATAGGCCGGCGTGGCGTTCCTCCACAGCAGCCTCGGCGAGATCCTCCTTCCTCCGTAAGTCAACATTCCCGGATCATGGATACGCAATGAGCCTTGGAGACTGATGTGACGCAGTATGTAAATGCACCACACTCGCAATTTCCGTCTTCTCAACTCGAATCGTCTCTTTTGGAACCCGTGAAAGCATAATGGCGTCGGTCAAAGGGAACAAGTTGCATAGACACTTCTCGTTCGATGCTATTCGGGACATCTCTGTATAATAGTTTGTCAGAAAGGACGCAATGGTGTGGCTCGGCATGTCTGGTGTCTGGTTGGATTGTTATGAATACCAAGAACTTCGATCTTCAAGTCAAGATAGGGATAGTCAAACCCGGGTAGTATCATGGGGTTCTGATCACCATAGGCTAAGCTTCGGTCAAGAGCTGGATCTTGCATTCTACATATGCAAATTTCCAATTGAATCTGCTTGGGCACTTGACGGGGTGGCCGATGGAGTAATGACCGTCAAGCATACTTCTGCGTAGAAAGTGTTGAGTCTATTTGGCAATGCACGATCTGGCTACGTTCTGGGAATGCAATGATAGTGAAGCGGTCTATAATCCGAGTCTAGCTCTATGCCGAAGTGAAGGGAGTAATCTAAATGCGTCGCACTACTCATGCACAGGGAATCCATAGCCCACTAACATAGCAGGCTCATCAATGTTATGATGCTGGTAGCTTTATGAAGAAGTTAGAAACGGGTAGTGAATATTCAAAAGAGACATAGCGAATGTCTTACCTCAGGACACCCACGGCACCAGGCTCGAGCATCAAAGAAAGAGGGAATTCCATGGGATAGCCAAGCCAACGCTTGGTAAAAGCACGGAGCAAATGACCATGTGCGACAAGAACAATGTCACAAGGGTTCTCACCGTGCATGTTGTCTTTGTGGACGGCACGAATTTCCTTGATCAGGTCATCAATACGGTCCGTGACCTGTTGTGCAGACCTAGATAGATCGAGTCAGTTGTGTCTGGGATAGAGCCCCAAGAATAAGGGAAAGAGACTCACTCTCCGTTTTCACAGCCATCTCTCCAGATATCCCACGGCCGTTCTGTATCCAGGCCGTGTTCCTTTCTCAATGCCCGGATCTCCCGAGTCAACATTCCTTCATACAGACCGTAGTCCCACTCGGCCAAGCGATCGGTCTCGGAGACCTTGCTCGCATCTTTCAAGGTTTTCCTGTCGGCATCCGAGAAAGCAATTTCAAAGGTTTGCATAGCCCGCCTGCGAGGACTGATGTAGACATGCGCAATGTTGGACGGGTCCATGAGCTTGCCCGGTCCCACGATCATCTTTCCGGACGCGAGGACTTGCTTGACGCCATCTTCGGTGAGATCAAGTTCAGTGACTCCGGTGTACTGGCCGCTCTTGGACCACACCGTCTGCCCTGGAACTAGTCAGCATGCAGCGAACAGGACGGCGTAGCTATGACGAACCGTGTCGGTAGAGAAAGACACGGGGAGTGCCGGCGTCCTTGTCAGGCATGATGCAATTCTAGATTGGATCGATGAAGAGTCTCCGTACCTCAACTGCAAGTTGCGAAACAACCGGAGTCAATTGCCGGCGAAGCGGGTGGAGGGGCAGAAAGATTTCCGCGGACCCGAATGTCTTCACCGGCTCCCCACATGTACAGCTTGGTCGATAGTTTTGTCCGATCATTTTCAACACTCGTTATACCGTAGTGAACATGCACCTAACGCTCTCGAAGCCCTCAACTCGCTTTTTCAAGCCCGTACCTTACCCCCTCTCTCTATTCGATATTGAATTCTCCGAGGAGCTTTGAGGATTGCTGTTCGGAGAAGCTAGCGATGGTAATCTACAGGCTTACATCGACCAGCATCGCGAGACTACCGGTATACGTCTTCATTTAAAGCAGTGCTACCAGATGCGGAAGCCGTTCACTATAGCCACCAAAAGGGCGTCATTCATTATAATCTACGGCTGGATAATTTCTTGTAACACTCCGATGCCACAAGCAAGCTTGATCTCCTACCGAGGAAATAGCGTAATTGCGAGGCAAGAAGACTGCGAGAGCCATTGTTGCCTAGTATTCTGTCCCCCTTACGCTTCGATTCCATCAGCTCAATCCTTCTTCTCCATGTAAGGCAGACAAGCTTCATAAATATCCTGGAACCCAGGATACTTGAAAATCCTCTGGAACACACCCTCGTCCACCATCCTCGCGGACTGGAGAGAGCCCGCAATGAAGAAGTCGGTGTATGTCGGCCGGGCTCCCAGCACAAAGGGCCCGTCGGCCCTATGCGTCTGCAGCAACTCGACAACGGCGCTCACACCTTCTTCTGCCGTGCGCCAGCTCTGCTCCTCCACTTCCGAGTCGAGAAGGTCCTCGAGTCGGTGCCCGAGAGAGGACTCGCGCGTGCGCCGGAAGTACTCTTGTGCGCGGGGCGACAGGATGCCTATCTCGCGCGGCATCAAGGAGGTGCGAAAGACGGCGCCAACCACGGCGCGGGATTTGGCCTCGATCTCGCGGCCCAGATCCGATGTCAGTGGCACCGGCTGGTCTGGGTAGGTCAACTCAAGGAACTGCGCGATGGGGGCCGATTCCATTATGAATGTGTCGGTTGGCACATGCTGGATGGCGGGGACTTTGTACTTGGGGTTGAGTCCCGGTGCAGAGTCGCCGGGCACCAGCCCGCTGGATGAGTTCAGGTCAGAATCTGAATGCCTCAAGGCTGTATGCTGAGAACGGGGCTGGAGGAGAAAATCAAAAGAAGACCGCTGCAACTTACAGATCTTTTAGTGTGGGTTCAATGTCTGGAAACTCGAGGAAGACGGTCCTGTAAGGGATGCGCTTATAGTTAAGCATGAGGCGGATTCGCCAGACAACGGGAGAGAAGCAGAGGCCCTTAGTGCAGGCCAGATCATACAGAACGATCTCAGGCTGGGGTTGGACGGTCATCTTGTATTAAACTGCAATAATAGCTGCAGTCGGGAAGTCGAGTGTAGATGCAGGGATTCTAGTCGGTCAGAAGAAAGTTGCCTGTGAGATGGGGCGGGGGGTGGTTTAGAAACTTCAACTTTGAAAAGCGGAAATCCACCAGCTATTGACATGGCACGTTTCTTACGTCGAGGACCACGGGTAGACCACGGGTAGCACATATATAGGTTTGCATAGGAGGGGGGAAAAAAATACGCCGCCTAGGCAGTCTCAATAACGCTGTGTACATTATGGCCTTCTCGGGTGTCCCTGGAATCTTTCTACTACAACAGACCAGGACCCTTGTATTTGAGGGTCCACAGAAGGTCTGTCGTGAGCTGACTTGATTAAATAGGGCAGAGGCTTGATATATCACCAAATGGAAAGAGAAGAATAGAAAGGCAAAAAAGAAGGGAAAAGAAAAAGGAAAAAAAGAAAGGACATAGCATGTCTCGGTTTCGATCCGAGGTCCTCCGGGTTATGAGCCCGGCGCTCTTCCCCTGAGCTAACATGCTGGTTGGATGAAATGTAACGAGTTTTTTATTTTCATAAAGGAAATAGACCAGAGTAGCTTGATATCCTTGTTGCTCTATCCACGCATTGTGTACTAGTTAGATGCCCTTGGTTTCTTATGTCGTTACCCTGTTCACTCTCCATCAGACATGCGAGGAAGTCTCTCATCTTAGATTGTTGTTATGAAGATCTACGATCCAACTTTGCAAGGACTACTCGTATACTATGAGCGAAAGTATCTCAGCTTGGGTCAGGTGAATAAATATATTGTTGGCAACTCATTACTTCTTCCGCTCAACCTTTCTGTTTTCATATCTACAACTTCGCCCGAGCTTCATCATTCTGCAACACATATCGATACCGAGCCTTGCCATCATGCATATCAGCCAGTGCAGCATTCACATCCTCCATCGGCCGCTTCTGAATCCACGGCAACACCCGCTTCGCTGCAGCCAGCTGCAGCATCCGCCGAATATCCTCAGGCGACCCGATATTCGACCCCGTCACTTTGACGCCTTTCTGAATGAGTGAGAAAGCCGCCAACGGTGGCAATGGCTCCTCCGGTGCCCCGACCTGGACAAAGGTTCCCTCCCGCTTAAGCAACCGCAGATACTGTGACAGCGGCATGTCGGCCGCCGACACCGTCGAAAGGAGGATATCGAGAGACCGCGAATGCGTCTTGGCCCAGCCCTTCTCCTCGCCGGTGGCGATGAACACGTCTGCCCCGAGCCCCTGCACCGCATCGGCGCGTTTACTCGACGACCGGGAAATCGCCACCACGCGCTTCGCACCCAGCGCCCGCGCGAACAAGATGCCCAGATGCCCCAGCCCGCCAATCCCAATTACACCAACGGTCTTGCCCGGCCCCGCGCCGTGCCTGCGTAGCGGCGCAAACACCGTGACGCCGCCACACAGAAGCGGCGCCGCCTCGGCGGACGGCAGCGCATCGGGGATGCGGAAGACGAAGTGTGCCGGCCCGCGCCAGCGCGTCGCAAACCCGCCGTACGACTTGCTGTGGTCTGCGTACCGCCCGTTATACGTCCCCGTCATGCGCGTGCAGTAGCTCTCCTGGCCGTCGGCGCAGGCTTCGCAGTCCGCGCGCAGGCAGGACATGCTCTGCGCGCCGATGCCGACGCGGTCGCCGGTGCGGATGCTGCGCGATGCAGGCGACGAGGCGAGCGTTGGGACGCTGGCCCCGACGCGTTCTACAATGCCGATGATCTCGTGTCCGACCACGCATGGGTAGTCGGTAGGACCCCAGCCTGAGCGCAAGGTGTGCACGTCTGTCCCGCAGATGCCACAGTGTGTCACTTTGATCTCAATGTCAGTGTCTGTGAATGGCTTCGGCTCGAAGGTCGTGAAAGTGAGAGGGCTGGCTGCGTCGTCGGCAACCCATCCTTGGAAAGTTTTGGATGGTGGCGAGGCCATGGTTGATTGTTGTTTCTACGCCTCAGGTGCTTCGGCGATTGCTCTAGTCGTCTATCGGGGCCTGTGTGGGGTCGTGCGGAGAACGTGATGTGGTCGATAGGATGGAAGGAGAAAAAGCAAGGTGGACTGGGATAGTTTCAGATGAGTATGGCTAAGACTGTGAGAAGCCCCCATATGAGCAGCAAACGAGATCAATGCTTTGTGATCAAAGTCTCAGGAACGTTGATATCTTGCAGCAAAGCTCGTATTTTTGGACCGAGGCACTTGCCTGATCGGGACAAGTCTGCTCTCCCTCAAACAGTCTGTTCACTCTCGGTCTTCCCAGCCACCGTTGTCGTACTATAGATTGCGATCTATAGCAGTACTCTGCGGTCGTAAGTCGCTGCTCATCCTCCAAGGAGATCATCTGCCCAAGTTGTGGGTATAGAACGACGACTGCATTCGCATAGGTGCAATCTACCTCGGCTTTGCTCGGCTCGGCTCGAGTACCGGTGATCACTTGGACAAGGAGTCCATTGGCAGAGCTTCAGCCACCCCAATGGTCAGTATGTGATGAGTTCCATCTAGTCCACGAGCCCGGTCCCAGGATACTTTATGTTGATACTCACCTCAATCGATGGCGCTTCTGACACACCCGAAATCATTCGCTAGAAGATACATCACACTCACACTGTGGAAATAGGAGACCGCAGCATGATCGTGCTTGCTTAGCTGCCGATTGATGAAAAGCAATGCATTCTTAAGCTCGCTGTTCTGGAGACCGGCGCTGCTCACAGAGCCCCATCACAAGCAGACACCTCCCTTCGAGTGCATGACCACAGTGCCCAAGTCATCTGCAAATGAAGGAGCTCAGCCGCTCATGCCGCTAAAATGTGCGATAGATACGCCCGCTCAGTTTTCTCCGAGCACGATGTACCGAAGAATACCATGGAAGAGTGCAAGAATGCGAACGGCTTGATCGTGCAATCAAACCCAACGTGAACCTCCGAATGGGATGTGGCGAGCGCGCCCCCGAGGGTCGACATTTCCATATGTACGACTGTCCTTACCCATGACAAGGATGGCCAGTTAACAGCAAATACCGCACGATGCACGTTCCTAGCCCGGTGGATACTCCATTCCCAAACGTCCAGGTCCAGTGGAAGAAGCGGTACTTCGAGACTGGCGACCCTCGGGTTCCGAACTTTCCGTCCTTCGGATCTGAATCCCTCGCGCAGTTGTGAAAAAGGCGCGAATGAGCAGGCGACGGAAGAAAAAGGAGACGCGACCATGGGTGGTCCTCATGCAGCCAGAATCCTTGCAGGTGGGTGGACTGCAAGGTGCCAAGACTGCATGGGCTGGTGTCAAGCTCAAAGGCAAGGCGGACGACACTTGGAAGCCCCAATGGGTCTCATTGAGGGATACTAGGAAGGAGGCGCCATTTTACTATCGACCTATGATGCAACGCAGTTCCCAGGCGAAGGGTTGCTTCTTGATCTCGACCGGCCGGTGTGGGATGCACGAGGGGAAGCAGGACCCAATTGGAGGCAGCAGCAGCATGGCGAACTCGGGCGGGCATATTTAATAACTCCCGCCGAATGGAAGGCGTGAATTGTCCAGCTCCTCCATGCAGAACTTGATCCAGAAGAATGTCAGAAGGGAAGGAAGGAGGTAAGAATGCTTCTGCTTGATCCGAACCGCTCAGCTTGACAAGTCCCACCCACCGCTGCAATTTCGCGATCCTTCGTCCATCTTAAACATATACGATCGCCGTGGAGCTAAGAGTGATATGTGGAGCCGAAATTGCTTGTTTTCCCCAGAGCCGTGCAGCGCTTGTGCTGCATCTGAACCCTTCTATCTCTGCGTTCAACGTGTCTCGGGTCTGAAGTCTTGCTCCCTGAACTACCGATTGGCCACATGAGCATCGAGTACGACTCGGAGCTTTCAAGTCACCCTAATCAAATAGCAAGTACCTTGCATGGAGTATTGGGTGGCTTTTCTCAATCTCCGTGGCTGAAAAGTATCCTCTAGATTCGCTGCTGTGCGGGAATTTAATGCAACCAACAAGTTGTGGAATGGAATGCCACGATAACGAGCAAGGAAAGCCGAGCTCCGAGACCGAGCAAACTCCGTCTGTACTTAAATCCAAGCGGAGATCAAGTGGCTTGGGAGATGTGTCAATGAGTTAGACTTCTTTCCTCGCGCTTGACCTTTCTTCCGTTGCGCGGATCACAGCGATCACGCCGATCGACTACGCCTCTTTCTGGGGTATTCGCAGATCTTAGTCCGAGAGCCGGACCACATACCTCCTGATGCCTCGATTTCTTGGCTTGCGTGGCAATCGACTCAATGTCGCGGCAATCCTGGGCGTGCTGATGCCCAGCATCATGTCCCTGGGGTATTTTACCAGCGCATTCGGCGGCGTGTTGAGCGTGCAGAGCTTCGAGATCTGTTTCCCCGAGATTGACGTCAAGCATGCCCAGAATAGATCGCACGCGTCCAGTCTTCGGGGCACGGTGATGGCCACTTTCACCATTGGTGTCTCCCTGGGCACGTTTTCGTGCATCTGGCTGGGCGACTTGATGGGACGTCGGCGGGTTATCTTGACCGGCTCTATCACGCAGATAATTGGCGCTTCTCTCAGTGCCAGTGCATACTCTCTGGCCCAGCTCATCGCAGCCCGAGTCATCATCGGAATCGGCACGGGCGCCGTGCTTGCAACATCCCCGCTGTGGCTGTCGGAAATCTCCCAGGCTAACAAGCGCGGCTCGCATGTGGTCACGAAGGGCATGTTCAGCGGTCTTGGATGTGCAATCGCATTATTCCTCGAATATGGCATGTCCTTCACATACGGAGCGAAGTCGTGGCGCGTTCCTTTCGCTTGTCCCGTCGTGTTCTCCGTCATCGTGGTGGGATTCATACTGTTTCTCCCGGAATCGCCTCGCTGGCTTATTCGGAAGACTCGCATCGCAGAGGCTGCTGAAATACTAGCCGCTCTTTATGACTGCAGGACGGATGACGGAACCATCGAGGCGAGAATTAAGGAAGTACAGGCCTCTTTGGATCTGGCCGGCGACAAGAGATCTCTGCTACAGATCTTTCACATGGGCCGCCAAAGAACGTTTCATCGGGCTGCTCTTGCAATCGCGGCCCTGATGTTCCTTCAGTTGACAGGAGCCTCTGTCACCACATATTACAGTACGTGCAATGCTGGAGCTTCATTCAACGATTCCGTACCAGAAAGGCTGATATCTGTTCTGTTCTAGCGACCTCAATTTTTGAGGATAGTCTCGGGCTTGACGGGAAAACCTCCCGTCTGCTGGCAGCAGTATATCAGCTCGTTGGCCCCATCGGCGGTCTTGTGTCCGTCTTCACAATCGAGGGCTTTGGCCGACGCCGTTTAATGTTGGTCTCTCTGTTGGGCAATACGATCTGCCTGGCGTTGGTCGCCAGTCTTGGATCCCAGGCCCATAATTCCATGGCACAGATCGGTGCTGTGGTCTTTCTCTTCCTTTACCATTTTTCCTATACTCTCGGATTTGGTGGGATTCCGTACTTGTACGCCACTGAGATCGCACCCTTGCATCTACGATCCACGATCAACAGTGTCAGCATCAGCATCTCGTGGGCCTTCAGCATTTTGCTGGCCAACGTCACTCCTATCGCCTTCAACAGCATCGGCCAGAAATACTTCATTGTATTCGCGAGCTGCAATGCTGCCATGATCCCCACTGTCTACTTTTTCCTTCCCGAGACCTCTGGCCGCAGCCTGGAGGAGATCGATGAGATCTTCACTCTGTCGGAGAATGCTCTAGATGCTGTGCCGGTGGCTCGACGCCTTCCGCACTTTTCATTCCATGAGGGAAATGAGCTGCGCTCTGAGAAATCCCCGGATTCCGTTTTCAAGCAGAAGGAAATCCCTGTTTGACGAGCCTTTCATGTATTTAGATCCTGGTGCTGTGCTGCTTGGAGCTTTCAGCCACCCGTATGAATCGATGCCTCCAACAATGTCTTGGATTATGTCGAGAGTAGTGTCATGTTCATCGTAAGTCACGACCTGTGGTCTCGGGTTTCAAGGTTTTGATTACGTGTTACCTGATCATTGTAGGTACTATGCCTACAATCTTCACAAAGCGCAACAGACCAAACGGGATTTGGGTTATCGTTATGTCCTTTGCCAGAATAAGTATTCAGTCTGCAAAAAAAATGCCGTCTGGCGATCCATATCCTCGGTGCCTGGTAGGATTTAGGGATTTGATGAGGCTGGTCTGCGACATGTCATGTCAAGGCCGCACTGCTCGCAGTCTTTGACATAACTCAAGTATCCTAGCAAAAATTGCAGCTGCTTTTGCTAGTCAGCGCCGTGGTCCACTCGACTTCACCTTCATTCGTTCCAACGATTTCTTAGATCACTGCTGTACTGGAGGTTTGATCACGCCGCTGTCATTTCTTTACTTATCTCTAGATATAATTCATTCGCCTTGAAAAATGCATCAGCAAAAGACCCAGCCTTCTACATCATGATTTCACAGCCTACAAGATATGATCATCCTCACTATCAGAATCAAAGAGATCCCGGTCAGATGGCTCTTCATCATGTACACATAATGGTCCATCATCACTCCAGTCCCACTCACGATCATCCGATAAAACCATCTGCGAACCATTAATGCAATCAGTAGTGACCATGTCGAGGTATGGGTGCTTATGGCAAAGTATCCTTAGCATCTTGACACTCGGAAGACTCGCTGCGGTATTTGTCGCAGCCGTAACCATAGCGTCATTGAGGTCATATGCAGACTTTGGCTCTGTGCAATGATGACTAAATCCTGCGTTGAGCAGGTAGCTCTCCTTGAGGCTCAGATTGACAATGATGCTCTCAATTTTTGAATTATGGTCGAATTCCAGCACCCGTGGACAGATACAGCGCATCCGTAGTCGAAGGGACCGCAGGGAAGGGATTTTGGCCGCTATTTGAGGGCATAGATGCTCTCTAGCTGTGATCTCGGAGCCACTGGTATCAATGGTAAGATCGGAAAGAAGAGAAAATGGAAGTATTTCCAAAAACTTCATTGAAAACTCCTGTCCGAGGTAGTCTGTATAGGGTGCCATGGGCGTTTTTGGGTTGAAATAACCTCTTGCGAGCAGAGTGAAGGTTCTGAGCTGGACGAAACGGGGTAATAAGCGGGACAGCACTTCGTTGAGGTTAACGTTGAACTCTTCATCGACCTGCCGGTCTGACGCAGGCGTAAGATCGATTTCAAGTCGCCGTACAGACCTTCCCAGTCTGACGAGTGCCTTTGCAGGGATACAGCTGAGCTGATCGGCATGTAGAGTCAGATCCTCTAGCAAAATAGGCTCTGCAAGTCCATACCACCACTTGGACATTAGTAGACAGCAGGCTTCGTGCTTTCGGAGTGAACCACTGCCGACGAGGCGAAGGATGGTGTCAAGAATCTCAAGCGGCAGATCTTGGAGAGTCATCATGTGGAGATAATACAGGACAGTTTAAAGAGCACCACTCTATACTAATTCGACGGAGGTCGCTATGCGTGCGTCAGTTGGGGAAGACGTGGAGTCGCCAGAACAAAGATGGTGTTGCAAGTAGTGGAGAATCGGAGTAAGTTTACCGCATATTTCAGCTCCGCCAGCCACGGAAGATGCCTCTTTTCCCAGGCAAACATCGCTTTGCTTGGCCTGTATGTTAGCGTACATTCTCTACCTTAGAATCAATATATGTCTCATCCTCTCCTGATTGGACCATATACCCATGGATACAGCACAGAAATGACATAAAGTAAGGCAGCCCCTGAAATATTAGAGAGCCTTTAATATAACTACGCAAGTACACAGGCTAGCGAAGTCACTACATATCTGATACCCTAGCCGAGCACTGTTCACAGGGAGGGTCAGGCTAGTGTACTTGACCCCTTACTGGATTTAGACCCCTGTGGAGTTCGCTCCACCCACTCCCGAATAACAAGGCATCAATCGCTTCCGGTCCAGAAGGGCCTACCTGGGAAGTAAGTATATACAACCGCAAAGAACAACTCTTTATGATTTTTTAGCCCAGCCGTTATTAGTTTTTATGTCATCTTACTTTATAAGGGTCCAGGGCCTATTTATTAGTCAGGATCATATACTGCGCTCTCATCTAAAAAAAGGGGTAATATAGATGCAATGATCTCAAGAGATCAGAATATACTTGATTCTGCCCCATCTACGTATAGGGCTTTCCGCGCAAGGTTCACCGATGGACCCCGCATCTAGCCGCTGGCCATGCAGCCGAATCCATAACCAGCACTTCACCTCTTACGCAGTGAAATTTATCCTCACCAGCAACTCAAGCCACAGAATCAACGCTAAATCCTATCTTCAGAAGCCCTTCCGATTTTTCAGTCTCATTCTTATAGTGTCGTATTGTTACCAGACCTACATAATCATCTTGTCAACTATGGCTCCTATTGACCAATATTGGAATTCTTTCTCGGGCATTGACCCTGAGAGCAACCGTGCGAAGAGAGTACGCGGCCTTCTCCAAAACGCAGATTTTGACCATCTTTGCTCCCAAGCTGTTCAGCTCCGGCTGGGAAAAGAAGAAGGCTTGAAATCGCTTTTCTGCACCGTTGATAAGACCAAGTTTACAAGCGGGGCATGCAACGTGGTGATTGCGTTGAGCTTTTCTGATGGAATCCAATGGATAGCCAGAATCCAACTGCCTCTTGATGACGGGAGCGACGATGAAAGCGTGGCAACGTCTTTGTTGAGCGAAGTCTCGACTATGGAGTTGATCCGCGCCAGGACCACGATACCTGTACCCAGTGTTTTTGGGTACGATGTGTCAACCAGGAATATTGGATACCGCTACATTCTGATGGAAGCTCTCTCGGGTCGACCCCTCAATGGCCGAATTGCACTATCTGTACCTGATGCATACAAGGACAAATTTGCAACTCAGCTAGCCCATTGCTTATATGAGTTGAGCACGATTCGCTTTGGCCAAATTGAACGTCTCCTGTACTCAGCCAGCGGGAACTCAACTTGCTCCAAATCAACAACCGTGATCGCACCTGTATCACAGAGAAAGAAATTGTCTAGTCTCTGGTCCAAATACTCCGCGCCATAGGAATGTAAGGCTTCCATAGCTCTTTCATGCTGGTATCATAGTTCTTGTATAGATATATGCGAATTGCTTTTCGCAACATCAAGCAATGTGCTCCCAGCTAATTCGGAAAGGATGAGAACTGGACAGTTGTTGAAAGTCCCTTGGCCAAAAAAAGTTGGAATAACCAATCCTTGTAGGCTCTTCAACTTCTCATAGGCCTCGATCTCTTGTTGGAACTCCTTTTCCCATCCATTTTTGATTTTCTTCAGAATGACAATGACCGGAAGAATGTGTAAATCCTGGTGTTTTTCGAGCACTAGGCGATGCACTTCTCGGCGTGGGTGTAGTTGGTTGACAAGTTCCACGCGAACAGGGACATTGCTGAAATAGAACACCTTCTACAATGTAAGTACTAGTATGCAGTATATACCAATGTCTACATACCTTAGGTTGCATTTCCCCAAAGATGGTATCCATGACAAAAAGGCGCATAGAAGTGTTCATACAATCACTAGCAGGCTGAAGGGATAAGTCATCTTATAAGGTGCCACCTATATATGCCCATCTGGGATGGTTAGGTCATCCACACAAGGGGGAACTCAAGTTATCCAATTATAGAAGATTATAGCTCGTTAATATCCGAAAATTTGGCATCAACTTTGCTCAGAAATAGACTGAATTCCAAAGCTCATTGTGAAGAGATAAAAATAATTTTCAGTGTCTTGTATCATCTCGGAGCAGTTTATCCAAGACCAGTAGCCTTCCTAGGAAGCTTGATACCGCCAATGGAAATCACGCCTCCATCCCCCTGGGGCTTGATATCTACGCCCATCAATCCCGTACCATAATTGTTTGCCTGAAAAGATAACATAATTCCGAACTAAATTGTCAATAACTTCCAACGGCGCTCCAATACACTTTGGATATTTCGGGTGCCTAAGGTTCCACTTAATCGTTGGAATCCAGTCTAACATAATAGATATAACCCATGCTCTATCGTGACTGTATCTTACAGGGGCTGTCCAACAGAAGAACAAGAACAAAAACAAAACAAAACAAAACATACAACAGCGAGGATTCGCATGTGGTCACCCACCATACTACTAACTCACCGGCGTGTGGCTTAAGTACGGCTGAGCGGACGGGAAGCCCTGTTCTCCACACCCTGTGGTCGTATGTATTAGATTAGTGAATGGCAGGAAATATCAGAGCGAAAATAATGGGTGGTTATCACCCTAAGAGGAGTAACCGCCGCACTGACCCTCTTAGAGGATGAAAGGCAAGAAAGTTAAAGAGAGATAAAAATGAAGTATATCTACCCTACCTAGACTTCGAGACTACGGCCCCCCTCTTTCTCTGCTTTCTCCTAACTTCAATCCCTTCATCAACCACTCGTCATACAGGAGATCTAGAGCCGTGGAACGATCCTCGGAGTTCCATTGAAGGGCCATCCGTAGCCAACGTAGGAATCCTGCCTTGTCTTCCCCCCTAACATTTGCGGCTAAGGCCTCGAGACTTGTGTTGGGAATCGGGGCCAAATTCTTCCAGTTACCAAGCTTATCCCAAAAGACAGAACTGAGATGACTCCGTTCGCAAAATTCAGGCGGCGGTGGGCCTAGTAATGCAACTAGTTCCGCAAGATGGGACCGGTCATCAAATATGCCATCTGGGTTTTTGCCATTGATGAGTCTATTCCGGCTGATGATATCCCAGGCCTATGGTACAGAGATTAGTTCATTGCAGCCTGTGCTGGATAGAAAGAACAGTCAAACCACTTACAACCATGCCGACGTTCCAAATATCTACCTTGTAGTCCCAGCTGGACCTCAAGATGACTTCGGGGGCTCGGTAAGGGTTCGGCATAATATCTTCATGATGCTCCTCATCGCCAAATCGAGCTTCACCAAAGTCACTCAGCAGAGGCAGCCCGTCACCCGGTGGAAAACGTGAAGAGGTATATATTGTGTGCTCTTTCAGCACCTTCCTGGGCGACTGTGTCTGAATCTCCTTTTCCTCAAAATTAACAAGTGCATTGTTTTGAGGCGTGGGAAGGAGCAAGTTGTTCAATTGAATATCTCGTGGGTGTTAGCGCTATCGTTCTGCACTCTAGATATTGGGAAAGGCAGTGGAATACCTGTGTGGACTATACGAGCCACCGAATGCAAGAAATCCAAGGCAACTAGCAGTTGCCTGATGCAGGGTTTTAGGTCTTCCAGGGTCATTGCTTGTCCAGGAACCCATTTTAGTAGCTCACTTGCACTTATTCCTAGAGGCTCATGAACAAGGCAGATGTGGCGACGGTGAGGACCAATGACATGAAAATGGTCGAAGAGCTTGCGAATGAACCTTTTGCCTGGGTGATTGGATTTAACTGAGTTTAAATGTTCATGTACGTCAAGCTCACGGTTCCTATCTTGGCCTGTCACGTATATCTTTAAAGCAACATATTTCGAATCGCTATCTCGTAATGAAATTAGAGATATGAGGCATAGCCACGAACGAAGCATTTAATTTCACTTACATCAAGTCTCGGCCAAACCAAACAGTAGATGTAACCCCATAGCCTAACTTGGCAAGGACTTGGTATCTTTCGTTCAGCACCTCCCCTTGTCGGACAGGGTAGTACTTTTCAGGAAGATACGTCGGTAGAGTCTCCTCTTCAATCTCTAGAGACGGGTCGAGTAAATTGAAGCCGGAGGTTGGAAAACTACTCAGGGTAGATGTCCACCGAGGAGAAGACATCACTGTACGATGTGATGCGCCTGCCATGCGCCAGGAACGAGGTAGCAACATTCGTTGGGGAGAAAAAGTCAAAGATAGAGGTAGAGCCAGACCTTGCCAGAAACAGGGCACACGAATATGTAGAGCGTTCCGTATCACTTGGCCCATGTTGCAAACAAGGTTGAGGAGGTCCGGTGGATCTGGAGCGTAGAGATAAACAAATGGGAAAGTGGTTGCGAGTCCCTTTTTGGCGACTTTGGGTCCTATGCGCCGCCCTAGATAGTGCAGTGATTTCATCAGATTTTGATCTTGTCTGCCTAGCTAGATCATATCACTGGAGCCAATTTTCTTCACCATTCTGTCAACAAGAAGACTCTCCCGAAATGGAATAGTGCAAACCGTGGGCACTTTAGCTCTTGAGAGTATCCACACCCCCATTCAGGGAAATGGATGAGCCTTGGTTAAACTCGTAATCTCCGGAAGACGGAATGATCATCGATCAGATCTAACAGAAAAGTGTACTCTAGATTCAAATGTGCACAATATATCTGTTTGTGGATTTTCTACGCGTTCACTCCATGTAATTAGGCATTCAAAAAAGCAGCTCCTACGGTGTAAATTAACAACTATAGTCCAATGTGGGATAATGCATGCGGTAGATTATATTCGGTGCTGACAGGCTCAGCGAAGAGGCTGACGCTGTGTATCAGAAAAGAGGGATTTCCTGTAGGCAATATCTGAAATGAAACCTTTTATTACGTATGCTGAGATCTCAACCTTGGAGGTTTATCTCGCCTTCGGTCCCACAATGCTCATCGGCCATGCCATCAGTTCAGACAATTCCCGGTTGCCGAGTTCGGCTACCAGTGAATTAGTCTTCTTGATTTCCATTTCAAAGTGCTCTCCAAAATACCATATATCGTCCAATAAAACAAGGAGCAAATATAGGTGTGCAAGAATGGTAAACGAAAACCCACTTGATACCTCCAAGCGTTCATCAGAATCCAGTGACGAGATAAATGTCTCGGGCAGAAAGTGTGGCCAGGATGAAATAGCCGCATCCTCCATCTCAGCTTGAGTGTCACGATCCGATGAGCAAGGGTCAATTCGCTGTAAGTGAAGTACATAAATGGTTCGCATATACATATCTCTAACCACAGTGATTGACTGATCTTGTGCCGCAAAAAGCTGGTCTTGTTGCATTGTCTCATGAACCCCAGGGCTCGACTCTGACTGTGGCGACGGCCCCAGCCCATGCCCGAGGGTGACTGTTTTCAAAACATTCAAGAATTCTGTTAATCTTGCGATGGCTTGAGGCGCACCCAGCGCAAACGCCATGAGCCGCTCTGAACTTGTATTCCAAGGTGGTGCAGTAGTGGACACTGCTTCAGGCTCGAGCACTTTCCAGTCGTCGTTGGCATTGCCGTAAACAAGTAGAGGTCGCAACCGTCCCAGTCTGAGAGTACTCCAAGACTGCTGCGCGATAGAGGTCACTCCACGCACGAGTCGGAGCCAATGTATTTGTGGTCTGCTTCCAGCAGGAATAGAGTCCATGGTGGAGAAACGTGGCTGCGGGTTCTGGCACAACGTATCCAGATCCCTGACCCCGTGCGAAGCAAAGGCAAAAGCAACGACTAGCATTGATGCAGCAAGCAATACTTCCGCATTTGACTCGCTGGCAGTCGCTATGTTCTCTTGAAGTCCCTGTAGACCCCTTTGATGATGCTCAACCAGAGCTTGAAGCTTAACTGCGTTCGAGGCTGTCGGGTTTGGATTGATCGAATCGTTAGAATATGGCCCATAAGCCCTAGCAGTTGTGGACCTATGCCTGTCTGTCGTGTGGGTTGTCAACATATCCAGGCCAGCCAGCGCGAGAAGCAAGTGCATCAGAAAGGGATTATTCGCAGCGATATCCGGAAGGACACGCTCCCAGACCAAGATTTTTCGAGGGTGTAGGCTCATTTTTTTCGAGGTGTGCAAGATGTAATGCTGCAGGAGTGTCAGGTCATGCATGTTCAAGTTATTCCGGGATTCCTCTTCGGTAGGAGGTGTTGCTGTGTGTGGCACATCGAAATCCAGCGGGCGGATTGAAATTGCATGTACATCTGGCGTAGCCTCCGAGATGTTTCCATCCTGAGATGTCGCCTCGCGACGAGGAAGAGGGCGCCTTTGTGCTCGAGCTTGTGTTTCTTGTGGACGTGGAAAGATGCAGTCATCGCCGCGGACAGAACAGGCACCGCATGTTGGCCGTCCTTCATCACACTGTCCCGATCAATTAACTTCTCGGAATTGTGGTCTCTGAAAGGTTTGAATTACCTTCACTCTGCGACTTTTGCACGTAAGACATCCATTTCGTGATTTGGTGTGGCTAATACGTTGCTTGGGCCGGACTTGTGGCCTTGGCTTTGAGGCTGGCAAGGGACTTGTAGACCCTCGAGTGACGTGGTTCGACATTGTCGATTGTTAAAACGTCAAACAGGTGTATCAGAGTCGTTTCATCTTGTCGTCCTAGAGAATGACCTAACCGGGTTGGGGATGTGAAGAGCCGAACTCCACGAGGTAACGTGGCGGGAGGTGTCGGGTGAAGATTTTCCGCAACCTTTTAAGAGCCAAACCCTCGAGCGCTTAACGTTCCTCTGGATGGCATTCTGGAACCCTATTTACTACCCGTGGAACCAACTCCTCAGTGGAGATAGGAGTATAATATTGTGCAACTCTATTCGCTGTTCCATAGCTTCATATTCTCTATGATCACTCTCCAAAACCAATCTTAATAAAAATATAAAAATTCTTATTCAAGAGACGCTCTTGTATGCTCCAAATAGAAAAAGAGCGAACAGGTGACTATTTCAACCCCCCTTCTGCATCGGCGAAACCCTCCTCTGTGGAAATGAGTTGAAGCTCACTATCCCTCTTCCTACCTCTTTGGGGCAAGAAGTGACCGGGGTAGATAACTATCAACACAAGCCCAGTCAATGACATGAGACACGCGTCGAAAATATACAACAGGTATTCTCTGCGCATGATGAATCCATTATTTCCTTCCACAAACTCAACCACTCGAAAGACCGACCGCACTAGAATGAGCACACAGGCAGCATAAAGAGCCCACATTATGGATTCCCATGTTGGGTAGCTTGCAGCACCTTGTGATGGCGTATTTTGTGTATCATGGATGGCCTGCGGGTGCTTTTTCACGCGCCAATGGAACACGGCAGACACGATGACGAAAAATCCGAAGAAGAGAAGCTGGACGGCCAAGCCACCGACAACAATATTGCTTCCAACGTCCATGGCCGACAGTGTCCCAGCGGCCATATAACCACCACCTATTGTAATCAGTGTCTGAGATGATAAAGACAAGAAGAACTCGGAGCTTGTATCCTACCTCCACACTGTAGAAGGAACGAGATGACATCCCCAACAACAAATATTTTCGTGAGGAAGCGGACTGGGACAATGGATTTGCGTTCTGCGCCCAGTTTGATAACCACCCGACCGAGGGTCATGTAGATGGAAGCGGCGAACAGCGGGGGCGCAACCAGAATCAGCATTGTTTGGACAATGTATGGGCCGAGCGCGGTTGTATCGAAATGTGAAAAAATGCGAGCAATGTATCCGGCGCATTCAACTAGTAAGCCATACGAGTCAGTTGAGTTCCGGATGTAGATTGCAAGCTTGATTCTCACATAGTAAACCCACCAGGAATGGGACAAAGAAATAGGCACGATTTCGGACCAGCCAAATCAAATGCAGAGCAGAAAGAACTAAGAAAATTCCGGCGAAGACTGCTGCTGCTGGGATGGACGGTGTATAGCGATAAAGTGCATAATCAACTCCGCTATCGCTGTTGGTAGCAGACATGGCAGCTGGCTTGGAGGTATAGTAAGGAGCGGAAGGGATAAGAAGGAGTGGAAGGGATAAGAAGGACGAAACGTTTGGGGTCTTCGAACGAAGATTTCTACTTATATGCCCATTGTGCTCTTCAGGAGGCGAAACCAGCCGTGAGAAGAGCATTGAAATTATTGAAAATGATCTCAACCATGGTTTACTCTGTCAATACGAGAATACGAGAATGCGAGAAGAGGGGAATACGAGAATGCGAGAATGCGAGAGCCAAAAATAAAGTTTTCCTGGGAAGAGTGGGTCTTCAACTAGAAATCCCTAAAGAGGCCCAGATGTGGCAGCTATTGAATGTGTATGCCATCACAAGGCTGCTCCAGTCTTCCAAGGTTATTGCCTTCACAGCCCGGAATTTGAGGTCTACAGGAGCTTAGACTCTACATGGAGACCTAGGTGAATATTGGTTGGCTCAAGTTCCAAGTTCCCCTCTGGGGAACGTTTATCATACTCAGAGTTCACTTATGGCTAAATAGGCCAGAAAAATTGATAAATAGCATCCCTTGATAGCTTGCAAAGTCCTACATTGTCTGCGGCCTACTTGATCATCGAACTGAAGTCATGTTGGCAGTGAGAAGTACTCACCGCCCCGATACTCAAGTTAGATAAGGGGTTCGTAAGCTTGTTGCAAGTATCTTCTCTTCCTTCAATTGTACCTTCATCTCTGACAATATATCAAGCTCATTGCCGCCGAGAAATGTTCTCAATCGCAATCCTACCCAGGGTCAAGTACTGAGCGCCATGTACCTTCCGTACCCCTAGATCCTCTCCTTTGGCGACTCTTGACCCTGTCAGAAAAATAGAAGAGGAGAGGATGCCTGCTTTTGAAAGGGGGCTTTTCTATCCAGTCCAACTTGGTGATGTATTGTGTGAAAGATACCAAGTTCTCAGCAAGCTAGGGTTTGGGGCGAATTCTACGGCGTGGCTCTGTCGCGATGTTGTGTAAATCTCCAAACCTGATTTCTATTTGGCGCCTCACTCCATCGCTACATTGCCTTTGAAGGTATATATGCACAACGTGAACGTCAACGGAGAGGTTAAAGTTCTGAAGCATATGTCGGCCATCCAAACAAAGCATATTGGTAGTACTCTTCTACGTAACATGCTAGATTAGATGGCTTTGAGATAGATGGACCTAAAGACAAGCACCAATATATTGTTTTTGAGCCTCTCATCACGAGCATCTCGCATTTCCAGTCTACTCTAGATCCACCCAGTTTGACAGAGGACCCATTGAAAGCATTATTGCTTCAGACTTTCCTTGCTTTGGACTCTCTTCATTCCGAAGCTAGTGTTGTTCATACTGGTAAGTATTCAACTGAAATTTTTGTTCGTATTGCTCGAATTACGCTTATATATTTGTAGAGATTCAAGCAAAGAATATCATGATCGCCTGTCGTGAGAACTCCATTTTCGAAGACTGGGCGAAAATAGAAAAAAGAAGAACCCACACCATACAAAATTAGTGAAGGACGTACGGTTTACAAGTCTCGAGCTTTTAGCCGTGAACAAGGCCTTAACAAATACGGGCTTCCTCTTCTTTCCGATTTTGGTGAAGCGAGAATTGGCGAAGCACATACAGGTCTGATCAAGCCAGATATCTATCGAGCCCCGGAAGTCGTGCTCGGGATGACTTGGACCTCAAAGGTTGATATTTGAAACATGGGAACTTTGGTAGGTCCCTAGCTATCTCCTGTCATTCTGTCAATTAATTTAGGAGCAATCAGATTTGGGATTTATTTGAAGGCCATCATTTGTTTGACTGAAGAGGGCCTAGCGGCCAGCATTCGGACGAGCACCTTCTTGCTGAAATGACCGCAATACTCGGCTCTCATCCAGCTGGATTCCTTCGTAGGCCCCCTAGGAGCCAAATATTCTGGGACGAGTCGGGTATGTCTTCTTTCACGCGATGGATGTTTAGTTTACAAACCACTCACAACATTACAGGGCAATGGAAAGGGCAAGTGAAGATTCCTAACGTGTCTTTGGATGCCTCGGAAGAGTATCTTGAAGGAGAAAACAAACGCTTTTTCTCTGAATTTTGTCAGGAAAATGCTGCAATGGGATCCAGATTGCCGGCAGTGCGCCAGTGAGCTTTTGCATGACCCATGGCTCACCAGCTCTTGACGAATTGAAGTTTGCATGGGTAGAGGTATTGCCTAGAGTCGTCTGGGGATGTCTATGAACTTACCGACTGACTTTACTACCACTACTATCGGATATTGCCCAAGTCAAGTATTCTGTCAGACTTGATGCCGGCTGCTTGAGGTGTGCGTCGCCCTAGCCATGTAGATAGCTTGCGTTCTCTCTCTTCCTCTCTCTTCGATAAATAACTACGACTTTTCCACCCACTCTGTGCACCTCTTGTCCGTTATCAAAATTTGACTAATAACTTGGGAAGTCACCTATAGAATCGCGACCTATATTTTGTATATTTACACTACCATAATGTTATCCAGTTATGTCCTGTTGGTGTTTCTGTGTACTGAAGTGTTTATCATTATTTCACCATGTCAATAAACCTATTGTCTTTTCATAGTTGTTTCCATTCTCTCTACCTCTTCTCTCTTTCCCTCTATTTATAAACCTGGGGCTATGAATCGTGGGGGCCGAATATCAAGACGGCTGGGCTGCGGGGTAAAAGGGCTGTGAGCACAAGTCTGCCTCAACTGCCTGACTCATACACAAAACCGTTCATCTGTCTCCAGTACTGACCGTCGATCCGATACCCATAGCCAGGTTGTAGAAGTAGTAATATTTGACCCCGCTTGCTTTCGATCGGAGGTTGATCGCCCGCTACTCTGCAGTGGACCCGAGAGGAGACAAAACGCTCGCAGCGTAAAGGCGCAAATGGCAACTGCAAGCGCATTGACATTCTCACGAGTCAGTTCAAGATCGTCGCTGTGTGAGCCTTGCCCGAAATGGGATCAACAGTGAAACTTCCTTTCAAGTTGGCCAAGTGCCATTTCACAGACTCTTTAGCCCCATTTGGCCCCCAGCTTTACCACTGACAGGCTGTTCATCCTTGGAAATAAGGGTTGCGGCTGTAACAACCAGCTTGGGCTCTAATTCTGTTAATTCTGTTTCGTCATCGCTGTCCTCTAAATATAAAGTCGCAGTGGGCCCGTCTTTGACTTTGTTCTTGTTTCATCCCCCCTCGCTTTGATCTTCTCCAGAGCACTGTTCGTACAAGCAGCAGGCCTATCTTACAGCCGCCAAGATGCTGTTCGCGAGGCCTATTGCCCGCTTTTTCCAGGTAAGACCAGGAGACTGCAGGAAAACCGAGCACCACGCTAAACATTCAGCAGACCATGTCCTCTATCATCGTCCTCGGTCTTTCAATCACGCTCGCAAGGCTACAGCACTACGGCCATGTTCCCTCAGAGACTGGCTACGCGATCTTTGCTGGAGCCATCGGCACCCTTGCTTCTGTTACTGGCACTGCATCTGTCTACATTGACAGCCTGAGGCACGTGGTGACATGGGTCCTTGACGGCGTTAGCTGCGTTGCTCTCCTGATCGCCGGCATCGTATGTGTCACTCACTGAGTGCCCACGGCGGTAGGTATCAAGGCGCTGACTCGGGCTATAGGTATATGCGGTTGCCCTTCGCGGCACCAACTGCAACGACACGTCCACCGACGGAAGCACCTGGGACAACAAGTTGATCAGCGGAGGCTGCTACTACGACAAGAGTGGCACCAAGTGGTGCCATGACAAGGACAAGGTGCACGCTCGCTGCGTGGCTGCTCAAACCGATGCCGCGTTCATGTTTATTGGCTTCTTGGGATGCCTCGGTGCACTTGTCGTCTCTTTTCTTCTTCGCCGCAAGTAGAAAGTGACCTCGGGTGCTTTATGAATGCATGAACTCCGGTGCTATTCTGGCCTAATGGACCAACCTGCTAACTGGGACTTGTCGAATGTCAGAGATCAGTCCATCCTTGGACAATAATGTGCGGATATGACAACGTTATGACAATTTGTGATTGGTTTATTGAATTCTGGAACGAAATGAAAGTTCTCATACTGGCGCGGCCGTTCCGATTGAGCTCGTATTTACATCATAAACAGTTGATTCTTCCCTCAGCCGCACACTTTGCAGTCGTCACGATTCTGCTCGCGCGTCCGATGGCCATGATCCTGGAGCTTGCAGCTACCAAGGACATCAGCCTACTCCATGGACTTCCCGACTGTGGAGACACCACGTCCAGATTAGTAGTCAGAGTTCCTGGAGCCGTACGAATCACCACCGCCGCCGCCGCCAAAGTTGTCACGACCAGAGGAGCCATAGGAGTTGCCGCCGCCACCAAAGTTGTCACGACCAGAGGAGCCGTAGGAGTCATTGTTGTTGCTCTTGTTTCCGGAGCCGTAGGAGTCACCACCAGAGCCGAAGGAGTCGTTGCCGTGCTTGTTGCCAGAGCCGTACGAGTCACCAGAGCCGTAGGAGCTGTTGTTGTTGCCCTTGTTGCCAGAGCCGTACGAGTCACCAGAGCCGTAGGAGCTGTTGTTGTTGCCCTTGTTGCCAGAGCCGTACGAGTCACCACCAGAGCCGAAGGAGTCGTTGTTGTGCTTGTTGCCAGAGCCGTACGAGTCACCACCAGAGCCGAAGGAGTCGTTGCCGTGCTTGTTGCCAGAGCCGTACGAGTCACCAGAGCCGTAGGAGCTGTTGTTGTTGCCCTTGTTGCCAGAGCCGTACGAGTCACCACCAGAGCCGAAGGAGTCGTTGTTGTGCTTGTTGCCAGAGCCGTACGAGTCACCACCAGAGCCGAAGGAGTCGTTGCCGTGCTTGTTGCCAGAGCCGTACGAGTCACCAGAGCCGTAGGAGCTGTTGTTGTTGCCCTTGTTGCCAGAGCCGTACGAGTCACCAGAGCCGTAGGAGCTGTTGTTGTTGTTGCCCTTGTTGCTGGAGCCGTACGAGTCACCACCAGAGCCGAAAGAGTCGTTGTTGTGCTTGTTGCCCGAGCCGTAGGAGTCGCCGCCGCCGCCAAAGTTATCACGGCCAGACGAGCGGGATCCACCACCACCGGAAGATCCGCCGTAGGAATCGTTGGAGCCGAAGTTATCCCGGTCAGAGGAGCCGTACGATCCTCCGCCGCGGCCACCAGAGGAGCCGTACGAGTCGTTCGACGAGCCGTAGGATTGCTGCAGCTTGTCAGCGAGGTCCATTGCACTCAATTGGAACAATGCAGATTCCCACGATGTCCACAGACGACCTGGTGGGGCAATTGTCCAAGCCTGGGTGACTGAGTGGGAGGAGGGGTGATGGTCCACTTACATCGTTGTCACGGTAAGACATGTTGAGAGTGATGAATGAAGAGGAAATGGGATGCTTGGAGTGAGCAGAGCAGCAGTTCCTCACGCTCTTTTATAGAAGAATTTCGGACTCCCACCAAGGTGGATGACGCCACAGCGCCCGATCGGATATCAAAGAGGGGAAAGAGCTCTAGATCGTGGCGAGTTGCATCCTGGACGAAGCCAAACCCACAAGGGGCGATGATCGGCCCAGCTATTGGGTGGGTTCTTAGCCTTGCGCCTTTTTACAAGCCTTCAGCTGCGCTCGTGCCGGCTTCCGGTCTGAGATCTTGCACTGTTTCCGAGTGGACGGTCTAGCGCAAGATCCCAGAGATCGATGGAGATGGCGGCACGTGGGTGATTTGCTCGTCGACACGAAGCATTTCTTGCAACCACGGTGGAAGTCAGACGGTGCATTCATCCTACAGTCCAAACTACTGTACGCGGTCATCCTTCCCCCCGCCATACAACACATCGTCTGCGCGCTATGGACGTTCAGGTCGACCCCATCGCAGGTCAAGCCACAATTGCGCCATTATTGTGGTCACATCGCCACGTCTAGTGGGGCAGAGGGTGCATCGCGCAATTGGGAGCGACGAGATCCACAACTGGATTCAATAGACTGTTGGCACAGCCACAGAGTGGATGATTTCACGATGCAACCCACGGACTTCTCCGTCGGGGAGGTTGGAGTACATTACAGTTCGATATTAGAAACAACACGCGTGGATATGTACAATGCGGAGCCGATAGGAAGACTACCGCGATGGGACTCCCATGAGATCGTCCAGCTCGTCGCTGGTCAGCGTACTGCGCCGCCGGTTGCCAGACCGGCTCGACGCCTTATCAGGTCGACTCCGCTTGCGCGACTCGCGCTCTTTCCGCGCATGCTCCCCGGCGCGAGCTTCATCCTCGGCAACGGCCAGTTTTTGAGCGATGCTCATCTTCGATTCGTTGCCATCGGCCTGCACGAAGAGTGAGTATTTGCACGAGACGAGCTGCGGGAAAGACACAAGTGGTAGACTTACTTCACGGCTTGTTCGGAGGTCCGTCTTCCGGCGAGAAGGTCTACGCGTCACAGCATCGGATCGATGTGCTTTGATCTGCAGTGTCTCGTCATCGATGCTGGGTTCACATGGGGATCCCTGCAGGCCCGGGGTAAACGAGACCTTTCGGAGTCGTTTGGGCCTGGCACTGGCATTATCACTGCGCTCCCTCAATGCTCGTTCGGAGCGCCCGGGCACTTTGCGGAATTTGGATCGCGTCTGCGGAGGGTCCGCCGATCCAGATTCCGGCGCTGGTTCGTCGGACTCGCTCATTTCTTCCTGCTGGTCTTCGAGAATGGGCGAGATACCGTGCGTCTCGGACTGGCTCTGCATGCCCACATCCTCGTTCGAGTTGAAGCTTAGATCGAGGTTCATGCCGCGCTTCAGTTCCTCAACACGCACCGAGTCGCCTCCATCGGTCAGACGGCGCTGCCAGCCATCCATCATGGCGACTGCCTGCTTCCACCGGCTCTCCATCTTCTCCCAGCCTTCGCGTAACCGTTTGATCTCTTCGTCTCTGACTTCGACCTCTTCCAGGGGCACGAATGAGGGGTTAGTAAGTAGCGTTCGCAGGTGATCCAGCACCGTGTCCATTCGCATAGATAGCTCTTCGCACGACGTAGGAAGCGTAGTCACAGCCCCCGACGACATCTTTTGCGGCCCAGCACTGGCAGCCATTCCAGCAGTTTCTTCCTTCTCGCAATCACCAGCCTGGGGAAGGCCTTGTAGATCCTTTAGCGTCTCAACGGTATTCCGCGCAAGCTCGATCAAAGTGTCGTTCTCGTCGCTGAGGTTCTGGCACAATTGCGTTAAGAACTCAGTCGTCTCCTCTTTGAGGCTATATCCAGGATCATTGATTCGCTCGCCACCACTAGCTCTCAATCGGGATCTATCTGCACCGGGGTGGATGTTGACGGTGGTGACGTGGAGCCCTTCGCGCTTCCCCCGCTGTCGCTCGGCGAGATGCGACTTGAGCTTCTGCAGCTCCAGATCGCGTTTGCGAATATCATTAGCGCATTGCGCTCGGACTTGTTGGACGGTGGTCTTCATGCGCTGCACTTGTTCCTTCAATCCTCGGATGCTCGACTCGGCGCTGGACATATTCGATTTGAGGGTACGTTCCTGAGCTTCTGCTAGAGCGAGTGAGCGGCTCAACTCCGATGCCTTGGTCTTCAATCTTCCCTGAAACAACAGAAATCCCAGGAGTTAGCTTGCCTTTCGTTCCTGGCACTGTAAGCTGATCACATACAATTTCCAACGTCTGCTCGGACTCGCTCGCACGCAATACCCGTATTGTGGTCGCCAAGCTCTCGCGGTGTTCCGCCTCACGCTGTAGTCCTTGTTAGACACAATGCGACACACATGAGCCATATCAACTAACGTCTCTCCTCAAAACCAAGTCGTTGACCAGGTTGATGACCCTGGCCATGGTGGCCTCTGTGCCGCCTTCATCGTTGTCCGGTTGCGCAAAGTCAATCGGATGACCACTCTTCAGCAGTCCCCTCGCCAGCAGGATATTGTTGACATAGGTCGACGCGGCGTGTAAGTTCTGCGCCTCCATGACGGCTGCGATTGGCGTGGAGATTGATGATCCAAAGCGGAAGAAAGTAAACATTGGCTCTGCGGGCGCCGAGTGGAGCCAACCGTGCAGGGCACGTGCCGATAAACGCGATAACGCGTCTCCCAAGGGGAATTTTGCGGCGTCAACACTCCACGGCCATCGCTCCAATGCCTCGAATCTGTCCTGATGCCGTCGACGGGGTCTGCGCTGCACCAAAGAGGTCAGAAACTCTACCAGAAGGGGGAATTCAAGGCCGCGATTGAGGTCTTTGGGGAGGTAGATCCATCTCGTTCCTCCTAACCTAAAATGGCAGCTGCTGATCCACGTAGGCATTAAAGCAAAAAGATGCCGATGCTATTGGCATTCTGGACAACCGGGCTGCGACGTACTGCAAGCTGGAAAACTATGACCAGGCGCGCCGAGATACAAGGCATATGATTAAAAATGGCAAGGAAGATGAACGAGTACGTCTCGATCTATAGGTTATCTGGCACGATTCTCATCGTTGATTAGGGATATCTGCGCTGCGCCAAAGTGCTTCTTCTGGAAGGGAAGCCGGAAAAGGCCCTCGAGATCTATGCATATGGCTTGAAGATGCTCCCCAGTGAGCATCCTCGTCGAGGGGTGCGTCATGCCTTGGTCCACTTTTGATCTATGATCCACGCGTTGACGCTCCACTCTGCAGATGCTCGAACAATTGCACAACAAACTCCAGGACCGGATGCTTCTGAACAAACGGGATCCCTTCACGCTTCTGCCCCTCGAAATTGCAAATATGGTGATCGACCACTTCTCCTTCAAGCAGATTGTGTAAGTCCGAATGGGTCCATCAGGCTTCCTGTCAACTGATCATACCCAAGCGCAATATTGCGTGTGTGTAAAGACTGGGAACGCTTCTTCGGGTCCACGCAACGTCTCTGGATGAGAATTGATCTTTCCGGGGCTAGAGGAAAGGTCCCGTGGACCGCAGTACGGTCCTATATTCGGCGTTCGAAAGCCATGGTCAGCCATGCTATCATCAAGAACCTTGTTGGACCATCAACGCCCAAGGCAATAGAGTTCCTCAGCAGGTGCCCACGCCTCGAGCACCTGGAGTTGTGGGTTACTCATGACCAGAAAGACATCTATGAGAGATTCAAAGGCTGCAAAACTCTGAAGAGCTTAATTCTGTCGGCGGACATCATCTCTAACCGTGATTACTTGGCCAAATTTCTGACGGAATTACCACGACTCGAACGCATTGAATTATGGAATACTCGGGGTGGGCTTACGCCCGATCCTAGATGGCCGCAGCATCTCCCGAATCTAAAGAGCATCACTGTGGCTTCACAGCAGTCTGTACCCGGCGGCATACCAGATTATCTCCATCCTATGCATGTTCCCGGGATTGAAATACCTGCTACAGGACTGGTATATCTACCCCATCGCGAGTTTGTGATCCCTTCGCTTATATTTGTTAGGACTTCGAGTCTCACCCGTACCCAAATTTGGAGGAGCTCCGACTAGATTGGGACCCTCCATCCCATCGACCTTTCCCCTTCCCCCTCAATTCTGCAGCCACTAGCCTCCCGCCTCTTCGTCGTCTTGATCTTTGTGGGATATCACCTTCGGCCAATTTCCTACAGGTGCTGCCAACCAGTCTCGAATACTTGCGTCTCCAGGCAGGACCGTCCCGACCACCCGAAATGATGGATCTGCCAGAGAACATATTGCCCAATCTGCACACTCTCATATTCAACGACTCTGGGTGGGTAACAAACGATACGCTCACCGCATTTCTCCTCGCTTTCAAACCCCCGCTCAGAACTTTACATCTGGACCAATGCTTCAATATCTCTGGCCTGACTTTACTATCCATCCTCGAGAGCCAAGAGGCCGGTTTCGCCGAGCTTCACAAGCTGACCGAACTCAGCCTCTCGCACATGGGCGATGTGACCGACAATTATGCGCGATACTTGTACAAGGTCTTGCTGGAGTTGAAAGTGCTCAATCTGTCATACACGGGCATTACAGGCGTGACGATTCGCATGTTCGCCGATGCGCGGGCTGTGGATTCCCGGGACGGTGCTAGACTCGATCGCCTGTTTGTCCGGGGCTGCGAGAACGTTTCCTCGGATGCAGTAGCCTACGGACGAGAGAAAGGACTGGAGGTCGTGGCGTGATTTGAAGGGGTGGGTGGGAAGTGACGCGACGATTTGGACGCATAGTTCCGCGCAACTACCCATGCCTGCACCGGTCCGGTTGCAGAAAGGCAGCACTTGTTCCGTGTCAATCTCGACTCCTAGATGATCTTGACCAATTCATGCGGGATCTCATCCGGGGTCAGGGGCCATATAGCACAGATCTGCACTTGAGGTACGTCTTCTGGAATGGGTGGGCTGTGTCTGGACCAACTCAGCTGTGCGACGAGAGAATGCAAAACCACATCCTGCACACTATTGTCTCGGGTGACGGGCGCAAAAGTCAACGGGATGCACCCATCGGCCTTAATCACTCAATCCAGCCATCAAGTCCATGGAGAGAGACCCGTGCCAACGCCATGTTTTAAAGCGGGGCATCGACCGGCCATGCGTGAAACCTTGTGAGACGCGACGCCGGCTTGATTCGGGTCCCTTGGGGATCGGACTGCAGACTGTACAGGTGGAATACGCGCTTGGATGTCATAGCGGCGAGACGGGTGACCACGAATCCTCGACGTCGCATACACATAGCAAGGACTGGGACTGGCTCAAATTCCGGAAATAAGTTCGGAACCAGCATGAATGGATATTGTTCCCCAACATCTAAATACGAACTAGCCTAAGCCATTCGGCGTTCTTCTACACTTCTGGATAGAAACGAAAAAGCCTTACACCCCGCGCTCCTGGCACCATCGCTCGACCTCCTTGGCCAACTTTTCCCTTTGGTCGCGCACGAGCTCCATCATCGGCTCGACCTGTTTCCGGTGCGAAGCAATCAGATCTTCGTTGCCGTTCACAACGGCCGCGCCCTCCTTCGGGGCGAGATAGGTATCGTAGATGGAAACCATGAGGTCCATCACGGCGGACAGTTGGTTGGGCAGCCACTGAAGATGCTCATCAGCATATACCCTGACCCGCTGCTGCACTTTAGAGCGGAAGGAAACGAAACTTACAGTCACGATAGGACTCCCGCCAGTGGCAGTCGGGTGCGGCGTCCGTCGGATGATATACTCGCGTGCAAAGAGCCAGTGGCGCCAGCGGAAGCTGCGCACATGGTTCAGCGTCTTTAGGAACAGCACTGCCGTCTCGGAGTCCTGCACCGCGTAGTCGCGTACGCCGATTTCCTCGGCCTTTTCGCGGATGTAGGTGAGGAACTCGCGGTGCGGGAGTGGGCGGTAGGCGCGGAATTCGTGGAGGATCTTGGTGAGCGGAGTGGAGGGCATGGGAATCTGGCAGAGATGGTCGAGAAGGGGAATCTGGGGGATTGGTTAGTGCATTGGAAGCTTTGAAGAATCCTCCCTGCGTTGGCTGGAGCATACCATGCTGTCATTGGCACCGCTCTCGCCCCGGAAGAAGAGCGGCTTGTTGTCCTCGACGCCTTCGTAGACCACCCCGTTCGGGAACATGGATTGTGAGGTGATGCCGAAGATGAACACGCGGAAGGAGAGGTACTCGGATGGTTTGGAGTTGCTCCACATGTCTATCAGAGTCAATATTAGTCTTGAGTCGATTCTGCTACTGGAAGCCGAAATATAACGGTAGTTGATCCCGTACCTTCCATCGATGCTTCGATCTTTTCCATGGCCTGTAGAATCTCACGGAACCCATCATTGATCTCTGAGCGAGGGCCGCGCTGCTCCAGAGTATCGACAACCCTCAGAGCTCCGTTGATGAGAGATCCGGACTCCTTCACCATGTCGACATGGGTCAGGATGAAGCCTGCCTCAGAGCTCTTCGGGTCATGCCCACGCTCGAAAGCACGCACCAAGCGCAGGTTGGAGTATTCATCCAAGCCCTTGGATGGGTCCGCGAGGGTGTAATTGAAGAGCGCATAGGAGGCGGCATAAGACATAAATGGTGGAAGGTCCAAGCTGTGCCATATTGTTAGCTATGGCAGATCTAAGAACAGACATGCTCGACAGGGTAGATGGGGCATGCAAGGCAAGGGGTATGGAGAGGGGAATAGGACACACATCTGAGCACAAAGATACATCGGGCGGGCGACAGCCTTGGGCAGGACGTCCCGACCAAGTCCATACCCTTGGTCTGGATTCTTACACCAGTTCTCCCAACATGGCTCAAGGAGGTACGACGAGGCCAAGAAGGTGTAGTCCCGGAAGATGGCAGCGATGGTGAAGCGATCTGGAGATCCATCAGGCATGACAAGCTTTTCAACCTCGTCGGTCAGGTCGGGAAGCTCCGCCTTGACGACTGGACCGAGCTCATAGGTAGCTAGGAGCCCCGGTTTCCCGTCAGCCCTGAGAACAGGAAGACGGTCAACCAAGGAGACGAGAGGCTGGAACGCCTTGGGAAGATCCACAGGTGCAGTAGCATAGGGTAGAAAGCCCGTTGAGGTAGTGATGGTAAAGGGGTCTAGGGTGTGGGATAGGGTTGAAGGGTCATGGTGGACATGAGGGAACTTCTTCAGGGTGGTGGCAGAGGGGTAGGGCACTTGGGTTCGGGTCATGTTGGACGACAACAATGAAAGACAAATATCAATGTAGTCAACCAGAAGGACTTGGGGCTAAAGACGTAATGGGGTAGTCAAAGGCAGGGATGGTCTGGTGTCGATAGAGACAAAGTCAAAGACCCAAAGGTAAAGACCAAGTCAAGAACCAAATAAGCCAACAAGACGAGCCAAAAAAGAAGATACTTGGTTCCAGGCTTTGAGGTGAATAAAAGAAGAACAGAAAGCTTGGGGATTTGGGCGGGTGAGGAGCCGATTCTTATAATACTCAGAGGCCGGTAACAATTCCGGCCTCAAGGCTACTATTACGAAAGAGAACGCAACCTGGCGTGGATCTGGTGACATCGGATATCGGGCTTGATCAATGAAGTCTGATCATGCCTAGAAGGTAATACGGGCACTCATATTGATATCCTAGGGTCCAACTACGTGTTTTGCCGTCACCCACTCTCCCCAGATGTTCTATACAAACGCCTAATGAGGAAGGGCAGCCAAGGGTCACGGGAATGCGCTAAGCCTGTTCCAGCAAGTAATAAGAGGACAGCGAAGTTTCTCTTTCTGGGGTACCAACCCTTTTGTATGCAAGATAAAGCTCCTGGTCCGTCTGAGGAGCTGTCTCATAGTGAAATCTGACATATTCTCTTAATAGTTTTGTCAAGCAGGCGAGTTTGTCTGGACAAAGGTCATGATGTAGGCTCTATAATTCAGCCGGTGCCAAGCCTCGTTGGCCAGATCCAGGATTCTGATTGGGCGATAAGGCACATTTTGACTTTCCTAGCGTCCAGAGGCCGGAATTCACCCGGCCTCCGATAGTAGCCGGCCGCATTGTCTGCATCGGCCCGATTCAATATGTATTTTGATACATCGTACAACTTGCTGTAGATTCGGGGTTGTGGTTAACTCCAATGCGAGGACTTGCTAGTCGCATTCCAAACTTATTGTAGTTTGTGTGGTTGGCATTAAGGTCCTGCATCCTCTGCCTGGCTAGCTTCTATTATAGATCGAGCACCTTGATTGAAGCAGGCCTTTTGTTTGAATGTCCCTCATTGTCGTAAAATCTTTAGTATGACATGACCAAGGCTCTAGGTAATGAAATTGTATCTAATTAGCGATATACAGTGACATTTATGCCAAGGTAGCTGATAGGTTGGTGCGCTCTTCGTGTCGATTCATAAGAGTAATTCCCGAGTCTTCCACAGCAAGGCGAACGACTTATTAACTTACCTCGGAACACCGACGGCATTCATACTTCCGCTAGTTGGGTCCCATTTCGATCTCGCATGACAGATCAAGAACTACCTAGGCTAGAACCAATTCCCTTCATCGTGGTTGACAATCGTAGTTCAAAACATACAAAGTAGATACGCCTCTCTTCGGGGGATGAAAAATGATTGCCGCTGATTAAAAAGTAGAGACGAGTCCATGGCTTAGATATAGTACATCGGGTATATTGTACACGCCACAAGCTTTATACAACATCGCATGCTTTCCAAAGGCTTCAAATCCTAGAACTCCTGGGTCGAACAATCAGCAACCGTCCCACCAACAAGCTGGGTCGAATGACCAGCATGCATGCCCACCAAATATGCATTCGCAGCCCCCTGCCAGCAGACAGAGACCCCAGATCCTTTGACACGAAAACCTTTCCTCATGCTCTTATACTCGGATCCTGGCCTGCTGATTTTGGATCACCAGTAGTACTGGTGACGTTTTGGACCTTGAGATATTCTTGCTCCAAGCGCTTCTGCAGCTCGAACTCAGCCTGTCGTTCTTGCCGGATTCGTTGCTTTTCCATATCTCGTTCAACACCCTTGTGCATAGCCTATATCAACCAGCGATTAGCTTCCCTCCTTAAACCAGGAAACTCCAGAACTTACCGCTCTGTCGGCCTCTTGGGCCCAGTGCACAAAGTAGACAATGCCTGCAGTGCCCAGCGCGGTGGCTGCAAAGGTAAATTTGGATGCGCGAGACATGAGGATTCACCCAGCACTAGAAATAGGCAGAAACAAAGAGAGCGACGCCAATTGAAGGCAGGACCAGTCCAGTCAATTGCTGATCAAAGGCCAAAACTGCGCGCCCAGATTATCGGGTTATCGACGGCGCGGTGACGACTGGCAGTAGCCCTCACCGCCTTGGGGGTCATGCGTGGCTGATCGAGCTCGAAGCTCCGGACTGGAGTCGCTCCAGTATCCTTCGCTTGTCACCTCTTTCCATCATCTTTAAGGAGGGTTCTCGAGCAAACATGGTGAGATTGCTGTTCCTGCAGTCTGGAGGGTGTGCGCAGTTGCTAATGATTGTTGCTGTCCAGTCGGCTCAGAACTCCGCGGGCATTCAGACCCTCCTCGATGTACGTTCCAACGGGATGACAGCTGCGGGGCAACCATGCTGACAAGTGCAGGCCGAGAGAGAGGCTCAGAAGATTGTCCAGCAAGGTATGGGCTGCAGACCCTTCCCATTGTCTCACAGCCTGGTCAGATACTGATGCATCCAATCATTTAGCCCGAGAGTGTATGGACTGGATTCCCCCGGTCGGCACGCGCTTTTCAATCTGACTTAATCTTTGATAACAGACCGCACCAAGCGGATAAGAGACGCTAAGTCCGAAGCACAGAAGGAGATTGAAGAGTACCGCAAGCAGAAGGAGGAGGAATTCCAGAAGTTCGAGGCTGAGGTGAGATGTCTTTCCTCAAATTGGAGGATGCCGTGACCCATTCTGATGAGTGTATATCTTGCTAACACCCCCATGTTACTCTAGCACTCGAGCGGATTCAAGAAGGCCGAGGACGATGCGAGCAAGGAAGCCGAGGAGAAGCTGAAGGAGATCCAGGCCGCCGGCAAGAAGCAGGGCGACAAGGTCGTCGATGACCTTATCAAGGCTACCACCGATGTGAAGCCCCAGGTGCCCGAGAAGATTGCGTCGAAGGCATAAAGTTGACCGAATATCTGTTTCTTCCTCTTTTTTTGCACTCGGCTGCCGCTAGAAAGATGCGCTTTCGCGGCTGCTCATGGATACCCAATGTTTGGGAAATATCAATTTCATTCTGAGTTCTACCTATGTTGTTCGTCGAGCAACTGCAGTGCGTTCGGCATGCGAGATGCAGGTGTATATCTTGCAAGTAATTGTCTACCGTCAGGGTAAACTGAAGTACAGAGCAGCCAATCCGTTGTAGTTTGAGCTAGGCTCAATTCTCCCCTCTGCTTCCCACGAACTGCATAGCACCGATATCAAGACTACTGATGACGGAGAAGGGGCGCACGGAGTGGGTAAAAAAGGCCGTAGTTGTCTAAGAGAGAGAGAGCGCGCACACTATCTATATGCCTGGGGCGACGGTCTGCAAACCTCAGGCGCCGCCATCAAGACCGGAAGGAAAAGAACGACTCAGTACTACAGTCATTTCAAACGATCAATGTCTTTCCACCTTTGAGTAAATCTCAGTAAAATATCCCTCGAGATAAAGCTCGGCTTAGCTCTAATCTCTGTACGGGGGCACATTCCCTCTAACAAAGGGGATTCGATAAGTAAGAAGCTTAGGGAGAGCCTTCTTAGAAACCGAACCAACGATGACCTCCCCTTGCTCAAAAGACAGGCAATCCAAAAGGGTTCCAAGGATAACTGCATCCTGGACAAGATCCATTTGGTTCCTCAATTTGTCGCGAGTTTCGGCCGGTATTCCATCAAACAGCTCGGTCCAGAAACCTCGTTCAGCATCCTCAAATTCATCAGGCACCCAAAACTCGCCGTCCGTATATTCACCAGCGTAGGTGTGGATTCGACCAAAATTAACTCCAAATGGAAGGGGGGTAGAGAGCTCCCAGTCGATCAAGCCAGTGACGTTGCAATCCTCATCGATCAGGACGTTCACTTCGTTCAGGTCGTAGTGAGCGACCCACAGTGGGAGCTTTTTCAGCTGTTCCAGTTTGTCAAGAAAGCCTTGAAGCTGATTCCGGTATGGATTGATTTCCTCTAGCGGCGATGCTAAGAGGGCCTCGAGGTGGGATCGGACACGGCCATCAACAGCCCCATCGCTATTGTCAGCGAGGCACCCCTTGGACAGAACGCGACCAAGAGATTGATTGATAGCGATTCGGCCCTTTGCACCCTTGCCAGCAATTCCATGTATCCACATCTTGCCATACAGACGAGTAAAGGAATAAGCCCAAACCCCCTCGTTGAGAAGGTCCTCATCTTCTAAAGCCATGGCATCGGGTACAACAGAGCCCAAGGCTTTCTTTGCAATCTTGAAAGTGTCTAGGTCGAGTGGTTCGGTGCGAAATTGTTGTACCACTTCACGACCATCTGCCAATTTCAATAGTAAGGTCCGGCTGAACATTCCCTGCATAGGAGGCCTGTCGATATACTTGACAGCACTACCTAGATGCTTGAGGATCAACTTCTTTACCCATTTGACTTGCTTGGTGGATGTATCAAGCAACTTGGGAAGGTCTTTGTCAGAAGTGATTGGTGGCATTGTGGAGAAGGATAGGATCCAAGGTACAGAGAAGAAATCAATATCGATGTGAGGTGTGAACAGGAGAACGCTTCTAGTAGGTTTGAGAACATACCCATGTGCACAGCATGGCGGTGAAGGGGACCGTACAGACCTCAGGTGCGCCGAATTGAGGGAAGGATAGCAACCAATAATAACCTCTGAACAAAAACAGTTTTGCCTTGCGATCTAGAGCCCCACAATCGATGGTGATCCTACAATCAAATGGCGTGGAGATATACCGTGTGGCATAACCTCTAGAAAGCTTCCAAGATGAGAGCCTATCTAATGGGATCGCCCATGGAATGGGAGAACCAGTCAAAGCGTCAAAGTGCCTCGGAAGGCAACAGCCTGCCAAATTTTGTAAGAGGAAATACGAATCACTAAGGAATTTAGGACCAATAGTTTATTTACATTGGATCACATAGGGAGGAGCTTGAAAACGACAGCCCTTCTCGTCTCAAACCCGCAGGACTAGTTAATGCAACACGCTGTGCCACCTACTGGCTGACCGTATAATTGGTCCATTTGGTGCAGCAAGTTGGCCCAGTGCTAAGATAGACCATATCATAGGGCCGATTTGACGCGACAGATTAAGTTAGCGCTGGGAAATCACACGTCAGGTTATCCACAAAGATAGCTACGATAATGACAAATAGGAAGGCATGGTGGTTCCCTTGCGGCTCAAATGCCTAAACTTGGAAGGGAGAATGCTTCGAATACTTGAAGCTAAACTTGACCCAGGAGAACTTCACCTATTTTCATCAAACTCGTTTCAACTGCCGTCTCGGGCCCATCTAGTGTTAGTTACGGGCGTATTCCTGGCACCTACTTGTCAAGCACTTGGAACCATCTAGCGCGACGGCCCGCTTCTAACGCCCCGATTTGAGCGATGCAGGGTGTATAGATTCCTGGAAATGCCGCATTAATATTTTGTCCATTTCTGTATGTTTTGATTATTTAAGCGGACGCTCCCGAAATTGGCAGATTGGGCGGCGTACTGTAGCAATGCAGACTCCTTGATTCCAATTGGTCGATTCCCCTCCTGAACCCACGGCGTTTTCCCGCTGCGTCATTTCCTTGAAGCTGCATCCGTGTCGCGCAGTGAGACAATGGGATATGTAATGCCAAAAGGGATTTGCAGACAACTGACAACGCATATTTCATACCATCAATCCCTTCTCTCAGTGCGTCGACTCCACGCCTCCCCTCACAGGCCGAGGCCCATCCTCGAACCGCGCTTAGAAGACCATGGCCGTGTTATCCACGACAAATACTCGGTGATCCGCGATCGATATGGTGAGTCTGAATTGATACAGAATCTTGGGAATCTTTTGCATTGCTCATTTTGTTATTTGCCTTTCTAGATGCTCCGAAGCATCCCGTCGTTCTTGCACACGGCCTGTTTGGGTTTGATGAGTTGCGCCTCGCGGGTCCCTATTTCCCGGGTGTCCAATACTGGCGCGGCATCAAGGAAGCACTAACAGCCCAAGGGATCGAGGTGGTCACTGCCACCGTGCCTCCGTCGGGGTCGATTGAAGCCCGTGCCGAGGAACTGGCTCGGATTATCGAAATCGGCGCGCGAGGGAAAGATGTGAATATAATTGCGTATGTTGAATACTGCCATGACGTGAAAGACAACAGAACTGAATCTCGAATGAGCTACAAACAGCCATAGCATGGTAAGACAATTTGTTTTGTTCCGGTGTGAGTTGGGCTGGTACTGATCTGTGATTAGGGGTGAGTAACCACGCAGAGAACGCGCCGGCTTTCGGTTCCTAACAGGTATTCAAGCGGCCTTGACTCGCGATATATGATCAGTCAACTTCAACCACAGAATTTCAAAGTGTTGTCACTGACTACAATTGCGACGCCACATCGAGGTCCGCCACTACCACCTCCATAGATGGGCCGGGACATGGCTAATTGACCCTGCAACAGGCTCGGCTGTGGTAGACTATGCTTTTGAACAGATTGGAGGTGCGTCAGTCAGATCATCATATGGATCCTGAAGAGCAAAGCTCATGAATCATACAGCCGATCGTCTGCCCCAGATCTATTATACACTCCACCGGCTGAACGTCGAGACGGGGGCCTTTGCTCAACTCACTCGGAAGTACATGTCGGAGACCTTCAACCCAAATACTCCAGATGTAGAGGACGTTAGGTATGTGCACGATATTCTTGTTCAATGCCCTTGCTTAAACGAATGCCCGATTAGATACTTCTCCTACGGAGCATCGGCAGAGCCAAGCATCTGGTCCGTCTTTCGTCTGTCCCATAGAATTTTGGCTGAGGCAGAGGGCCCTAATGACGGCCTTGTCAGCGTGGCTAGCAGCCACTGGGGCGGTGATCAGGGATACAAGGGAACGCTCATGGGTGTCAGCCACTTGGACCTCATCAATTGGACCAACCGGTTGAAATGGCTAGCTGGGGAGGTAACGGGCAACAGGCGGAAGTTCAACGCTATTGCATTTTATCTAGACATTTCAGGTGAGGGTATCGACACCTTGGCTTGGACAGATTGCTAACATACATGGCTTTTGTCACTTTAGACATGCTAGCAAAAGAGGGCCTCTGATACCAGATCCTGACGGCGAAAGATGAGAACAGCAAGATACCCCTAGTATAAGTCGCTCCCTACTATGGTATATTCCAAGCACCTATCTAATCGAAATGTGTGATGTATGATAGTCTACCTGAATGATGATTCTGCATCCCCTTCGAAGTATACAATTGTCGGGCTCAAGATCGAGCACGGATCGGCTCCATGCACAAACCATGACTCAATCTTTCATGTTCAAAAATTGTCGGGGACACCCGAATGTCGATAATTGCCTTCTATTTATAGACGATTGCAGGGCCCTGCAGACACGTTAATCATTCTGCTCTGTCTACACCTGTCTGGATGGTCTGGTCCCCAGGCAGATCAATTCTTGGCGAACCACTAGAAACTCGGGTGCCTGGAGGAACGCAACATCGATTATTGCCCTGTATATCGCGGAGGATTTTTCTTGAACATACTGTCTAGGGAATCAGTATGAGAGGGGAGCATCAGCTCTCAGCTCTTGAATTTCTACCTCGTGGTCTCTTCTATCGCGATCGCGGATTGCCCATCTAAGCGCGTCTCAGTAGTTAAGATTTACATTTACCCACGTTTCCCGCATTCCAGGGATGAGTTCTTTGTCCATGGATCAAGGTGGCTGAGCTGCTCAGATGAGGCGCAGCCCTCCAGCTTTCGAATTTCTCATCGGCTTTTCTTAGCATCTCAAGCGACGCTGGCAGCCGTTGGCCGTGGCTCCCAATCAGTTGATCGGCGGATCCCCGAAACGTCATCTCGGATCGCCTCGCATTTAATCCGCATTTTCCCTCATCTGACATCCCACTTCCACCACGAACCGTCGTCTTCTCCCTCCACATACACCCAGGAAGGGTCGGATCTCTGTCGCAACAAATCCCGACATCCCGTTACGTCGCTCTTGACTCATACGGCTCCATAGCGGAGGAGGGCCATTCGCCAGGGCCCTGGGCGCTCGCCGCCATGTCCGCCACAATCGTGCTAGACAACCGGCACACTCACTACACGAACCTTGACTTTTTGACGGGCAAGGTCGTGCTACAACTTCCGACTGAAGCGGCAATTGGAGGGATTCAGGTCAAATTGGAGGGCGAGAGCCGCACGAGGCTTTCGGGTCCTCGGAATCCACAGAATGTGAACTCGGACAAAAAGCGGACGGAGCTGGAAGTGCACAAGGTGAGCGACAATCAGAACCGGTGGAGCTCTCCAGTTCGGGGCCATATAGATCTTCATAGCTAACAAGCGCGCAGATCTTGTACAAGGTCACGACCGTCTTCCCCACGCCCGCTGTCATGCAAACCGGATCGCCCGCAACTTCGTACACGTTCGCGCCAGGATCCTATGAATATCCGTTCCAGTTCAAGGTCAATCCGCTCTGCCCGGTGCTTTTCCGATGGTCATTCCTAACATCCGCGTAGTTCCCATTCAATAATGCTTGCAGCACCCACAACAGCATGCTCACCAATCTCAACTTCACTGGGTTGAAGGTGGAGATGGCCCGCGACACCAATCGACATGTCAAAAAGACCCTCCCCCCATCCTTAAGCGGATTTCCTGGAGAGGCAGACATTAAATACTTTGTTAAGGCCACTATCATTAGGCCCCAGTTTTACAAGGAGAACATTCGAGCAGTAGGTCCTGACAGTGGACTGTTCTATGGCAGCCCAGCTGATTGATGATGCTAGATTGTACCCTTGAACTTCCTCCCAATTGAGCCACCAAGGACCGGAAACCCCAACGAGGAGACTTACGCCAGACGACAACATCAATTTTCAAAAAATCAGGCTGCAAAAAAGAAGAGCATTTTTGCGCGATCATCTAGTTCCTTACGAGATGCCTTCGCCGAGCCTCCACGCGTTTCGATGGATGCTCGACTTCCAAATCCCTCTATTTTGACATGCAATGAGCCAGTGCCTCTGAGGCTTCTCGCCAAAAAGTTGACAGAGTCCAACGAGAGTATATTTTTGCAAATGCTGCAGATTGAACTCGTGTCCTATACCAAAGTTAGGGCGCATGACCTCGCCTGCACTGAAAGCGGCTCCTGGGTCATTATGAGTCGCAGCAATATGAACATGGCTTTGGGGCAGCCGGGGGATCCGGTAGGCACAGACTGGAACATCGACTCGAAATTGTGGACCGGTCTGCCTCTACCCAACTCGGTGGCACCGTCATTTGAGACGTGTAACATTGAGCGACGCTACGAGCTGGAAGTGCGCGTCGGGTTGACCCATGGCACACCTGGACACATGAAGGTACGAGCCGTCCTCAATAACCCTGTCTTCCACGTTGCTGACCATCTTCTGCAGCCTCAGCTCATCGTTCTCCCCCTCCGAATGCCGGTCAAGGTCTATTCTGGCATCGCACCTCCCCAGGCACTTTTGGATGCCATGGCAGCGGCACAGCTTCAGCCATCACCCTCCAAGCCCACACCCACTCGGACTTGGCCCACAGCCACCAACGACCCTGACACCCGGCCACCTATGCCCCCGCGGCCAACTGGCGTTCCAGTCCCCGCGGAATCCGGTGCCGTCTATGATGATGCACCCCCAAGCTATGAGGACGCAATGGCAGAGAACCTAAGCCCGGTGGATGGACCACGCCGCGAGTATCACCCACCAGACGCCTCTTCCTCCCGGAATACAGTGGAATCTGGAGCTGATGCCAAATCCCCAGTCCAGGCTGGTAAGGTCGCCGAGGGGCGCCCCGTGGCAGAGGGATCTTTGGCTCCTGAACCCCATGAAGGCCGCTCATCTTCCGAGTCCTTTGACATGTTGCCGACTACTCCGCCCGAGTCCAATTCCGGATCTCCTCCTCCATCGCCCGTGAGACGCTCGCAGAGCATAATGAAGGTCCATCGAACCCCAGTGAACGAAGAAAGTCCACCGCAATACCAGCCAGTTGCGGAGAGTCCATCGCAATCCCCGAATACGGTGGCGCGACAGCCGTCTCGGAACACCCTTCGTCCCATGAACTTGGGTGTGCCTACACGGAAACCCGTTCCGGGAAGCTCGAACAGACCAAACTAAAGTGGCGCTTAGCTTGTAGTGCTATGGGAAGTCTGATTTATTCACACGAGGCTCCTTACTTGGGGCACCCTGTAGTCTGTCGCAGGGTACACTATCCGGTTGAGCCTCATTATTCAATAAACCCACACCCGTACATACATAATGGCCGAAGTGCCATTCTACAACCTGTCCTTGGTGTTTTCTGCATGCTCGATACCCCTTTCATCATGGCATTCTCAGAGAACGCCCGCCCCGTTTGAAAGGTTTCTTTTTGCATTCATGCGGAGCTGCATCGTCGCTCTCAGTGACAGCTATATGATACAGTTTGTAATAGCAATTCTTGCATACAATCCATCGAAGTAAAGCCAATCAGAAGTCTCAATTGCGACGAATTACTTAGTCCTGGTAGACCAAGCATATGTATGTAGTATGTATACTGTAATGTCGATCAGTGGCGCCTGAGGTGTCAGCCCTAATACGGCTAGCGCTGTCTCCACGCTTTGAGCTTTCGGAGCTGCACGAGGCAGTTTCTTGACCAACCCCCATCACGTCTGCGCGCGTATAGATTCACTATACGCCCAGGTTCCTAACAAATATCCCGATATTGCATTTTCGTTCATCGAGTCCGCTATTTCTTCGACACATCCATCTGTCCTGCTCCTCAAAGCCCCCGAAAAACACCAGGCGCAAGCGTGAATACCCGACGCCTGAACTGCTCGTCCTCTCACTCGCCTCAATGATTTAGTTCGGATATTCGCCAATATGCGCCTTCATTTGATCATCTCGCGGCACGGTCTGCCCGTTACGCGCATTCTTTGGACGACTACGTCTGCGAATTCGGTGCTGGGCGAATACGGGACGCAGAGTGCGGTGCCAGCATCGGCGATTGCATCGTCGCGGAATCCCAATATTGCCTTCGCGAATGGCGGGTACACATTTGCACAGCTGTTGGAAGATGTGAACGAGGTTGTCCCGCTGGAGACTGAGCCCAGCGTGTTCGACCCCGAGTTCAGTGGCCAATGGGGGTTGGAAGATTATGTGGTTGAGGTTGGTGGATCTGAGTGCCTTCATTTCATGGAAGTGGAAGGATTGCTTCGGGACGGTGATGAAGTTGTGTATGTGATTTCGAGATTTTGGCGCGCTTTTTTCTTTGTCTGGTGCAGGTTGCTAATAATCGGGTTGCGCGCAGTATTCGAGCACTTCAACTGGCCGATTTGCGAGCAAGGCGACTATGCGGTCGCCACCAGATTGCTGCTGATGGCAAGCATCTCATTGACGGGGTTCCTTTCGGGCTGCCTTTCTTTCAACGGACAACTTCCAATCGACCGGCAGTCACTATCCCTCCAAGGAAGAAACGACGCACTGTCTTTTCCGGCTGGGATCACGACCCAGGATTTGGATATGCAGACCCAAACACCGACGAGGAGGGCGACGGAGAATGGGTGCCTCCTAGTAATTCGGGGGTTGGCAAGGAACTTTCGATCTTGCCCGCAGAGCATGAAGTGTCTGATATGGGCACCGTGATTAGACACCCCGTTGACTACTCTGCCGAAACCGACAGCGAAGGAGATGGTTCTGAGCTTGAAGAGGATGCGGAAGAGGAGCTGGAGACCGAACTCAAGGCCTTGAAGGAGGACTTCGAGGAGCCTGCGTCGCAATTCATCGATATTCGAAATCAGGCACAAGCGTCCAGTGGTCCTTCATTACGTTCCGGTTCTGTGGCCAAGAGACCGTCTTCCGCAGATACCCTTCGGAGAGGGTCATTGTTAGCCTCGTCTCTTTCTAGCAAACGCTCTCGTGGGGATGATTACTCGCCGAGAACTTCAAAGGCCGTCAGGTTCAATAAAGGGGAGCAAAATGAGCAGCCGGAAGTGCTAGAGCAGCCAGCCGAAGAAAGCGCTGCCAAAACATCTGAACCTGAATCTGAATCCGAATCCGAATCCGACTCTGAAACAGACTCATCAGATTCACCTTCCTCTAATGATTCTATCGAGGTCTCTTCGTCTGAAGAGGAGGAGGATGAGGAGGATGAAGAGGACGAAGATGAAGATTCCTCATCAGATGAGGATGACTCGTCTGATTCGTCATCCGACTCAGGGGATTCCAGCTCTGAAGAATCTTTGTCAGAGTCTGGAGATGAGGAAGTCCCCCCACCCTCCAAGAAAGCACAACAACCTCATATCATGAATCCTCCTGGTCAAGGATCCATCCGGACAAAGAAAAGCAATCATCGCTACAAACTTCGCCGTCGTCTCTCTAAGCTAAAAGAAATCGGCGTGTTGCCTGCCGACGCAGACTTTGCTGCATTGCATGCGTGGCAAGAGGAAAATGGAGGCTGGCATTTCCCCGACGAGTCGAGCATCATGTCTACCACAATGAGCAAGGCAGAGAAGAAGGAGCTAGAACAGCAAGATTTCGAAGCCAAGCGGCAGAAGCTTCTCCGAGACCTCGCATCTGGCGGTATCGATGTGGACGAAACCTCAGAGAAGGAAAATGTACCGCCACGACGCTCCGCTCCAGCCGAGCCGACTGTCCATGAAGAATCAGTCGATGCCAATAAACCAGAAACCGAACGCGCCAGCCGACGCACGCTAGACGTCGCAAGCTCTCGTCGACTGCTTTTTGGGTCCCTTGGCATGCGCACGCCGAAGACGAAGGAAGATGAAGAGGCCGCTCGGAGGAAGTTTGCAGCGCAAGTTAGCGCTGTTAATCCTCGGAGAAAGACAGCCGAGTCACAGGCCGTCGAGGAGGACCAGAGTGATGCAGATGTGGATTGGGAAAGCAAGCTGGATATCAGAGCCACGGAGTGTGTTTTTGAAGATATTGAGCTGACCGCGCCACCGTTTCCCCTTCCAGCAGCGCTGGGATGAAGATGCGCACGCGATCATTGGACAACGGAAAGGCTGGGGCAAGAAGCGAAAGCGAAAACAAAGAATTCAGGTCTACAACGGAGACGAGGTCGAAGATGAGTATGAAGATGGAAATGGAAACCTAGGCCATGTGGACTATGAAGGCAACATGGAACTTAACTACGATGACGAAGAGCCTGCAGCCAACAACGCCTCAACTGCGGAGGCTGCCAAAGAAGGGATGGGCACCCCCGACGACCTTCCGACTCTTCCCAGTGACCCGAGCACTATTGCAGATCTGATGGAGCACAAAGCAAAGCCTGGAGCAATCATCGCCTTCCGACAACTAGACATGTCCAAGGCGACGAATTGGCAGCCTCGCATATCTGAATACCGCGTGGCCGAAGTCCATGATGTGCTAGACAATGGTATGCTCAATGTGCGACTGGCTGTGCGTGACCGGAAGCCGAAGGCAGAGCCTGTCGAGCTGGAGGATGAGGAGCCTCGCCAGTACAGCGGATTTGAGATGCCTGGCATGGATGACGAAGAAGGGGAGGACGACGGCTACCGTGAGCTCGAATTTGCAGAACTCTGCGATCCGAAACTTTTGCAGCCTGCCCCGACAGTTGCTGGCAATGATGCGGAGGACAAGGACAATGCTCAAGAAGGTAGCATGTCAGTGATTTGACCTTGGTCTCTGTTTCCTGCGCTCACCTATTCTAAGTGCCTCTGTAGTCGAGGATTCTATGCAGAATGCTCAGCTGGCCCCGCCTCCGGCTGACATGGATCTCGATGAAACGACACTCATTACCCTTGTAACCGCAGCCAGTCAACCGCAATCACTCCAAGGATCCCCGGCAAGGGTCCCTGATGTACCATCTATCCAGACACCTGGTGGAGTACTACTCCCACACACGCAAGGCCAGGATGCAGATGATGAGCACAGTGATACCCCGATACTTCTGTCGCCGTCCTTTTCTGGGTTTCATTCTGCGCGCTCATCGCCTGGAGCGAGGATAGGATCCCATTTACATGGGGAGGTGGAAGAGAGCAACCTTGATGGTCACACCCTTATTGGAGAAGCGCAGTCAGTTCTCGCGGATGCTTCCAACCAGGATCTTTCAGCGCTTTCTTTTCTGTCGGCCAACCAGTCTTTCTCGATCGATCGTTCCCAGAGTGACGAGCAAGACCGCCAAGTTGTTGAGGAATCACAGTTGGTCCCAAACGGGGCCAATAATTCTGGTCCAGATTCGCTCCATTCAATTGTGCGCAATGTAGCTTCCCGGAACTCAGCAAACGCCTCCCCTGCGCGAAGTGCCATTGAAGAGAGCCCGAACGTCCGAAAAGAAGGCTCGCCTCAGCATACGCGCACGTGGGATGATATTCTGCGCATGCTGCGAAGTGGCCAGCCGTCGCAGGAAAATACCGACCAGGATAAAGATGAACAAGATGAACCTGATTATGAGCTAAACGATGATGATGACAGACTCATTCATAGCGAAGGGAGCCTCCATCTTTCATTGGATTCATCCAGACCTCCATCAAGCTCACGTTCTTCACACAAGCCACCTACGAGTGCTCAACAAGAAGTGCAAACGCCCAAGTCGAACGTTACGGCCGTCAACAACCCCGAATCCCTTCCGGCATCTACTCGCTCCAAACACTCTCTCCGTAACTCTGCCTCCCAACCCAATCCGTCCCAGACCTCAGTGATCATCGATCTCACCTCCAGTCCTGCTCCCGCCAGCCAGCCTACTCCGAACCCCCGAAATGACGAGCTGGGCTGGGTCTCAAAACCGGAGGGAGACAATGATACCATTTCCCAGTCGTCTAAACCGCAGACCCGGACTTCAACGGGGAAGACGCAGCGCATGGCGGAAGTGAGCATCAGCCCACAGACGAGTCAGAAGAAGAGCAAGAAGCGACTGTCTCGGAAATTCTAAAGCATCACCATATGGAAATGTGGGGTTTCGTATCTCGCTTTGAAGCAATCGGGCTGAACTTGCTGTGCAGTCGAAGCCTGTTATCTGTATCTATCCAGCCATTCATTGTATCTATACGAGGCCCTTGAGGCCACCAACATAACTCCAATGATCTCATTCTATTCCTTTGACCTACCAGTGTGAATTGAAACTACTTTCTTCCATGGCTGCCATCTTTGACTCCGGGCAAACCGGACTCGTCCACGCAACCAAGCACAATCCAGGCAATGTTGACCAAACCGGCGCAGTGATTGGCTCATTGTGATGTCACCGCCGATTAAGTAGACGCCCGCCTTGCAGCTCAATTCCTCCCCACCATGTACTTGCTTGCGCACTCATTCCAGGGTTGCAGACCCGGAGGACTCGGGGGTTCTGGTATTTATTCAAAGACCCTGGTAGACACGTATCGTAGCCACGTCAAGGACTCCATGTAATGCTCTCCTCCAACCCCCTTCTCACCCGCTCGCTCCCCCGCTCCCTGCACTACCGTCCTTTACCAATCAAAGCAAGAACTCTACCGGCCGCAACGCTACAGAGTTGTCGGTGTGGCTGTCGCTGCTTGAGCGGGTGCGCGTGTTCCTGCTGTGCGCATTTCAGGGCCTCCGCGCAGCCTTTCTGTGCTTCTGCTACGACATCTTCCCCCACCACTCTTGCCTATACCCAAACCACCCAGACGAGCACATCGCCCGGTCTCCCAGCCCACGTCAGCGCCCCTCGCCGTCAAAAGCGGCCCAGTTCCAGCACAGCTACACCTTGGAACCGTCCATCCCCCGCCCATTTGCGGTCTTCCCCACCTGCGGCCCGCTTCTTTGCTTCATCTTCTGTCGCCATGGCGCAGGAATACAAGCTCAAGGACATCGCCTCTTTGGCGTCTATCAAGCCAAATGACAAGGTCGAGTCGGAAGTCGAGGGTGTCGCGGATGGAAAAGTGCTTGTCCTCAAGTACGACGGGCAGGTTCATGCGCTTAGTCCGCGCTGCACGCATTACGGCGCCCCGTTGAAATTGGGTGTTGTTGCACCCGATGGGCGCATTACTTGTCCCTGGCATGGAGGTATGATTCTGATGATTTCTTTATATTGTTCTCCTTTCCCCTTTCTATCCTTTTCGCTCGGGTCTTGTGCAATTGCGAAGACAAGAAGCGGTAGTGTGAACAGAATAGAAGGACAGGCCCTAGGACGGCGAAAAACTGCAGGATAGAATGGTGGTTGTTAACTACTTACAGCATGCTTCAATATCACTACCGGTGATGTCGAGGATGCACCCGCCCTCAACGCTTTGAATAAGTTTGACGTCTTCGAGAAGGATGGCGCGGTATATATCCGCGCCACGGAGGCCGACATCAGGGCTGGTCAGCGGGACCCAGTAATCAAGTGCAGTGCTTCCAAGACCGACGAAAAGGTCGTCATTATCGGAGGGTAAGTTCCCGCCTGTGCCATCGGAATGAGCACAACCTAATCATTTCCACAGTGGAAGCGGCACCATCGGCGTGGTGCAGACACTCCGCGAACTCAAGTACCCAGGCCAAATCACCATCATCTCGCGGGAGCCCGACTTTGTTATCGACCGCACCAAGCTCTCAAAGGCACTGATTGCCGATCCATCCAAGATCCTGTGGCGACCCAAGGAATGGTACGCTGACGCGGGAATCGAGACTGTCTCGGATGAGGTTACGGGTGTGGACTTCGAGGCGAAGACGGTGTCGACTGCGTCGGGAAAGACCTTCCCCTACACGAAGTTGGTTCTGGCCACCGGTGGGCAGCCGCGCAGACTCCCTCTCCCGGGGTTCAAAGCCGGCGAGCTGGGGAATGTCTTCACGCTGCGGACGGTCCCGGACGTCCAGGATATTCTGGGGGCGATTGGTGAGGAGAAGCAGAAGAACATCGTTGTCATCGGCAGCTCGTTCATCGGCATGGAAGTCGGCAACGCACTGTCGAAAGACCACAAAGTCACGATTGTGGGCATGGAAAGTGCACCAATGGAGCGCGTCATGGGCGCCCAGATCGGGCGTATATTCCAGCGCAACCTCGAGAAAAACGGAGTCTCTTTCAAGCTTTCCGCCGGCGTGGACAAGGCTACACCCAACGAGTCGAATCCCAAGTCCGTCGGGGCTGTCCATCTGCAAGATGGCACGGTTCTGCCAGCGGACGTGGTCGTCCTGGGCGTGGGCGTGCGCCCAGCGACGGACTTCTTGCGTGGGAACTCGGCCGTGTCCCTGGAGAAAGACGGTTCGCTCCGTACAGAGAAACACTTCACCGTCCCAAACCTGGACGACTCGGTCTTTGCGATCGGTGATATTGCAACGTACGCCTACCACGGACCTGGCGGCGATGGGTCCCCTGTGCGAATCGAGCATTGGAACGTAGCGCAGAATTCCGGACGCGGCGTTGCCCGTGCTATCGTGCATGCGCGCCATGCGCCGCTTTCTTCTCTGCCGACGAAGGCGTTCATCCCGATCTTCTGGTCTGCACTCGGTGCGCAGATGCGGTACTGCGGGAACACGCCCAATGGATATGACGATGTGCTGGTGCACGGCGAGCCAGAGAATGCCAAGTTTGCAGCTTATTATTGCAAGGGAGATGTCGTTGTTGCAGTGACGACGATGGGGATGGATCCCATTATGACCAAATCAGCTGAGTTGATGCGGAGAGGAAACATGCCCAGCAAAGCCGACCTCCAGGGTGGCGTAGATGTGTTGCAAGTTGGAGTCCCTGGAGCTGTGAAGATGTGAGATTGAGATTGAGAGGGTCCAGAAAACCAGAGAAGATTCTTTTGCAGGGCCTGCGAAAACCCTTGTTGGATGAAAACGACCGACATTTCGTTCTATGTGGAAGCAATATGAGTACTTAAATATCTCTTCAATTGACATGTACACATTTGGCATGAAATGTAATTCTTTTGTCCGGAACGCCCACCGCGAATGTAAAAAGTCAGAATGTGAATCGAGAATACAAGTCGACAGAGACACCATGTCGATCAATGTATACAGACCTATTTGTCCATGCTCTTCTTGTCCTTCTTGGACTTAGACTTCTTCTTCTCCTTCTTCTCGGTCTCCTTGCTGGGTTCCAGCTCGATATCCACAACAGAGACATCCTGCACAGCCGATGCTGGTGGTTTACTCGAGATCGGAATGACTCGGTTCGACTTTTTGGGCGAGGAGGTTATGAATGACGGCGGCAATGACTGACCCTGGTTCTCGGCTTGGACCAGCTTTTCCTCCTCCTCATGAGACAGCATCGTGCCTTCGATACTCAGGAAGCCGCGATCCCGTTCAGATCCGGGGATAACGTCGACATCCACAACGCGGAAGCGCACGTTGCCGCGCACGCGGTGTCCAGACACGGACTGGAAGTGCCCCGTGGAAGTCTCGTCCTCATCCTCGCCCTCAATGTCGAGCTCGTCCGCAGCCAGTGCGGCGGGCTGGAATTGTTCCTTGGCCGCGTCGAAGCCCGGCGGAGCACGATCATTACCGGATTCATCGTCTGTAGTAGTGGCGTCCTTGGCAGCAGATTCATCGTCGTTTTGGCCCTCCTCGCCTGGTGGAACCCACGTCCAATTTGTGGGTAGACGCTTGCGCTCAATGCCGACAGAGAACAGATTGAGGACGACTGCGCCGAGGAAACCCTCTGATTGCACGTTGACCCAGCCATCCAAAGTTTGCCCACTCTTGGGACGGAACACGAGGAAAGTCGCAGTCAGATAGACGTACAACACACCATACTCATCTGCCGTTTTGGCCAACGTCAGAGGCTGCGGGTTCGGGTCTGAAGATTGGCGAGATGGAGATGTCGGAGGGCGGCTCGATATAGAGGCATTGGAGTAGGCCATCACCACACCCTTCAGCGGCGGGTAGTAGGTCAAGAGCAGCGGGGAGAGGTGCTCCGCCAGCAGCGAAGCCAGCGCATGTGTCGGGGAGATTGAAATGGGCGACAGCGGCAAATAGAAGGTGGCTGTCGTGAGTGAGAAAGGCGACTCCGGGTTCTCAGTGGATGCCGATGTGGACTTGGTGGATTTGTCCTTTTTGCTTTTAGAGGCCTTTCCTTCGCCATTCAGTTCGGCCTGCTTGCGCTTCTTCGACGGCGAGGCATCTTTGTTCTTGTGCTTGCGTTTGCGCTCCACCTCTTTGTCCACCACAGGTGAGGTATCGATATCCATTGCATCGACAGCCATGGTAAGCGTAATTGAGGTGCTCCGCAGAGCTGTCGAGGTATCGGGATGGATAGTCGGATTCGGCTCTCGAGCGTGGAGAACTTTTTTTTTTCATTTTGCATGTTGCGTTGAGAACGGAAGGCGGTGGAAGGGGCGGTGACGGGTGAGATGGAGGACGCGCTTTGGGGGCGGCGAGTCTCCAACTCGCCAGCCTGGCCTGAGGTGGATTTGGTTCTGCATTGTCGAGTCACTGGGATTCCCAAGAGCAGTTTGCTGTTCATCCACCATGGACTCATTACTTCCTTTCATCGGGTGGGCTGTTCTCCCCAGGGTATGTGGGATCCCTCAATGCGGAGATAGCGGCCGTTTCTACTGTGCACAGCTAACTATTAGCTACACTAGTACGCCACGTCCTTCCTCCAAAGTGTGTACTATGGTATCACCATTCGTGCTGGTGAGCCCCGGCCTGCGCCTGGCTCCCCAAGGCATGAGCGACACCGCCGCCGCATATTCCTCTTCGTGATTGTCAGCTATCTCCTCTACACCCTCTACGAAACCTTCCACCAAGTCCAAGTCGCCGGAGACTACTACAGAGTGCTGGGAGTGTCACCTTTCGCCGATGATCGTACAATCAAGTCGCGCTTCCGCCGGCTAGCTGCTCAACATCATCCGGATAAAGCGGGCCCTGAGAGCGACTCACAGGCTCAGTTTTTGTTCCTGCGACAGACTCAGGAAACCTTGGTGAACCCGGTCAAGCGATTTGCGTACGACCGGTTTGGGCCTGATATCCACAGCTTGGGCGAGCAGAAGACGATGCGTGACTTCCTGATGGCATCACTCACCCGCTCAATTGGCCCGCAGTACATTGGCGGCTTTCTGACCATGATCATCCTAAACTGGCTCTGGTGGGCAAATTGGGGTCGCTACGTAAGCACTATGATTGTATCCAGGTACTTTGATGTACCGCAGGCTAATATTTGCACGGTAGTGGCGTTTCTATACCTTTGCTGCCATGGTTACGCTCGAGTTTGCCCTGATCACCCACCCGCAGGCAGTCTTCATGCCCATAACTTATCTCCCGGCGCCAATCCGCGCCTGGCTTCCGGAAGAATCCTTTTATCTTCTTCCCTTCCAGATTCTGACCTTGGCACGTCGCGCCTCGATCACTCTGCACGTCTTTATTTCTCAGGCCGCCCCGCCGAGCACACAGGGCTCCGGTTCTGGCGATAAAATCCCTCCGCAGACTATCCAGCGCATGACCCAGCTGGTACAGGCAACGCACGCAGCAGATATCGAGGCAACGCGCTTGCACCAGCTCGGTCTGGCGCCGTTCCGTGGCGACCGTGAAAGTGTGAATGCGCTGCGACGAGGCATGAAAGAAGGACTGATCCTTGGCGGTGTGCGGTCGAGCCCAGAGGTGCAGCGCGCTGTTGCGCAAGTCGTAGAACGGCACCAGGCCGACAAGGAGGGAGTGACCAAGTAAACATAGGGATTTATGGTGGGGTTTGAAAATTATACCAATAGACTTGTACATGAAACTTGACCTGTTTGCCCACAAACTTGGAACCCGACTTCGGAGGTAAATGGCTCGATACACGGAGCTATCCGTGGACTCGGATGATCAGGATAGTCCCGTCGAGAAGCCATGAAGCAACCTCTGTTGATTGAGTGGATCATGATTTTCAAGCAGAATCCGCTAGGTGACCGGCGAGTGAATGACCTAGGCCTCCAACTCGTGATACCTCTTCGTCGATGTGTCTCTCATGATCCATTGTAAATCTGGCCACTAGCGTGTGAGGACAGGAAGATCCCCGTGAGCCATTTTCGGGACATAGCGGAGTTAGACGGGAATGAGATCCATGAACGGGAACGGATGTTAGGGCTATTTGTCTGCGCTGCCAAGTAGGGGCGCTGTACACGCTGACTCTGCGACTCCGGGCTTCATGGGACAGAAGAGGTCCAGATGATCGCGGGTGACGAATCCACGCTCCAGCAGTATGAAGTTGAATTCTTTGCGTGTACATAGAGTGGTACTGGTATGGTCACACCGATCCGCCCCCTGCAGCCGCGGCCGCGGGCGGTGGTCGGCGGCCACAGCGCTCGCGCGGTAATACGGTGACCGGTATGGGGCGCGCCTCTACACACTCTCCCACGCCTCCGTCTCCCACGCCGCGAACCTTTGCCATCCCCAGAATTAAACGAGATGAAATCCACTGGCCTCGTCGTCCCCTTTCCCTCCCTTTTCTCCCCCTCCGCCCATCCCCCTCCCACTTTCCGCTTCCCATCCTCTCCTTCCCCCTTCCCCCTCTCTTCAGACTATGATCTCGGATATTGTCGACACTTTTGCTTCACCCTGAAAGAACTCATCCAGGGCGGTGGAACACGTCACGATCGCCGCCCCTAGCATCATCCTCATCTTCATCCGCATCCGCATACTCATCGTCATTCCCCCCAACCCCCACGAATTCCACGATTCCACGACCTCGCCGAGGACGAAACCGCTGCTTCGTCCATCATGCCCGCCGCTGGCTCTACCACCAGCGGTCGCGCCAATCGCGCCAGCACCTCTAAGAACGCCCCCAGCACTCTAGTGGTGACTCTCAAGCTGCCGTCGGAACTTCTGCGGCAATTTGCAACTGACACCGCCGACCGCAAGCCCACGACTTCCACCGGCGACAACGCCGACAAGGTCAACGAACGTTCCTCGCCGGCCTCGTCTAGCGAAGTCCCTGCCGCCCGCCCATCCTCTGCTGACAATGGCTCGGATGCCGACGCCACTTCGACGCCGGCCACCGGAGCCACACCCGGTGACACTCCTCGCCGGAAGGGAGTCCCGGGGCCCAAACCAGGCTCCAAGCGGGCAAACGGCCAGGCCGAGCCGGGTGCACGAGTAAGGGGACGACCCGGCCCGAAGAAGAAACCCAGGCTGTACGTGTCATCCTGCTGCCGTAATGATACACCGGGATTTAGAAAAGCTAACACATCAATACAGAGAAGAAGGCGGCGATGCTAGTAAGGTGCCCGTAGCCCACCGACTCGGGCCCAAGGCCAACACCGGTGCTATCAACGCCGGATTGCGTGCGTTGGACCGCACCGGCGCACCCTGCCGCAAGTGGGAACGGCAACCGTTGAAGCTGAGAAGCTTCACGGGGATTCTCTGGCAGCTTCCATCCTGGCGCGGTGACAAATTGAGCAAACCCGAATCCGACGAGGCCAAGGCCGCCGCCCTCGAGAGCGGCGACAGCGATGTCAAACCCACCCTGACTGCCCCGGGCACTGACACCATCAATGGCAGTAGTGCTGTTCCTAGCGAGAAGAGCAATTCGGGTGACGGAGATGTCACTCCGGCCCCCTCAAACCTGGTCGAGCCATCATCACCGGCCATTGCCATGGCGGCATGAGTCCGGACGCCGGGCTGTACACTAGGTTGATGTTTCTTTTTCTTGCCTGACTGATTTTTATTTTCTACGATCAAACTTTTCGCTCGGTTTTGTCGGGGATTTCATTTACTCTCGGTTCGGCGTCTGCGCAGGGTGAATACAGCTCTATGTTAGCATGGGAAATTGCGTGTTTTGGGACTGATGGCATTTAGGCTGTCGTGGATATTCTTTGGGGTTTTTGCTGGGTATTATGGTTTGTGTATCATAGTTGATTCGGAATTTTTTTCTCTGGGAACCAGGTGTTTCTGTTCTTTTCGGGCCTGGAGGGGTATTCGTTTCTTTGCTGCCGGGACCATATGGCTCCCTTCCCAAAATGACTCTTTGCTTTATTTGCGGCTTACTTTTTACTTGATACATCTTTACCTTCGGATTGCTAGCGCAGCCATCATCCAGCCACCCGGACGTAGTTCTTTCTGCCTCTGCTTTCTCCCCTCCAATTTACGGCTTCACCACTCCGAGCTGCAGCCCAAGCGTGCTTCCCGGCCAGAACGGGGAGGGGGATCGCGTGACAAACCGGCTTGTCTGGATTCTCCCCTCCTTTTGTTTCTCGTAAAATCAGGTCTTTCCCCGCCCCAGCTGTGCTGCTGCCCATCCAACTTGTCTGGGACTGTGAATGTCGTCCTGGAGTATTCCTGTCGCAAACCTCCCGGGGAACGCTTGGGTTGCGGCTTCGTTGCTGCTTCCGGTGATGACCCGCTTGGCACGTAACGTCAGCAGACCCCCTCAGTTGGAGCAGAAGAAAGCAATCGAGTTGTTCACACTGGAGTTGGGAGTGTTACGGTTGTCTATTCAGGGTGTGGGTGACTCTGCGATTTGCCATGGCCGACGTTCCTTTCCCCGGTGGAGCTCGAGGAGCTCCAGTGGCATACGGCATCTCCTCCGGCCCACGCCGCTCCTCTTACGCCTCCGTTGTCTCAGGCACCGCACTATCTCCCTCGATCTCCAGCCCTTTCTCACATCTACTAAACTCGAACCCAGTCTCTTCCTATCCACCTCCCTCTCAGCCCGACGGCCGTCTCCACGGGGCCCTGTCCGGCCTGGATGCCGCAGACATGCATCTCAACTCCGCTTGGAGGACCGCCTCCTCCCCAGACTCACTCCCCTCCTACTCCCGCAAGTATGCTAGCTTGCACCCAGCCGACTTCACTCAAGGCCTCGGCTTGACCGATGGCTCCTCCTTCTTCACCCCATCCTATCTCCGCCACTCCCGATACATCTCCCGCCTCGACGCCGCCCATCGAGCGAAGCTTGCTGCTCAGCAGCGTGAAGCCTCATCATCTACCTCCACCTCGAACCCTCCCCTCTCCGCTTCGTCCAGCCATGTTCACCTTCCCCGTATGGCCCCGTCCCATCGTGGGATGACCTATGATATCATCGAGAAGGAGCCTCCAAGCCCCTCCGACCAGCTCATGCCACTACCAACTCAGTGGAGCTCCTCGGACAAATATGCCGGCCTCGAACTCTCCAACAATGGCCTCGATGTGCGATACACGGGACCCGTGCACAAACACGACCATGAGGCTGCGGCTTTGCGTGCCGACTACCCCATGCCGCCACAATGCGGGATATATTACTTTGAAATCAAGATCGAATCCAAACCGAAGGAAGGGCAGGTTGACCTCGATCGATCATGAGTGGGAAGAAAATCATCATGCTAATTTATTCGCACAGGATGATCGGTATTGGATTCTCGAGTCCCAAGGCATCCGTCGAGAGGCTCCCAGGCTGGGAGCAGGAATCATGGGCTTATCATGGTGATGATGGGAAGTCATTCTTTGGAGAAAGTCAAGGACAAGGCCGACCATATGGTCCTACCTTCGGGGTTGGTGATACCGTGGGGTGTGGGGTGAATTTCTCTACTGGGTCGGCTTTCTTTACAAAGAATGGGATGTTTCTCGGTATGTATTGGAAGTGACACTCGTGAGTCTGCAAGCTGACCAGAACAGGGACTGCGTTTCAGGAACTGCGGAATGTGAAGCTATACCCCTCGGTGGGGATGAAGAAACAGCCGCCCGTGCATCTAAAGGCGAATTTTGGACAGGAGCCATTCGTTTTTGATATCGACGGCATGGTCAAGGTACGTGTGGATTTTCTAGCGTTGCTTGACACAAATCAAAACCTGACATCGCCCAGCAAGAGAGATCGTCAATCCAATCACAGATTAACGCGACAAGCACCGATACTCTACAACCTCCACTAGGCGAATCTGCTCTTCTTCAAGAACTAGTCGCTCAATTTTTAGCGCATGATGGCTATGTTGAGACTGCTCGTGCATTTGCTGAAGAGGTGGCTACCGAGACTGGGGCACTACAAAACGGGCACGAGGAGCCGTTGAAGAAGTATGAAGTGGAGGAAGACAGGGAAGCCATTAACCGGAACAGTGAGCTGGCCATTCCCAGTGCGCAACGGCCCTTCGCTAACAAATTCCCCAGGGATCCGTGCAGCTATTCTCGACGGCGATATTGACAAGGCCCTCAAGCACACGAAAGCTTATTACTCCAATGTTCTCGAGGACTACCCGCACATCCACTTCAAGCTCCGGTGTCGCAAATTTCTGGAGATGATGCGACGCTCCAACGAGCTATCTGCGGAGACGGCGGCATCAAAGCGCCGATCATCCCCGTCAGGAGGTATTCCAGATGAGCACGCTGTCTTCGATCAAGAGATGGAGCTGGACGATAGCGAAGCCTGGGACGCCGACGGAATGGATACCGAAGACTCTGAGACGGCCGCGCAATTCAACGAGCTTCTAACTGAAGCGGTGCAGTACGGTCAACAGCTTCGCATGGATTACCCGTCCGACGAGAATGGTGGCGACAAAAAGATGCTGGACGACATATTCTCGTTGGTTGCGTTTACCGACCCCAAGCGCTCTGTGCACGGACACTATCTAGACCCGGCCGGTCGAGTGGCCGTGGCCGAAGAACTAAACTCGGCCATCCTAGGTGAGTCTCTTTCTCACTTACTTCCCCATCGCTCATCACTGTCTTGCGACCGTACGTACTAACATGTCCCAGTCTCACTCGGAAAATCTTCCGCGGCCGCTCTGGAGCGACTATACCAGCAAACAGAAGTGCTAGTCAACGAGATCAGCGAGGACGGTGGCGCTGGGGCGTTCATTAATGTCCGTAATGACGTTTTGCTTTGATCGGGCGCTCAGGTTTTTTATCTCTTCGGGTCTGCTCTTTATTCCCTAGTTACCGGACTTTGGCTTGGCTTGGTTCGGTCTTGACGAAAGTCATGTTCTTTTTCGTATGCGTGCTAGGCAGAACGTTCGACTGGTCTTACTATTACGAAGGCCAGCTTTCTTTGTGCATGGCTGTGCCTCCTTTCTTTACTATGACTTCTTTTCTTCAAATTGACAGCTTGTCGTGGTTACGCTATTGCTCGATAGAGCATTGCGTGGTCTCAAGCGACGTGATAACCTTGCGGAAGGAGCGGTAGATGATATCTGTTGGTGTCTTCCATTTTACGATTCTTGGATCTACTCATAATGATACGCAAGTTCCCAGATAGTAGACGCAAGAGTTAGTTGGTCTATGAATTTCATGAGAATGTTCCATTGCTGGAGCTTGCTTTCTATCGTATGGGTATGCGCGATGGCTCCGACTACACATCCAGTGCATTGCTTTTTCTGCGTACATATGCAGCCACAAGCGCTGCCACAGTGGAGGTTATCGGCACAGTGACCTACCACTAATATCCGTCCATCACGCACCGTATTGTATTTTCTTCAGGTAGGAGTATCAGAGCCTATGTGATGTATGTAGAGCTTGTACTGTACTTGCCGAGCTAGGGATGTAAGGGTCGAGGTCAGAGTTAGGTATGGAATGTATTTTATTCATATCTTTGGCCGACGTATCCCCCATACTTGGTGGCTAGAGAATCGTGTTCTAGCGGGAAATCCCCCTTGGATCTCTCAGCTCTGTATATAATGTTCAGCTCCGTTTGGCTGTTGGAGGCGTCGAATTCAAAAGAACATGCATTCAACAACAGGCCTATCATTTCCTATTTAAGCAGTCACACAATATATCATTACCTAATCACCCTACATCCCGACCTCAGGTCACGTCAGCTAGCATTGGCGCCTGAATCCCGAGGCCCAATCCCGAGGCTCAGTTCGTTTTCTCCGCTTCTTCGAGCCGTGATACATGTTCGCTGCGACTGCGCAGAGCACAGCGTGCTCTGAAGATAGCTTCGATCTCGGCGGATGACCAGCCTCCTCGTCCACTCCCCAAAGGGGCCACATTCCCATGCCGCCCATGGATTCCCCCGGCCCGCATAGCTCGGAGCTAGACCATCACTTTCCCAACATTCCGACTCACTCGAATGCACCAACCACTCTGCGCTGCTGCTGCGGTCGCGATGACTGCCTTCTACTGGAACACAATAATGTCGCCCTCGATGGTCTTGAGAAGGACCTTGCGACAGCCGCCCGACTTGGTCAGGTACGTTTGGACGGGTTCTTCGATCGTCGGTGACACAGTCGGCCGTTCCTGTTCCTGGGCGGGCTGAAGCCTGCATGTTTGATCCATCATTTGCATCATTCCTGGGAAGAGATTCCTGGTTGCTTGCTTTTCCCTTTCTAGATTTAGTCTCTTTTGATCCCCCTCTCGCCTTGACCCATGCCCCATTATCTACAGTGGAACTCAGCTCAGTGATCTACTTGCTGCCTTTCCTATGGACTCGGACAGATCAAGGTTCCCCGTCCTCTCCCGTGTTGCTGGCGTCCGTCATGGCTACCTTCACTTTCCACGATTATTCTGCTGCGAAGGCAGATTGTCTCGGGTCATCCTCGCTGACCTTTGCTCTACAGGCCCTGCTCCATCGCCATGAAAGCTATATGGCCGAAGCGGAAGAGGACCGCCAGCGATTAGTCGACACTGTTGATATGCTCGAGCACGAGAAGCGCCAAGTCCAGACCGAGAATGCTCGTCTAGTTGAAGAGAACCGCAGTCTACTGGAACAGCTTGATGGCTTGAACAAGGCGGTTGCGGAGTCGGATGACCATGTCCAATCGCTTACTCTCACGTTAGAGAGGACCCAATCGGAACTGCGCAGGTTGACTGTGGCTGCGTCGCGCGCGGCGGAGCTCGAGGCGCAGTTGTCACTTATGGAGATGGAGCAGTCGAAATTGCAAGAGAATCTTTCTTCTGCGCAAGATGATGAGAAATCGGCTGTGCAGCGATGGCGAGATGCTGAGCACGCCATTCGCGATCTCCACGATCAGGTTGAATATATTGAGGCAGAAGCTCGTGAGGAGCGCGAACGACATGAAGAACTTGTCCAGCGCATGGAGCGGAAACGGAACGTCGAGCGAGAACTGGATAACGCTGCCGGGCGTCTGAAAGGCGCTGCTGCTGCGTCCGAACTCGGACGAAAGTCCGGTACACCTGTGATATCACGCTTTGTCAAGGATATCTTGCAGGACAACGCAAATCTGCAGGTGGGAATAATGGAGTTACGGGAACTGCTCGAGAGTTCGAATCAGGAGGTGCAGAGTCTGCGCGATCAAGTCTTGACTCATCAGCCGCTCGCTGGTGTTGACGAAGACAATGCTGAAACCATTACCACTCCCACGCTGAGCGAGGAGCTGGAGTCAAAAGAACGTCGTGTCTCACAAGAGTTCCACATCCATCATCATTACCACACTCCGTCATCTCGCAAGGATAAGGGTGGCCCACTCAATCGCCGCGTCAAGAAGAAGCGGCCTTCATTGGGAAGCCCGGTTGCGATGCACTCTGCAGTGGGAACTCATTCACCTCGACGCTCTATTCACCGCTCTCAATCCTCTGGCTCGTCTATGAATACTATATTGTCTCAAACCTCCGTCTCTATCCCTCCCCCGTCGTCTTCCCGACGCTGGTCTCTACACTCCCCTCAAGCAGACTCACTGGCCAGCTCGCCGCAGTCCGCGTTCCACACTTCATCGATTTTCGATCGTATGGATCGAACCTCTGATTTCTCCCAACCTACCAGCCCTGTTAGCACCGCCTTCTCGTCTCCTTTGATAGGTGCCCGTAACAAAGGCCTTGACCTGCCCTTCCGCCCATTAGCGGGGCTGGATAGTCGTGATCTACCACCTATCGACGACACACATGGTCTCTACAATGACGCCCAGTACGAGCGACCAGCTTATCTGGACCTATGTGATGGGATCAAAACGCAGCCTGCCATACCTGAAGAGTCGGAACCCTCGTCCTCTATATTGTACTCACAGTCTACCGCTGAGGAGGCCGCACCGACTACCGAAGATATATTTGGCATGCAGATTCCATACTCGCCTCTGCGCAGATCGGCATCGCATGATAGCTTGCTCTCTGTGGCCGGTATGGACATCCACACCCCAACAAGCCGCCATTCACGCATGGGTGACTGGCACTCGGGGATGCGTATTCCCCAACGCCTCATGACTCCTAGCGTCGAGCTGGTCTCTACGCCACCAATCATCTCTGCCCCGGCTATTACCGCGGATCGATCTACGAGCTCGAGCTGGTCTTCCCGATCTTTACTTGCATCTGTGGCTGCAAATAAAGGTATATCCACTGAAGCGTCTTCTGTCATTTCCGCAGATAGCACCAGCACCAGCTCAACCGCAACACCGGCACCTCGCAAGTCAACCACGCTGGGTCGCCGAATGGGAGGTTGGGTTCTTGGCCGCTGGGGCGTGGCGCCTGCTTCAGATGATAATGAACGCTCCGCGGCAGACGCATCACCTGCCGAAATATCAGCTCCAAAAGCCCACTCAACCCCCAACCCTACAGATCGTACACCCTCGCTCCACTTCCGGTATCCCGGCGTGAACCAAAAGGGCCCGATAATGGGCTTCCGTCCCCCGCCGAGGGCTCCGGTCTCTGTTCACCCACAAGGTATCGATGAAGATCTCCTTCGAGAGAGCCTCGCCGAAGAACCTGCATGATCGATACCTGCGCCCTAGTCCCACACGTTCATCACTCCTTCCTACATGCGCACGTTACTTTCGTCCTTGTCACTAACCTCGTTTGTCACGGCATATTTATTTTGTATCATATCAGCATCGCGTTCTGGATATTGCATTTGGCCTTGCATTCCTCGTCATCGGTATTGGTCTATGGTATATTGCATTTGAGCTTGGTTCCAGCTCCGGTTTGCTTTGGCTTGTTCTTGGTCTCGGTCTTTGATCTTGGTTCCTGTTTTCCTGTGCAAGTTACCGGCTCGAAGACGGTGCTGGCGTTCCATCTATGATACCCCGACGGAGACATTCCTTTGCTTTTCTTGTGTCCACGGTTACCGTGTCTTCGTTCATTTGCGTGATTCTGGACCTGTCCTAGTCGGTCAGTCCCATATTGATTCCTAGTGATGCCTAGTGATGCTCGTTCGTTCCGAGTCCCTCGTCTACTTTAACAGTCAATGAGACATTATCTACGTACATACCGATCATGAACTCTTATGGTTCTGTTATTTCAGTCATAACATAGTAATTAGTAGAGAGCGCGAAGTAGTATCCATATGTAGGAAAGTGGGTACGAAATTAGGTATTTTGTCTATGCCAGCTCATAATTTCATGTTTCCCCTTCTTCGTGTTCTCGTCTAGCTATAATATATTCATACCTCATTTCACTCGTGAGATTCGGTATGTTCGGATCGGGATACTTGTCGAGTGGAAGAAGCCTGTTTGTTCTTCGGCCGGTGTGGATTCGAAGGGGATACGTTCGACTGTAAATGTATTTGTTTCTTCAAGTGGTGTCAGTATGGTTCTCCATTCAGGTAGACTTGCTAGATGCTTATTTGTATCTCGTTCCAAAGGTAGGGTCGAGGGTACATTGCGGCGCAATGGATGAAATGGTTGACTTACCACAGCCATCCAGGAAGGTCTGGAAAGTGTCCTCGTTGCGCAGAGTTGCAGCGATGATGAATTGCTCGACATGGTAGTTCTCGAAGAGATCACGCACTGTTGAGAGAAGTAGAGGGACAAGGTCCGTGTCGTAGATCTGAGATAATGTCAACAGAAAGAACAAAGTCCACTTCAACAGCTGAAAGAGAAACGAAGAGAGAGCGCAAAAGATAAAGTAGAAGACCGTACCAAATCAGCACCAAGAGCGACATCAAATCTCAACCCATCGTTTTCCATAAAGCGAGCCAGTTCCCCCGTCGACTCCAACGGCGTTCCCCAATCCCACACAGCCGGGTAAATAGGAATGGCCTCCGATCCTGCCTCGGATGTCTTCGTATTGAACTGAAGACAAACACACTCACGAATATTTTCAATCAACGCTGGCTCCCGATCCGTCGAAACGACACCCTGCACACCAAGGTGACGCGCACAGAATAGTGATAGGAACCCCGTGCCTGCTCCGAGCTCAATCACGCGTTTCCCGCGCACGAGCGCTTCGCCAGCCGGCGAGGCAAGAAAGGAGCCGAGGTGTAACGCCGCTTCCCATGTACGGAAACCCGTGGTTCCGCCCGAGAGAATGAGGCCGCGTGATTCGGAAGTGGTCACTGTTCGATCTGGGCTTGTGGGAGAATGAGATTGAAGCGGGGCCGTGTATTTGACGTGGGAGAGTTCCTGTGCTTGCTGGAGAGCTGTGGGTTTGGGCTGGGCGATCAGATTGCCCCAGCTGTCCATGAGGTCATCAAGGATTTCCTGTGATTAAGGATTAGCTATGTATGGACTGGTAGAAAAGGACAAAAAGTTGATATTCATAGCTGCAGAGGGCCGCGAAAAGAAGACAGTTTCAATTGAGAATGTAGTATATTTTGCAACATAACTTGGGATCAATTGGCATGGGTAGCATACATCCTCGTCCGGATCTGTGATCGCCTCCTCGATACGCGCGAGGATCAGCTTCAAAACTCGGGAGCGATAGCTGCCCGGTGGTAGTGGGGTGAGGGTCTCGTTGAACATGCGCTCGTACAGCGCTGTTTGGACCTCTGGGGGCTTGAGGACATTGCCTGGAGGCAATGCCAGGTGTGGTGGGTCAACAAGCTGGAAGTATTGCGCAACCAGGGTGCGGATTGTGTCCGCCATTGTGGGAGATAGTGTAGATCAGATCGCAGCAGGTCTATCGAAAATGCATAGCTCGGCCTTATCGATAAGAAATTATTGACACCTGGAAGTTCAGGGGTCCATCTGAGTCAGCTGTCACCTGAAGTCTTACATCAGCACACCCAAGCGGGTTAGTGCCAAGCCCTAGCCGAGCGCACCGCACGAAAATTGAAAGTCGACATCCACACTCTTGTCCACTTCCTGCATCACCACTCACCACCAAAATGGCCGACACTCCCGTTACCCTGCGGACTCGCAAGTTCATCCGCAACCCTCTGCTGGCCCGCAAGCAGATGGTCGTGTAAGAGCCCCTCCCTTGTTTTTCTTGTCGGCGAAAAGATGGACGATTGGAGGAAGGAATCGAAGAAGCATCGAAAACACACAAACCCCCCAAACGACCACCCACATAACACCACAAACGCACCTATGAAGGATCGGATGGCCACGAAATGCAAAAGAAGCACGCGCGACTGACATTTTTGTCGTTGTTAGGGACGTCCTCCACCCCAACCGCCCCAATGTCTCCAAGGACGAGCTCCGTGAGAAGCTGGCCGACCTGTACAAGTCCAACAAGGACCAGGTCTCCGTGTTCGGGTTCCGCACGCAGTACGGTGGTGGCAAGAGCACTGGCTTCGCTCTGGTCTACGACTCCCAGGAGGCCCTGAAGAAGTTCGAGCCTCACTACCGCCTGGTTCGCATCGGTGCCGCCGACAAGATCGAGAAGGCCAGTCGCCAGCAGCGTACGTTTATCACCCGCGCCTGTGATCATCGTCCGACCTTACTCGAGGGGCTGGATGATTATTTGGAATCCCTAACTAACACGACGTTTGTTTCTTGCAGGCAAGCAACGGAAGAACCGCTCCAAGAAGTTCCGTGGTGTCGCCAAGACCAAGGGCCCCAAGAAGAACAAGGACTAAACGTCTCGCTCCACAAAATTCAGCATGGCGCGATGGATGCAACGTTTGGTGGCCTGGTGGTTCCGGAGTCCCGCCTGTCCAGGTCTACGGACAGCGTGGTTGGTGTCTGGATGAACAACGGTATGGGGATGGTCTCGGCGACATGGATGCATTTAGAAACAAAAACAAAAAAGTCGGTTGTGGGCCATCTCCGAGCGGTGGTGGACGTGAACCTTTTCTCCCTGTTGCCAGATTTCTCGATCTGGTGGACCTGATGATCCCCCTCAAAAGGCGTCAGTGTTGTTTCTTTCTATGTGGTTTGGATCATCAGTTTCGAATCAAACAGCGAGGGATATGAGAATCCGGGCTTCGGCTGTTGCCCCGGGATGAATTACATATTTTTGTTTCTGTTCAGCTCGACCTGCGTAGCGTGATGGCATCATGATCTACGGCAACCCTGTCCGTCTTCGGCCGAGATCCTGATGCCATTCCCGCCTGCTGAGTAGCACCATCGTACTATTCTACACAGTCCTCAAGCACTACCAAGGCCAAGTCTCCCAAAATCTGGGGTTAGTAGTGTGCTGTAAGTAGTCTAGAACACCGCCGGCACGCAAGGCATGCCGTTGCTCTCGACATTGTACATTGTATAACCTCCAAGCCAACATCAACACCAGAAGCAGATGAACAGCGTCCAGCAATTGAACCCCAAATCTTACTGGCCACTGCACTAAGATATATACCCAACAGGCAAAGCCCCGTCACACAGCCCACCCCCGGGACGTTCTCCCTCCCTCCAACTCTATCCCACCCCACAAGCCTCGCAATCCAATAGATTGCTGGATTGGACGGGACTCGACCACCCTCCACTACCCGCCAGACTATAGCGCTGATTCGATTCGCTGCAGAATCGTCCTGCCAAGTAGATAAAGTCGTGCGCCCCCCGGCCCCAGGCGAAATAAAGTTATCTCAAGTTACGGCCCAGCTCGGAATGGCGGCCGGGAGATATTGGTTCTTCTGAGAAGGGTGCGAGGCGTGCAATCCAGGGTCTACTATTCCAAATCACGGCATGGGCCTGGGGTTGTGCAGGGGATTACACAGCTCTGGAATCGGTCTTTTTTTCTCCCCGGTCGTTCTGGGTGGTTTCTTTCTCGCCTCCAAAGCTTTGATTAGGGCTTAGAGTCTCTGTTTGATATGGGTTAGGGGTTCTTCGTAGTACTTGTACTAGATCTACTTTCCACCTCGGCGCTTTCGGGAGAGGTACACATGCCCTAAGTGTACATACAGATTGAATATGGAGATAACTAGAGTATGACCACGGCCTTGGACGTTGCATGCTTCTCTCTACCAAGATACTAAGAGGAATACCCCTGGGATAAATAAACGAGGACATACACAACCTTGGATGGATTACCTCTGATAGGGTCCCTTTACGACTATAACTATCCCTGTTCAGCTAATGCTAACCGCATAACTGCGCAGCTTGGAATAGGGATCAAATGGGATTGACTGGAAATTAGGCAATAAGTATTGGCTATACCTGTAGTTGACATGAATGCAGCACAGAGCAACATATGGTGGAAAGAAACGTATTATGGTATCATCCAGGAAAGCAGCAAGCCAACCAAAAAAAGGCCCAAATCCTCCTGGAGATTAGCGAAAAGCCATAGTTAATCACAACTGAGATAATGTCGTAAGTCCACAGTTTTACAGAAAGCGGAAAATATAAGGAAGCTCAAAAAGTATTTTTCGTCTTTTTCGTCGCAAGCAGGGGGGAATTCGACACGGAGTGATATCAACAAAACAGAGTAGAACCGAGCAAAAAGAACCGTCCATCATTCGGTGACCACAAGGGAAAGATGAGAACGGGGACAACAGAGAAGCTGAACAAAGACAACAACACAGAACCGAACAATAGTTACAACAGGTCTCAATCAAGTATCAAATATTGTGGACGGAAAATTCCACACACATGCCACACATGCTTGATCCGAGGGTATTAAGCGGGTCCCATGCCCGATCCCCTTCCCCAATAATCCGAAAATGGCGGTGGAAGGAGGGATGAGGGAGCATTCAAGCTTTGAAATAGTTCCAAGATGGCCACACCACATCTGAAAAACAAGAAGGGGTATGTCTGGGATAAAAAAAAACGGGAAGATCAAAGACGAGGTGGAAAGCTGAAGGGGACGGCAGTCCTCCGCTTCAAAGCATATGCAAAGCAGCAAATTCAAAACAAAACCAAAAGATCACGAATGTGCGATAACACCAAGCTGAGAAGGCTACCATAAGCCTCGGTGACAAGAAGCGCCCAAAGCATATCCCATCCTGCGCCGACGCCTGCAGAATGCAGTCCAACGGCACCCTGCGTAAGAGGCTGGTATCCCCTCGGTCGTCCCGATTTCCCACCGAGAGACAAGGATGCGCATGCTGTATCCCAGTCTAACTCAGGTATCGCCAGTGCATGCAGGACAAAGACAGGAAGGGAATAGCCGGGATGAGGTGATGCAGAAGTAACGAATATACTCCGTTTCAACCGGATCTGCCTCCAAGGTTCCATGCCACGCACATTATCAATACTGATATCAACATTGACCCTGTCAAGACACCTCCCACAGGAATCAAGGAGCAGACACAAGCACAGTACACATATGCACAGCAGAGAAGAAGGGCCGAGGGGTGCGGTCACTAGTAAGCGCTCTGGTTACTCAACGGTTCAACGGGCCGATGCACATTCTCCACCGGACGGTGATACTCCGACAATGCATCGGGGAAGAGATTACACGAGAAGGCAGATGCCGCTGGCTCCGAGTGCCGGACCGGGGTGTAGGGCAGTCCATTCATGAGCGTGGCAGCCGAGCACCGAGAGTCGCCACCGTCTGCCGTAGCACGGCCCTTGCTCTTCTCACTGCTGGCATAGCCATAGATATCCGGTGCACACTCGTTTGTCAGGTCGAGGAGGCGCTGACCAGTAGTACTGCTATGATCTCTGTAGGATCTCGTCAGGCGGGTGTCACTGGGAAGGGTTTTATAGTCCGATGAGGCGTCGAGTGAGTCGAGCCCTGGGTATGTAGGGTTACCGGGGCTTGTTGTAGAAGGCGCTAGCACTGTGGAGGGTGAAAGAGATGTATTTTCATCTGCTGAGCTGGAGACTGGCATGTACGTGAAGATGAGCTCGGGGGCAGCGCTGTTGGAGCTAGCGCATTTCGGTGGAGGAGAGCTGCTGGTGAAAGGCGCTGCATTGCTTGGGACTGTGTGTGCCGTCGCTGTTGAGCGAGGGTCGAGTGAGGTGCCGCTGCGAGGGCTCCAAAACGTGCTCTTGAAGTCCGATACCAGGGAAAGACCAGAGACTCCTTCTGCTGAAAGGAAACTGAGACCGGCTGGGGTGCTTGGGACCTGCTGGCTGCGGCACGTCGGATTCGGGAGTGTCCTGCTTGATCCTGAGGCATCTGGCGAAGAAACCACAGACACAACTGCATTAGTTGACTGGGGCAGGTCTGAAGATGAAAGCCCCTGGCTAGGAAGCATGTAGGTGAATGGAGACTGGTTGATAGAAGTGTGGGTCTCTGGGTCTGGGTACATCCCGTTGGGAGCTCTGTTGGCATTGAAGACCGAGTCCCAAGTTTTAGGGCTCCATGTGGATGTCCCATAGTCCATCATCACTCCTGACGGAGCATTTGGAAGAATGTAGGCGGAAGGCTGGCTGTAGTTTGCCTGCTGTTCGTCCTCATAATGGATGGCATCCATACCGACCCCGGATCGTGGAAAGAGATGTGCTTCCGCAGCGCCCAGGTCAAATTCGGAATTTCGCTGAAACACAGCCATGTGAGCCTGGGGAGATCCCATTGACAGACCCGTCGACTTGACTGGAGTGTGTGGTGTGTAAGGCCCCCGTCTAGATGAAGGTGCCAGTGCTGCCCCCATAGTTGGATAAGGCCATGCCTCGTTCAGAGGTTGGGAGTGCACCTGTGGGGAAGCTAGTTAGCCCCTCCCTTCTTTGCGTAGTATCTTGGTAGACTAAACGTACACGTAGGAACTGGCAATCCGCATTGCCAGCACTGCGGCAGTTGGAACAGCCCTGACCATCGCCAGAGTCGCCGCTGCATTTGATCTTTCGCTTTCGACACCGTTTGCACTAGAGAACAATGTTAGGTGTCGGACATGAGAGGATCACCTCTATAAGCATATACGTACAGCAACTGGCACACGGCGGCGTTGCGGATTGCGTAGCTTGCCATCCACCTCTCCGGCAGGACTGATACAGCTGGCGCAGTCAGTCAAGTCATGATGATTCATGCTCCGCATCGAGCGCGTCATGGAGAGTGTCGAGTCATGCCGGGACGATTCGTACCCAGCTGCCTTTTCAGCGTAGAAAGAGTCCATTTCTAGAACATGTCAGTCCTAGAATATCAAGCAAAGCTTGCTGCACAGAAGGAAAGGCCAAGCGGATGACCTACTGGGAGTGCTCGGGGTACCAAATTGCAGAACAGAGGAACCGATCTTAGGATTTTGCAACAGGTTGACGGTGCCAAACTGCGGATGTCCTTAGAGGTCAATGATGGTCATGTCGTGTAGGAGAGGGGAAAGGAGAAAATGCGAGAAAGCCGATGTCTCTGGCGAGGTAGGGCTAGATTTAAGCCATGTTTTGGTAACAATCGGTGTGATTGCCTCTGTTCGTTATTGGTAGTTGTCAAGGGTGGAGATTCCTGTTTTGCCCCCCTGGTAATTTTGATAGCTTTAGGCCTATTTCCCTCTGTTCCCCGTGCACGCAATCTAGAATGAGCCTGTGAGGTCGATCTGGGTTAGAGAGGGGGGAAGAGTGTGCCCTAACTCCAAATACAAAGTACGCCATCACCGGCGGCATTTTCGTTTTCTTTGCTTTTTTTCTCTTTTTCTTCCTCTCTTTTTATTTTCTTTCTTTGGGCACTTGTTGTACCCAGGGGAAATGATATGCACACTTCCGCCGTGCATGCAATCCCAGATTCCCCAGTCTACGCAGACCAGAAGGACCAGAATGGACCCGGCGTTTTAGAGACGTGGTTTCACAAAGTAACGTCACACGGGACATGACCTGATGGCCATGACGAGAACGAGACGGGGGCAGATGCTCGCTCTGTTTCAACCAATCGACGCACCGGCTTGGTCTCTCCGTATCATGATACCCATGAAGCATGAAGAAGGGTGGAAACTGTCCTCACGATTAGTGAGAAGCCAGAAAGAAGCGGACGACTACGTCTGCAGAAGACATTCCCAGTGTCGATCCCGGAACCGCTTCACGGCTTCCGCGGCGATCATGAAGAGAGAATTGTTTGCTCCCGTTGGGACCCGACGGGGTGCTGATTGGTGTGGCTGCTGCACCCGGCTCTCTGGAGGAGGCTGCATCAAACAGGCGTTAAAACAGTTAAACAGTCCGAACCGGGGGGAACGTTGAGCCACGCCCCCGCCATGATGATTGGAGGCACGACCAATGCTCACGGCAAACGCAGCAGGTGCTTCCTCTGGGGCTGTCTCAGACGGTGGACGCTCTGTCTTATCCGGGCAACGAGAAAGATAAGCAAAACAAGGTTGACACCTGTCACTGTCGGTCATTGCCATGACAGCTCATTACAGGCCACTTCCGCTCATCCCTCAAGCCCCCCCGGCGTGCGAAAAGATCAGGGATGGGTGAAAAGTCCCTGATCGACGACATGGATGATCCGTTTGGGAGGGGGGCTAGTTCGTGCTAGCGCGTCTGCGAGCCGCAGCTGGATCAAAATGGAAACAGCCGAAAAAGCAAAAAAAACAGGCCCAGAGAATAAACAGGGCAGAAGGTCTGGAACGGCGCAATGCTCTGGCCTCAAAGAGGGAAGGAGAAGGGATTGAAAAGGGGGGAGTCGAGAAAGGATCGGGGAAGTATGCAGCAAGTCCCGGGATACTGGCAAGTTGACTCTACAGGGGCCTGCAGCTGTAGATCATCATGATTCATGATCCCTGATTCCTGAGGGGCCGGGGAAATGACCTCTTGTCTGATGGTTTCAGTAGAGCGTGTTGGAAGAGTTGAAACACTGAAGAGAACGCCTGCCTTTCCATAGCCTCAAATACACAGCCCAAAATCCTCATCCGCCTCAATGACTTCCAGCCCTCGTCTGACAATGCACGACAGAGATATCACGCGGGCTCAGCTGACTGTCCAGGAACGCTCGTTGGCATTGAGGCCGGCCCTTCATCTTGCGCGACGAGGCCTATTCCTGGTTCTCACCCCCTATCTCCATCCCTGCTGGATCTCCTCAGAGAGTCAGAAACACTCCATCCCCTCCACGTGTAAGTCCTGAAGCCGGGAGGGACGTTATCGCCATAATGGTGTCTGTTGGCCTCATGCTGCAGGAGGCCGCCCGTTTTCCCCTACCGTTTCTGCGGTGGAACAAGTCAACAGGTCACCAAGTGACCATTAGCAAGAAGAAGGAGCCGTAGAGGGCCATTGCGGCGGAGTGCAGGGGGACTGTGCATGGCAGAGGCCAAGACCAGAGCTGGATAGCTTCGAGGGCGGCTCCGAAAACTATGGGGCTGCGTCTGCAGTAGTCTCAATCTGAGAGGAGAAGCCGGTGAGAACAGCAAAAGAGAGAATGGGGTTTTTTTCCCTCTCGACAGAAAAAAAGAAAAAAGAAAACCGGAAGAGCTGCGACAAACAGCGGCAGCTTCAGTGATCGAAGGCAAGTCCAACAGGGACACTCGGAAGATATGCCGCTCGATTGACAAGCAGCGTCGCACAGGCACCCGGGTAGATCATCCCGCGTGACGGCAGACATTGATCGAAAATCCTCCTAAAGCCAAGCGGTTGCGCTGTTCCACGAAGGAATTCGAAGCTGCACGACTTCGACTTCCCCGGCTGGGGCGATCCGCGCCGGCTCTGATTGGCCCGAGCTCCGTCGATCTTTCTTCGGCGCGAGACTTGTCGCTCTGGTCGCTCTTCCACTACACCGAAACGCGCCCAATCGCGCCTCAAATGAGCGCCCTGCTGGAAACCTCGCTAGGCGACATCGTCATTGACCTGCTGGTCGACGAGTCGCCCAAGGCTTGTGAAAAGTAAGCGCGCATCCCCCTGGTACAGTGCCCACGATGGCCTTCTCCCCCAGTGCTGAAACCGAAACTAAGCTGGCCCTGGTGTGCGTTGCAACGATAGCTTCCTGAAGCTCTGCAAGATCAAGTACTACAATTTTGCCCCTGTCCACAGCGTTCAGAAGGGCTTTTCTTTCCAGACCGGCGACCCGCTGGGTCCTGACGCCCCCGAGAGCGATGGCGGGTCCTCTATCTGGGGTGTTCTGGACGGGCCCTCGAAGCGCACCTTTCCAATCGAGCTGCCGCCGAAGCTCAAGCACACCGAACGCGGCACGGTGAGCATGGCCACCGTGCCTGCCACCAATGATCCCGACCAACGGCTCGCGGCTAGCCAGTTTCTGATTACCCTCGGTGACAATTTAGATTACTTGGATGGGAAGGCGGCGATATTTGGCAAGGTCGTCGAGGGCTTTGATGTGCTGGAAAAAGTCAATGAGTCCTTCATCGACGACCGCGGTCGACCCTTGAAGGACATTCGCATACGCCACACTGTGGTCCTTGATGATCCGTTTAACGACCCCACGGGGTTGGTCGAACCGCCTGAGAGTCCCCTACCATCGAAGGCTCAGCTGGCTACAGTGCGCATCGCCGACGATGAGGATCTGGATGACGAGATGGATGAAGACGCTATGGAGAGGCTGCGCCGGGAGCGTGAGGCACGTGCCCAGGCATTGACCTTGGAGATGGTTGGAGATCTCCCATTTGCCGAGGTTAAGCCGCCGGAGAACGTTCTTTTTGTGTGCAAATTGAACCCCGTCACGCAAGGTATGGTTGTACGGCTTTTGCAAATCCCAGAGCGGGGACTGACCATGATCTATGCAGATGAGGATCTCCAATTGATATTCAGTCGCTTCGGAACAATCCTCTCTTGTGAGGTCATTCGAGACAAACGCACTGGAGACAGTCTGCAATATGCGTTCATCGAGTTCGAGAACCAGAAAGACTGCGAGCAAGCCTACTTTAAGATGCAGGGAGTGCTCATTGATGATCACCGGATTCATGTAGATTTCTCGCAGAGTGTATGTTTTGTATTCCCGTTGTTTCCCCAGGTTACCGTTACTGACATGCAGTCTAGGTGTCAAAATTGTCGGAGAGCTGGCGAAACGCTACCGTCTCCAAACGCCGACAGGGAGGTGGGTTTGGTGGCGTAGCAGACCTAGAAGCGAAACGTCAGTACCGAGTGTCAGACAACTCTCGCAGAGCTGAACACGAAGAAGATCGATACGGGATGGTCTTTGATAAGTCTCGCCGAAACGCGCCGTCTGCACCCTCCGGTCCTTCTGGTCGTGGGGGCCGTGAGGGTCATTTGGAGCGCAGCCCTCGACGGGATTCACGTCGTGAGCGTCGAGGTAGTCGCAGTCCCCGTGGACGAGAGTCTTATCAAGACCGATACCGTCGGCGATCCTACAGTCGAAGTCCCGGGCGTGGAGACTCTCGACGAGACCGGGATCGAGATCGCTACCGCAGCGACCGGCGGCGAGATGATCGGTATGACCGGCGGCGATGAGGTGTGTACAGCGTGTACCATCGTTACCTATAGTGCAACACAATGAGATCATCTCGATGCTGCGCCCCTGGACCCTAGGCCCTTGAACCATTGACGGAGTCGTGCTCCGTACCTAGTCGACTGTAGTATATGCAGATGGAATACAACTGTACACACCCATTCGCATTGCACCATAGCAGATCCTGGATCAGGCCCCGCCAGGCGGGGCCACCGGCACTGCGCCTGCCTCGAGTGGCCAGGTCTCACCTGGGATTCACGCATGGAGCGCCCATGCCGCCCGTCCGCGGTTCCCATTCGTCTCAGGCGCTAAAAATAATTGATGCGACTGCTAAGCCAGACATAGCATAGTCTCGGAGTGCCGTAGTGTTGTGGGAGTTGTTACGGTGTAGACACCGCAACCGCAGCTTCAGCTTCACCCCGCGATTCCCTCTATTTACTTTTTCCCTCTTGCCACTCCCCTCATTTTCCCCCTCCGCTCCCCTTCCCTCTCTTGCTGTGCCTAATCTTCAACTGCATCTTCCCTCTATCCAAATACACAATGGCCGAGGCAATCAAAGAGACTGTCTCCAACATCATTGGAAAAATCTCAGGCTCGGCCGAGGCAGCTCCCCGCGAGCCTTCCGCTGAGGAGTTCCAGCAACTACAGAAGAAGTACACTGATGCCGGACAAGGGCATGTCTTCGCCTTTGTCGATGAATTGCAGACCGTCGAGAAATCCCGTCTGTTCCACCAACTGACCGACTTCGACCCTGTGCGAATCAACGAACTGGCCGACAAGTCCCTCAACCCACCCAAGGTCGAGGAGACCTCCGTCACGCTTGAGCCCCTACCCGAAGTGGCCACCGCCTCCATCCTCGACTCCGACCCCGCCGACATCCAGAAGTGGTATGATGCGGGCCTGAAGCAGGTCGCGGAGAACAATGTCGCGGTCGTGTTGATGGCCGGTGGTCAGGGCACTCGTCTGGGGAGCTCCGCTCCCAAGGGCTGCTTTGATATCGGCCTGCTGAGCGAGAAGTCTCTCTTCCAGCTGCAGGCTGAGCGCATTGCCAAGCTACAGGAGCTGGCCAAGAAGACCCACGGAGTTGAATCGCCTGTCATCCCTTGGTATATCATGACCAGTGGGCCTACCCGCAAGCCAACGGAAGAATTCTTTGAGAAGAACAAGTACTTCGGCCTGGATAAGAACAATGTCACCATCTTCGAGCAGGGTGTGCTGCCTTGTATCTCGAACGAGGGCAAGATCTTGCTGGAGAGCAAGGGCAAGGTATGTGCAAAACCGGGATGCCTCTATGACGCTATTTGCTAATTACTTTTATCAATCCTAGGTTGCAGTGGCCCCTGATGGCAACGGTGGTATCTACCTGGCCATCGTGACCTCTGGTGTACGCGAGGACATGCGCCGCCGTGGCATCAAGCACATTCACACCTACGGCGTGGACAACTGCCTGGTGAAGGTTGCTGATCCGGTCTTCATTGGTTTCTCTGCGGCCAAGGACGTCGACATTGCAACCAAGGTGGTGCGCAAGCGCAATGCCACCGAGTCCGTCGGCTTGATCCTGCAGAAGAACGGAAAGCCCGACGTTGTCGAGTACTCGGAGATTGACAAAGAGACCGCCGAGGCCAAGGACCCTAAGCAGCCCGACGTGCTCAAGTTCCGTGCCGCGAACATTGTCAACCACTACTACTCGTTCCGCTTCTTCGAGTCCATCGAGAACTGGTCGCACAAGCTCCCGCACCACGTTGCCCGCAAGAAAATCCCTTGCGTTAACCCAGAGAATGGTGAATCCGTCAAGCCCGAGAAGCCCAACGGTATCAAGCTGGAGCAGTTTATCTTTGATGTGTTCCCCTTGACCCCTCTGGACAAGTTTGCCAGCATTGAAGTGCGTCGCGAGGACGAGTTCTCCCCTCTGAAGAACGCCCGCGGTACTGGTGAGGATGACCCCGATACCAGCCGAGCCGACATCATGAAGCAGGGCCAGCGATGGGCCGAGAAGGCCGGTGCCACTGTCATCACTCAGGACGAGGCTTTCGGCGTGGAGGTTTCCCCTCTGATCAGTTATGTAAGTTGGTACCATTCTATGCAGTGTATCCAGTCTATCCGTGCTAATGCTAGAGTCACAATAGGCTGGTGAGAACCTCGAATTCCTCTCGGGCCGGCAGATCAAGGCCCCGGCAATCCTGGAGAAGGAAGAGTAAATGCGGTCCAAGTACGGGTCAGCATGAAAAGAAGAAAAAATTTTCACTGGGGGCAGGAGACATCGCGCCACATGTTAACCGTGTTCTTCCCTTTAGTTTTTTTTTTTTCAGGGCTATACTTCAACGAAGAAATGAATTGCATTAACGGTTTATCATATCATTGATCTACGGAGAATGGGCGCTGCACGATGGGTTGCATCGGTCATAGCTGAGCCCTGTCCGGGGTGGATGGAATGTAGGGCGCAACAGCAATAAATCACCGGGCGTAGATCTAAAGCGCATACTACAGTCGTCGTATAATTCTCACCACTATACGGATAGCATGGTATATACTTATACAATGCGAAGCAACCGACTCCAGCTCCATCGAATCGCAACGCGGGTGATTCAGCAGCCTTACGCAATACGGAAAAGCCCGGGAGCTAAACTTTTGACGAGTTTGCACCCACTTTCCTTTTCGCTTTCTCTCCTCGCGATCTTGCAAAAGCAGACAAAAGAAGAAGTGCCCAGTGGGTGTGCTGTTGAAGGGTTCTCCTGGAGTGTTGTGTGAGTGCAGTCGTTGTGCGCTGAGGGCGGATTGTCCCACTTTTTTTTTCGTTGTTTTTTTTTAGTGGGCTGTCAAGAACGTGGTGTTCTTCCCTGCTCCCTCGTGCTCCTCGTTCTTCGTTCTCCAAGGTTCTCAGTGCTGACAAGGTCCCCTAGACCTGTCTTATAGAAAGGATTTAACGTGTTTGAAGGGTGAGTGAGAACCTTGATCACTCTGACCCGGTGTCATTCTTCTCCCCGCGGATCGTCGGTTCCCCTCCATCCCGCATCGCATGAAGAAGCAAAACCCCAGAGCTTCGAGACGCCAGCTACAGCATTGCCAACTCCCTTGGTATGACGAGAAGCTATATCATAATCGCCGAATGCTGTCTCTATGCGAATTGCATGGGATCAATGGAGAAATTCGAGACATCCGGAATGGAGGGGCAACTAGCTCCGCGGGAAGCTACGGGCTACAGCAATTCGACCATTCGGTAGACTGACAGTGTAGTAGACCACTGAAGATGATGTTGTCCCGTCGTGCGTGCTACAAGTGTGGCAACATTGGCCACTATGCGGGTTAGTTGCGGGAATGAATACCTGGGGAAATGAGGTTGGTTGAATCATCGCACTGACGACTGATATATAGAGGTCTGCTCGTCCTCGGAGCGTCTCTGCTACAACTGTACGTCCCTATCCCTATGTGTGTTTTTGCGCTTGCTTTGCAATCCCAACATTTGCCCTTTGCGATCCTTCGATACTGACTGATATCATAGGCAAGCAGCCTGGTATGTACTTCATGTGACCGTCCTCGAACGCCCGAGTCTCATTCATTTCAAATAGGACACGAGTCCAGCGGCTGCCCTCGTCCTCGTACCACCGAGAGTAAGAACCTTTCCGCACGCTAACTATCGAAGTCCGATCCAAGTTCTGACTCTTCATCCAGCCAAGCAGTGCTACAACTGCCAGGGCCTCGGCCATGTCCAGGCTGACTGCCCTACCCTCCGCCTGAACGGTGCCAATGGCCGCTGCTACAACTGCAGCCAGCCCGGCCACCTTGCTGTGAGTCTGCACAGGCATGTCAAGTGGAAGAGCGATGGTATTGACCAAGGTTACAGCGCAACTGCCCCAACCCTGCTGCGCCCGGTGCTGGCCGCCCCTCCGGCCCTCGTGGCGGTTTCCAGGGCTTCCGTGGCGGCTTCAGTGGCTACCCCCGTGCTGCTACCTGCTACAAGTGCGGTGGCCCCAACCACTTCGCCCGTGACTGCCAGGCTCAGGCCATGAAGTGCTACGCCTGCGGCAAGCTTGGCCATATCTCGCGTGACTGCACTGCCCCCAATGGCGGCCCGCTTAGCCAGGCTGGTAAGGTCTGCTACAAGTGCGCCCAGGCTGGTCACATCTCCCGCGATTGCCCGACCAACACTGAGGCTGCCGCTCAGCCTGCCGTCGATGCGGCCGCTCCCGCTGCTGCCCCGGCTCCTGCTGTGCCCACCCCTGCTGCGACCGCTGCTGCTGAGGCCAGCACTGAAGCCGCCCCCGTTGCGGCTGCGGCTCCCACCGCCGCTCTCGCATAAGCGACTTGACCAACCTACTTCCTTTGATGTCTTACCACCCGAGATACTCGGGCTCCATTTCTTCCTCAATTTTGTATTACGGTCACTTTCCCTGAACCCCTCAGGCATCCTTCTCTCTCCGGAGTCTTCTCTGCATCTCCATTTCTTATTTTGCATATATTTGGCCACTCCCGAATTTTGGGAATCACGGGTGTTGGTTCTGGATTTCTCATTGATTATTTGGCTCTGGTTCATTCCCCTTGTTCTTTACAATTATCATGTATACGATGATCAAACAGAAAAAGTTTCCTTTTCTTTCGTTTCGGGGTTGGACTCACGATGCCTTCCCCAGCGATCCCCTCGACTTCTCGACTTCGTTCGAGTCAAGTCTCATGATTGGCGTCTTGTCTATTTGTTGTTCTCCTACGAATGATCTTTCTCGATTGCGATGAAATCTACTCTTGATTGCGGTTTTCCCGGACGGGCCGAGGAGAGAGCGAGAGAGCGAAAGACGATGCAGGTGGATAGGACGTGGGATGATTGGTGGTGGATGCAGAGAGAAAAAGCAGATCGGAACGTGTTGGAATGGGGCCTTGCGATGGGATGATTCCTCGGTGTTGAGAACATGAAAACGCACATCTTGTGACTCTTGTGTTGTCTTCGTATGTGCACGGGTAGTTTGCTGCCTTTCGTAATATTTCGCTTCATCTCCCCAACCCACCCTCTTCGTTCTCATCTTGATCCTCGCCCTGATTTTCGCCAGTCATCCCCCTGTTGTCAAAATGGCAGGCTCTGACTCGGGAGACGAGTACAACGATGAGGTATATCCAGCCCACCATTTCGTCTCCTTCAGATGCCTAACCTGCGCCCCCGCCCTGGCAGAGTTTCATCGTGGACATTGATAGTATCCAGTCCCACGGCATTGGAGCTGCCGACATCACGAAGCTGAAAGCAAATGGATTCTACACTGTTGCTGTAAGGATTTGAAGTTCCAGTCTTCTCAGAGGCAGTGGCAGCCTTGAGCTGACTGTGGTACAGTCTGTCCACGGTGCCACGCGCAAGACGCTCTTGAAAGTCAAGGGATTTAGTGAGGTCAAGGTGGAGAAAATCAAGGAAGCAATCCAAAAATGCCTCGTTAGTATTCTATGCCTGCTTTCAAGGGATGGAGATAACTCTGCCTTATCGTGACCTGATATATATTCTAGCCGTCCGCATCGGGCTTCATCACTGCCATGGAACTATTCCACCAGCGAAAGAAAGTCGTCCGTATATCAACGGGAAGCAAGCAATTCGACTCAATACTAGGAGGGTGAGCAGTATAATCACTATAACACACTATAACCCATTTATTACCTTCATGACGGCTTCTGACTTGGTTCATGCAGTGGCTTCCAAAGCATGAGCATCAGCGAGGTTTTCGGCGAATTTCGCTGCGGCAAAACCCAACTCTCCCACACAATGTCCGTCATGGCTCAACTCCCAAAATCACTCGGTGGTGCCGACGGCAAAGTTGCCTACATCGACACTGAGGGTACTTTCCGACCCGAACGCATCGCCCAGATCGCCGAGCGCTTCGGTGTGGACCCGGACACAGCCCAGGAGAACATCGCCTACGCGCGCGCCTTGAACAGCGAACACCAGCTTGAACTTCTGAACACACTAAGTCGGGAATTTGCAGATGGGGCTTACCGGTTGCTGGTGATTGACAGCATCATGAACTGTTTTCGAGTGGACTACTGTGGGCGCGGGGAACTAGCGGAGCGGCAACAGAAACTGAATCAGTTTCTGATGAAGCTTGCTCATATGGCCGAAGGTGAGACATACCAGTTATCTCTCCATACTTTCTTTGTTTTTTTTTTAGTGTTTCAGCTGGCTCCTACCGCTTTTGGATACACTAGAAGCTTACATGCATGTCTCACTACAGAATTCAATGTCTGCGTCTTGATGGTGAGTGAGCGGCGTCTGATTACATTGTCGATGCTGGCGGTTCTGGTCTCTAATATGTTTCAGACCAACCAAGTTCAGAGTGACCCTGGTGCTAGTGCTCTCTTTGCTGGTGCTGATGGTCGGAAACCGGTTGGCGGGCATGTCCTTGCTCATGCGTCTACGACTAGAGTACTGCTTCGAAAGGGCCGGGGTGAGGAGCGGGTGGCAAAGATTCAGGATTCACCTGGTAAGCTACAGACTAATGTTGGGTCTTTCTCCTACTCACTTTCTCGCCCTAGATTGCCCTGAACGAGAAGCGACCTATGTGATCACCAACGGAGGCATCAACGACCCCGACAAGATTTGAATGACGAGATAATGCAGAAGCGACACCGGAGGTACTTCGAAGACTATTAATTCATATCAGTTACGAGCCCAACATACGGTTTCCTGGCATGTTTATTCAGAATAGGAAATAATACTTGAGCTTGACGATGTCCCTCAGCCCTAATCCCCATACCTAGATATTCCACCGCCCTGGTTGCCGCCCAGTCCGTTCGGCAGAATTCTACGCTAACCGCAAAACTTCAGACACGCCGAATCCGCGTATGGGGTAGTTAGTTACTGTGTCATGATATTACTGGTCTATCCAGAGACGTTAACTAACCGACTAAGCCTATTTTGTCAACCCAGATATAATATACATCTAATTTCTGGAGTATCTGACTTGCCCCCACCTCTCTTCCCCGAACAATCTCAGATTTCCACGTATTTTCCGTTGATCTAGCATCACTGCAACCCTTCCCCTGAATACACTGTCCACCACCCCTTTATCACCAGAAAGTATTTTCTCACAAAATGATACCTTTATACCTTCAGCTCGAAGATCGCCACCGTGGCCTCAAAGAAATTCGAGGATCTCTTTGGAACTTGGAGGGCACAATCATTACTTATCAGATGATTGAGCGTCTTAGTATCGACTTTCACCACTTGGATATTAATACCGGCGCGACATCCGATTTGGTGACCCCTTATTTTCTTCCGCGTGTATCATTTCCTAGTTGTCGTGATATATGTGGGGATCTCGAGGACGACATGCTCGATGTAGGGCAGGATCGGGCCCGTTACGGGGAACATTCGAATCCGCGTATCCTACCGAGAGATTCTTTCCAGCGGCCCTACAATTAACCCATGATAATTACAACTGTGGGATGAGTAAAGGCTTACGTACGCAAATGATCAGTTCGAAGTAAGTCAACCTTGGAATCTCTATAGGAATCTCATTATGACAAATAAACCACTACCTTATAGTTCCAGGGTTATATGCTATGGTTGGGTGAGAGACAGGTAAGTGTCTTTTTCCTGTACGCTTCAAAATTAATGATGTAAACCATATACTCAGACCTATTTCAGAGCCTTTAAAAGAGAGCAAATGCCTAGGTGCCGTCACTTTTTTATACGACAATGCAGATATACGGCTGATATATCGATCTACAAAGAGGACTTTAAGAACCATGATTATGGAGTCTCTTATAATAACTTCTATCGCAGTTTATACAGCGATACTATAGAGAAGAAAAGCGCTCCCTTGCTTAGCGATTACATTCCATCTTCACAATCCATGGATCTCCAAGTCATGCTATGACTGATGTTGAGATTGACCATTGCCATGAAGAGCTCCCTTCGATTGGTGAAGTGGTTGTAGTTATCGATGAAATCCTAGATGCTATGAAGGCACGAAGGAAAGAACTACGAAGCATGACCCATGAGCAAAGTCTGATAACGTTTCATCATATATTACCGGTTCGCAGTTTCCAGATTCATTTCCATAAACAAAGCCACTAACTATTGACACTTAGAGACTGGTCCGATTGTGGGATCTCTATGGGCACTGCCGCCTAATCTATGCTTACTTTGATGGTAGCAGGTTGAAGGTTCAGTTTACCGAAGTCTTGGATTTTTCACCATTCGCCATTGAGCCCCCGTCTGAGATGAACTACCTTGATGTTGTCGACCTATCTCAATACTTTGACATGATGGATAAAATGTTAAAATCGGCGTGGCCAGTTATACAGGGAGACACTAGCAAAGGGAGGCTTGAAAATGCAAGCCGGTGATGTGTTTAAATTGAGAATAAGGCCAGATCCCTTTTTCGCTTTCGGAATTCTGTGCGGCCTGGTGCCATTCTTTCGTATCTCCTATAAATTTCAGCTGCCAGCTGCCAGCAACCCCAACCTATCGTCCCATCTTTCTTTCCATTTTCATTTATCTAACCTCCAAGCTTCGCAAGTCTCCAGCAGGCTATCTGCTACCATCATCGCCCTTAACGACTACTATATCTCTTTGATGAGGAGACTTGCTTTGATATTGCCCCCTGCTCTCTCCAAATCGCCTCACCTCATCTCTGCCGCCCATCATCTCTTCAGCACCCTGAGCCCTCTGATACCAGCCCACTTGGAGGGTGTGTTTTACCCATACCTCCCATTTGAACACACCAGCTCTTCCAGGGAGGGTGATTCTATTCTTCTTTCTCTCTGCCTACTTGCGTGAAAACCACCTACCAGCATCAGAACTATCGACAATATGGCGCCTCCGCGAGTACCCGCCTTTCTCGCCAATCCGCTCTGTGGCTGACTTCCGAGCGATCTGCAACAAGCCCTCCAAAAGAGTCATGCTTAGCGTAAAGTACTATATATACCACTAGACCTGTTATAACTTGGGCTAGAATTAAACCTAATTGAAACTATATAGAATATCATGTAGGAATATATATAGGTATATAATCTAGAGTATATTATATAAGAGATATAGCTATATATTATAACACTGGCCCTTGTAGGGGACAATATATGATCCCTATGGTTCTATATACTATGTACACCTATAGTCTATATAGGCTGCTATACCACATAGGGGTTTACACTCCTATATATATAGATAGTATAGCAGTGATTAGTTTACCCTTAGAATCGAGTCACTAGTTTCTTTACTCTAATCCTTTTACTATCTCATTGGACCGCCTTATAGTACTAGTCCTAATATTCTAATTGTTTTAAGTCTACTAGATTTGAAGGGTTGTAGCTGAATTAATTCAATAGGACTATCCCGATCAGCTTCCCTCAACGGTGATCTCCCAGTCGAAGGGTAACGAAGGTGCCAACTATCTAGTCCGCTCACTGTTAAGTCGACTCTGCGTACACGGCTACGTACGAACTACCGATGCCATTCCGCTAGCATGGGATTCTTCAATGATATAGTCTACGGAGGCTCACTTAAGCTCGGACCACGTAACGACGTAGAGCGTGTTGGCCATGCATGGGATGCCTTCACGGGAAGCCGGTACTACTTCAAAGAACAAGGTCTAGCAGGAGTCCGGCGAATGTTTATCAGCGTGCCTGGGATTGCGAAAAAGGTGGAGGGCGAAGCCTCCCGGATAAACCATGCGCAGGTTCAGGCTTGGTTGATACTCTGCGGTGCATTTCCGAGCCCCATCAGGCGACCAAGTGCGAGGAGAGGACATAACTATCGATACGCCCTATCGTGCGCAGCGGAACCTGGTCAAGAAAGCTCTCGAGTAGCAGTTTCGATACAAAGACGTTCTCACCATTGATGCTGCCTAAGGTCAAGAAGCCCCTGTGGTGTTTCTTCTGTTGACAAAGCCGAGCGAGAATCCGGAGACCCTTGGCTTCAATGCTGACCGCAACCGGCTGAATGTAGCTGTTAGTTGGGCTCAAAAGGTTTTCGTCATCATAGGTAAGCCAATTTCATAATCCCTCCCATTAATCTCATATTAGGTCTGTTCTGACCCCAGTCACTATACATTCTTTCCTCTGCCACTATTCTCTACACCAAAAGAGGCTAATTATACTATAAACAGCCTGCTTTATAATCTCCTAGTATACTTATCTCGATCAAGGGCTCGATCAAGTCAAAATCCGTGTGTTGAATTGACATAGGCGTTAAATCGATGTAGGGGAGGGATCTTGATATAATTAATAAGCAGGATTTAGGGTAGAGTATCGGAATTATGACACGCCGAATCCGAGGTCTTGGCGGGCCCGTTCCTACGCCTAATGAACTGGAACCCGGAAAAGGAAAAGTTCAACTCAGTTCGCAATCCAGCAACAGCAATCCCAAGCACCAATATGAAGAAAGGCACTCTAGAAGTGGCAGGGTATACGACTCTCCCACTTCAGCTCCCTCCAACATCTGCCTTTCCGATCTCGGCGACACACTACCTCTACCTTCGCCCACACGAACCCCGGATCCCAGACCCCGACTCGCCTCGCTCGCTCTTCATTGTTAACACCCCGATCGACACAACAGAAGTCCACCTGCGGCACCTCTTCGGCAAACAACTTTCTGCTGGCCGTGTTGAAAGGGTTGATTTCGAAGATGTCCCCACCAAGAAGGGCGGCATCGCCGCTGCCACAGAAAGCAATATCTCCCACCGCAGTAAAAAGCGCAAGCGCGTCACCGCCGACGACCTGCAGGGCCAGCTAGATGGCATTTCATTCCCCTCAACATGGAACCGACAACTGCAGAAGAGCGGCGCCCACGCCATCGTCGTCTTCGCCGATAAACCGAGTATGGAAGCGAGTCTTAAAGCCGCGGCTAAAGCCGCCAAAAAAGGAACCACGATCGTCTGGGGCGATGGTATTCCCGAGGACCGGATCCCACCGCTCGGTCTGCAACGTTATATGGCTCATGAGCGCCTCCGTTACCCCGACCGCGCCACGCTTCTCCGTACGGTGAACGAGTTCATGACCGTCTTCGGCCAGGTGTCTGAGGCCAGGAAGCGCGAGGAGTCTCGTAAGCTGGCTGAGCCGGATGACGATGGTTTCGTGACTGTCACTCATGGCCCTAAGCTCAACTCTGTTGCGCGCGAGGATGAGTTGAAGGAGCTTGTCGAGCGGCAGAAGAAGAAGGCCGAGGGGCTGGAGGACTTCTACCGGTTCCAGTCGCGTGAGAAGCGGAAGGAGAGGCAGAACCAGTTGCTCAAGCGGTTCGATGAAGATAAGAAGAAGCTGCAAGATATGAAGAATCGGAGGGGCAAGATTCGGGTAAGTCGTTCCTTGTGCTTTTCTGTGTTCTCATATTTTTTTGAGTCGTTTTACTAACTAACTGGATGCAGCCGGAGTGAGAATATATGGCATAGGTTTAGGTAGCAAGGCGTTCTGGGGGTTTTTAGGGGGAAAAAAGGACTCTTTCCTGTCCACCTGTTCTATTACATAGTAAGTCGAACGATCTCTGTCATTCTTTCCCTCCAACCCACTCCAGGATGAGCTCGCTGGGGCCAGTGTAGCAAGACGCGCTCTGTTCGCTGTCCGCCATGCCATCAAACACCAGCGATTTAATTCCAATCTTCTCACCTTTCTGAAATGGAGTTGTCTTTACCGTGGGATCTCGCGTCTTTATGGTGTAGCATTTGCTGATTATTACTGTACTAGTTTTGCTGAGCTACTTAGATTTTTCTGGGTCCATGATAGCTGTGAATACAACGACCCTCACAGTCCCAAGTACATTCCATGTCGTAAATCATCAACATGCAATCTGATATTCTTCCTTGTATATATGGAGGTTCCCGCACAGACCAAGGCTTGGCATGACATCCCACTCTGGAAGCTTTCCAATTGTACATTGGGAAGTCTTGCATGCGGTTACACAGATCTCGAATTCCGTTCGACGGGGAGGTTAGAGATACAGCGGCCTTGCTTCTCTAGCGACAAGATGCGGCGCCTCCCATTGTAATTTACCATTCTCAACAATTGTGTTCTTCAGCCCCGCACCCCGAGACCACAGCCATAACCAACCACCAAAGATACTCTAATCGTCCATCTGGGAATCTGATCTTTATCCGTCTTGACCATCTTTGCTCTCCTTGGTACAATCTCAAGTACTCGGAACATCAAGGATGACACCCCTCGCTACTGAAGAGATGGCCGACTCCGACTCCGACATCGAATTCGAAGATGTCCCACTTCCATCCGCACAGGCATCGACCTCCAACCATATGCCCTCAAACGGTATTCACCCATCTGGGGTCCAGCTACCGCGGCAACCGTGGACGCCCACCCTGTCTCTCCCGCAGCAGCGCGCTGGGCCGGTCCCCGCAGGCTCCGAAGATGAAACCCAACTACGCGGCCGTCTGAGCACCGGCATCGAGCGGATCAATTACCGGCAAATGAAGTCCGTCATGGGAATGGATGCACCTGACGATCGTGCTTCATCTCGTCGATACGAGAGCTTCAAGGAGCTCGCGTTGGATGTGGAGGGCTTGGTTGATATGCTTTGGGCATCGGCAACGCGTGAGTCGCTCCCCATCCTTTTTTACTGTCCAATATGTCCATCACGCACTATGGTGAATGTGATTCGTTCCCTTGTGTTATTCCCGTTTATCTTCTTTTCGTGGTTTCATTGCAAGGCAGCCGTGATTTGTGCACCGTGTTAACTGGGATTGACATCACAGCCTCCATCGCAACGGAGGGATTGATTACCCTGGCGGGGATCCTCGAGATGGCCCTGCCAACACATACCTTCGACCCGCCATCTACGCTCACTATTCTAAGCAAATTTGACGCCATCTTTGCCGCCCTCTGCACGGGTCTGCATCCACTCACGGAATCGGCCCTCCCCGGCGCTGACTCGGGCCGTCCGCTCGTGACGCAGACGCAGAAGGTGCGGATCCGTAGTTTGGCGGAGACCACGCGGAATCAGATCTTTTTGCTACTTCCGGACCCGGACGAGGGTGATGGCGGGGATGAGAATGAGAATGAGAGTGCGGATGAGCAGCCTTGGTTGATGGAGGCGACGCGGGTTTATGATCGGACGTTGATGTTGCTTGCGGACTAGGGGTGGGGAGTAGATGAAATGCGTTTTTGTTTTCTTTTCTCTTTTGTGGGCTTAGTATTTAAGCTTGGTAGCTTTCAAGTGCTGGTGTCTACATGATTCCATCTGGTGACATCCTTTCCATGAAAGGAACGAAATATTGAGTTCACCGATGACAGTGTCAAAGCTATCAGACTGGACCTCGATGTGGTTCATTATGTCTTGTTTCACCCCCAGCTTCGATCCGAATCAGCGTCGACAACGACATAACTCGCATTCCTCGAAGTGACCTCGCTATGTCAATAAAAACAGCACTAACCAACACCGTCGTACTAAGCGCCAGTCCCACTAGACATACTACAGTCACGAAGCTTCTCGAACACACTAGAAAGCAAATCGGAAAGAAAAAAAAAGACCCAAAAAAGCAACGTGGTGGGGTTTCAGGTACACAAGCTTGGAAGAATTGCGTCCCAGACCTTCGGGCCCCGTCGCACCGTGACTCCCGTATGACGGTGTAATGGACCCGAAACCGCGGACATGGCGTATGCTGGATACGCCCTCGCCAGTTCTGAAAGTTGGGACAGGTATCGATGGAAGCGAGTCCCAGGCTTCTCTTTGGATCGAGCATCGCGAACTAGTGTGGATGCGAGCCCTGAAAGTGGAGTCGCGTCGGGTCTTGGGGCTGCTCAGCCTCGGGCCTGAGCCACGCCGTGAGTCAACTGTGGGATGGCGTCGATGTAATAATGTACCTGTAGGGGTGCGTCGTTGGTACGGGCTGAACAGGTGCACTGCGAACAATCGAGTCGACTACATTCTCCATGTATGATGCACTAGACACGCTCGACGTTGAATTGGGCGTAGCCCTAGGGCATGCCCTTTAGAAGCTGTGGTCAGTGGGCTCTGGAAGCTGGGTTCCATGGTTCGCGGGCGCAACATTATTAATATGCCCTTGTTGGGACATGCGCGGTTTCCCGTGTCGAGTACGCGTTTCTTAAATGTGGGAATCTAAAGTCTTGGGGGGGGGGGCTTTCTTTGAAAGAGAATCCCGATCGAGATACTACATGAGGAAGTAGCAGGGGGAACTGAGTCTCTCGTCTTTGCTCCCAAGATCGAGCAGGGCTCTCATGTCCATCGAAGTGGGTTTGGTGCAACTCAATAGATTTGTTTAGTTGTAGCTTTATACTGGGTACTGTAGAAGAGCATGTCTGACTGCTGCACAGTAGAGACATGCAAGGGTTTGACCCCGAGGGCTTGAGCACAAGGTGTAGCGCTGCGATGATATCAAATGAGCCTCCCTTACTCATGCCAGTCCCTCTCTTGCGATCGGAGAACCCCAGGGTACGTATTCAGGCACCGTCTGCGGAATTGATGGACGTAATCATATACATACATTTTGTAGAAGACCACGGCCAAGAGAAAACACGACGCGTCCTAGGGTAATTCCAATACCGCCCAGCACCGCCCAATCAGCGCCGTTTTCCCGCCACGCCCGAGTCCCATGGTTCTGGTCCCGCTCGATGCTCAGCTGGTATTAAATTCAGTCTTGGTACGAGAGAGATACGATGACGGGGATGGGGGATGGGGGTGACGTACATGTATCGAGAGCCCTTACGCACATGGATCGGAGAACCTTGCTTCGAGAAGGATGCTACATCCTCTCGCATCGAACTTGCTCCCCTTCCTTGAATCTCGCGATGCTTCCGCAATCCGGGAATTGCCCAGCTGCAGGTCAAACCCCCCAAAGTCGAACGTTGCCAGTCAAGCATTGCCCTTTTTCCTGGTATCGGACGTACGGAACGATACCTTCACCATGGTTCACGGTGGCGCCGGTGGAGCTCTGTCCCGTTTCTCAGCTCCAGATATCCTGATGTTCTGGATAACGATTCCGGGTTTGTACGGGGTGATGGCCCGAGGGGACTGGGCAAGGAAAGAGTCGCTTCGATACATGATGCGACATATCTCCGCTCGCGAGAAGCTGGGCGAGGGAGTATCTCTCAGATATCATCCAAAGCCCAGTTTTTGACAGGTCACATTGCAAGGATAGCGACAGCTCGGTCCTTGCAGATTTCATGCGTCGGTTCCGCTCCCCTTGTCTCGATGCCGTGCTTACTCGGTCCTTTCTTCACCTCTTTGACCCTCGGGCCTTCCTCCTTCTGATTGTACGGGAAAATACTTGTAGAATACCAAGGGTGATGCTGACCTGTATCCAACATCAATACTGCGCTCCATATGCCCCGGGTGAGGCGGAAGGGCCTCATCCTCATGATCCGGCCTGGAGAGAGCCCTGAGGCCTGGTAAATCAGGGCTGAGGGTTTCCAAAGTAGTTGTAGGTTTGTCGCAGTAGAAGGGGAGAATGAAGCTCACTGATTTGAGAGAAGGACGCTCGTCATGATTCTCCCTGATTCCAATCGGGTTTGTGATCATGATATACATAGATCGCAGACCTTCCAGCCTACCCAAGGCGTTCCGCCATCCCATCGCCAGTGCGCAAATACCGATACCCGGCGATACTGCGTACGGGGCGGTAATCCGTAACTTCCGCCCTCAGGTCCACACTTCCCCTCCCTCAGGTCGACTTCTGAGATTTCTTTCTTCATCGCTTTTCCCCTCCTCCAACTCTTCCTATCCCCTCCTCTTTCCTATTGTCCCACCTCTCTTGCGGATTTGATTCTGTCTTGCGCCGTTTCGGGAGTTGTGTTCTTCAGGTTGCCCTTCTTCCCTTCGTCGTTCTGTGTTTTCAGTTCTCGAGGCTCTTCCACGTCCCCCAGGTAAGTGTTTCACTTGGTCTTGCTACAAGCCTCTTTCATCATCACTTTCCCTCAATATCCTGCCCGTGTCCCACCCCCACCACACAACACCCAACAAAAAGAAGAGGAAGGAGAGAGGAAAGAGATGGAAAGGAAAAAAAAATGATTCAGGACCTCGGCGCATCGCATCGCATCGCTTGCTTGCGCGGCGCCTACTATCTTCGGTCGCTCGACCGCGCGCCACGACATTGCCTTGACCAGTTTTCCGGGATATCGCACGCCGCAAGATTGTCACGATGGCTGCGCCGTTCGCTGAAACCCTACGATCGCACCACGACTGGGCTAGGGTCACAGGGACCCGTCGCATCTGGCCGAACAGAATAGACGAGTGGGAATAAGTGACTGGTGGAGAAAACCGGACGGTCGCAATCGGCAAACACTGGGGCCTGACGGAAACGGTCGGCGCACCGGTGCGGACCCAACCATCTCATCCAGGACACGACAGACAACGCTGTGCGCATTTGATACCCACGGGCTCACTTACCTTTTCCGGCGACCACCGACTCGGCAATCTCGTTATGATTTCGATCGCGCTTCAAGGACGCCGAGCGCTTCCCGGGGAAAACTGGTCTTGGCAATCCTCGGCACTCTCTCTTCTTCCTGGGTGGTGAAGTTGATATTCACCGGCGAGCTCTGGGGCGGCGATCACATATGAATCGCCTTATTCGCCTTCGTTTCGGCCCCCAACACTTCCCTCAGCTACACCTTGTGCCTGGCTGTGGACAGCCTTCCCCAACCCACTTGTCGTCTTCCACTGCTCTCTTTCACTTTGCATCGGTCCTTTCGGCACCTTTCTATACGCAACTAGCCTTATGAAAAAAGGGAATCTAACGTGACTCGCTTCTTTTGCGGTATCCAGGAAACCCAACGCCCATCTCTTCGTTCTGGGTTGATCTCACGCTCATCGATCTCACGGTCTCTCATTTAACGACTCTACGAACTTCCAGTCGCAACAGACCGTCTTATATTCTTAAAGTCTTCGTCGGACACGCTTGATCTTTGCACTATGTCGTTCCAAAACTTCGATTCCTTCCCCAGCCAGCCCGATGCTGCTGCTGCTGCCGCCGCCGCAGCTGCCGGTGCCCCGGCTCCCGCCGACACCACCATGACCGGCCAGGCCGACCCCGCTGTGGGTTTCCAGGGCCCCGCTCCCGGTGAGCCGAACGCTGCTCCTGTTCCCCAGCAGGGCAACGAGGGCAAAACCACCCTGTGGTATGTTGTGTGCGACTATCCTTCCGGCATGTCAGGAACTAACTCGCTCGAAACAGGATGGGTGAGCTCGAACCTTGGATTGATGAGAACTTCATCCGCAACCTGTGGTTCCAGATGGGTGAGCAGGTCAATGTGAAGATGATCCGTGACAAGTTCTCTGGGTAAGACTCTTGCCTTCCTCCGTGCTTCCTTCTGATATTCGATCCTAATTTGGTAGTAGGAGCAATGCTGGATACTGCTTCGTGGACTTTGCTTCCCCGGCCGCCGCCGCCAAGGCCCTTTCTCTGAACGGCACTCCCATGCCCAACACTAACCGGGTCTTCAAGCTGAACTGGGCTACCGGCGGCGGTCTTGCTGATCGCAGGTAAGCAAACCCGGGAACCTGTCGTGTACCCCATCCGAACCATTTGCTGACTTCGGTTGTCCTCACCCCAGCCGTGATGACCGTGGCCCCGAATACTCGATCTTCGTTGGTGATCTCGGTCCGGAGGTTAACGAATACGTCCTCGTTTCGCTCTTCCAGAGCCGTTTCCCGTCGTGCAAGTCCGCCAAGATCATGACCGACCCCATCAGCGGCATGTCCCGCGGCTACGGCTTTGTCCGCTTCTCGGACGAGAACGACCAGCAGCGTGCTCTGACCGAGATGCAGGGTGTCTACTGCGGCAACCGCCCCATGCGCATCTCCACTGCCACCCCCAAGAACAAGGGCCCTGGTGTGGGTGCTGCCAACATGGGAGGCATGCCCGGCCCCGCCGGCATGTACCCCCCGATGGGCGGCCCGCCCATGGGCTTCTACGGCGCTCCCCAGCCCATGAACCAGTTCACCGACCCTAACAACACCACCGTGTTCGTTGGCGGTCTGTCGGGCTACGTGACCGAGGATGAGCTCCGCTCCTTCTTCCAGGGCTTCGGCGAGATCACCTACGTCAAGATCCCCCCGGGCAAGGGCTGCGGTTTCGTCCAGTTCGTCCAGCGCCACGCTGCCGAGATGGCCATCAACCAGATGCAGGGCTACCCTATCGGTAACTCGCGCGTGCGTCTGAGCTGGGGTCGCTCGCAGAACAACTCCGGCCCTGCCGGCAGCCCCTACCGTCCTGCTCCCCCACCACCCCCGATGTACCCCTCCATGGGCATGCCCCCTGCTCAGTATGGCGGGTTCGCCCCGATGAAGGTTAGCAGCCACCCCGGCAGCCCGGCACTAGAACACTCTTGAGTTATAGGCTCGGTCGGCTGACTCTGACTCTCTTTCTCACAGTAAGCGTTCCTTTGATTCAAGAAAGCACCAGCAGGAGTTGTTTGCGTCATTCCAATGATGGGTACTTTGTGTCATAACAATTCGCTATTCCCCTGGTTCCTGCCGAGGCTTCTCGCGCTCTATAGCTCTTGATGAGCATCTTTTCCTCCTGTGCAACGCATCTCCGTGAGCGCTTTTATCTTAGCAAGATCTGAGCCCGTCGTTTTTTTCCTTTCTTTCTTTTGCCTCATTCTTCCCTTCTGCCCTTGACTGTCCCTTGGGATCCTATCATGGTTTCTTCGCTCCCAATTTCACCCTCTACTGTATCCCCTCTCCTCCTCTCACCCACGCCCCCCTTACCCCATCTCCTTATCGTCTCGCTGCTTGCTTTTCTCGTTCTTCTTCCGATGCCCCGTCTCTCTTCGTTCTTATGCTATGCCGCTTATTTTATTTTTTTAACCCCGCCCTAAGGGGGTCCTGTCCGCGTGTAACGAAAGTCCGTATTGTTCATGCGTTTCTTCTTTACTCTATACTCCTTGGGCAGGCATTCTGCGAAAAGTTCCACTTCTTCCGTCGTTCGCAATCCCTTTCTTTTGTCCTTTTCTTTTCCATCGAGCAGCTAAATTGAACTATGTTCGCTTCGACCGCTGTTGCGTTCTGCCTTTTCCCCCCTCCCCTTTTTCTCTTTCTCTGTTAGACCGATGACGGCTTGTACAACACGCTCTGTTTCGTGCGTCTCTCCGCGTTCGTCGAATCCTTTCCTTTCGCCACGCCATTTCATGCGCTCTTTTGGATGTCTCTTGCATGGTGCTGTCTTGGATTGGTCTCGATCCTCTACATTCTTCCCTAGCGGAGAGGCTCTCCCACTCCTGTAGCTCTGGAGCCTTTTCTGGCTCACCTGGGAGGAGTTCTGGTGCGAAGCCCCGGTTCTTTCGTTGCATTGGGCTTAGAGGTTGGCCATGTCGTATTCCCTGTAACATTCGGAGAGCATCCTCGCCGGCGTTTCATGTCTTTGCTTGCCCGGATGATTCCCCCTTCGCTTCATCTTGTTGACTGTCTTTGAGTTTACGGGTCTGAGGGATCGCAATGCGAGAAATATACCTGCTGTTACTCTTGTTGGCGTAGTGATAATGAGGGACGTATGCTGTTATCGCCCATGAGATGCGCGCCTTCCCCCCCCCCAGCTTTTCTACCTTCCCCGTGAACAAACGTACAACCGCAACATGCTTCATTTCGATCAGATGTGCCTTTCCTTCATCACCAGCCAATTCTCTTGACCTGCTTTGCCTCACCTTCATCTCAGCCTTATATTAACCCACTCTTCTCTTTTCGGTTGATACACATTTCGCAAGAAATGCGCTACGAAAACTGGGACGTCCTCCTGTTCCCGGAGGCGTCCAAAGTCCCTGTTCAAGAATTCAAAATCCAATGCTTTGTCACCAAGGATTCCGACTCACCATACCTCCAGAACCCGGCCATTGTAGGCCCAGCGTCCTATTACCCCGTCCAGGGTAACTTCGGCCAGATCCCAGTTCTTACGGCCTTTGTACCCAGTCTGCCCAAGGACACTCCATTCCGGGTGTCCATCCATAGTTGGGAGAAACCTCGTCCAAGCCGCTTGACAGAAAGTCTGATGCAGCCGGATGATCTACTGCTCTTTGAAGCCAGGGTGTTCATTGATGGGCTGCTTGTTTCGTGGGTCTCTCCCTGTGTTCAGTGGTTACATGCGCAGCCAGCTGCTTGTGGCTGTTGCATCTTGGCTCATCTAGGTTTGCGGCTAACTTGATCTTTTCAACTCTACCAGGGGTGGTATCTTTGGTCAGCGGACCACATGGCCATATGTGATCGGTGAGTTTGGTTTCGGGATATCCACGGGTTTATTTATCCCAGGTTGCGCTAACGGATGCTTCTGTAGATCTCAGTTCTCGTGGGTAGACTCATGAGCCTCGCAACGCTGGGCATTGTGAGGTCTGTTCTGACTGGAGGCAGATATCGATCGAGATGGTAATCAGGACACACTTCGTTTCCCACCTTTTCATCCGGAGATCTTGGACCAGCGACATTGGGATGCAGGAGACGCATATGGCCGGATCAAGGTTGTCATTGCTGAGGGCTTCGCTCGCCCGCTCCGTTCGCCGCCCTTTGAAAGAGTCAAGGATGTAATCGCCCTGTCTTTTCAGCATGCTCCAACACGTAAGCTCAGACAGTCCGTTCCAGAGGGCAGGGACACTGTTACTGACAACGTGGATAGAAGTATTGGAGTATTCCAATATTGCCTGGCCAAACCCGAGCATGTGGGCTAATTCCCCACGATCCACGTTCAAATACGTCAACTCTTCTTCAAACGGATTCGGCGAGATGAAGGAGCCCGAGGACGCGCACGCGCATTCCCCCGGCAAGCGCATGGTAGCCAACACCAGCAGTCAGTGTGGCAGTGGTCAGGCCATGGTCTATAACAATGCTTGGGTGTCTAACCGCGCCTTTCCGGTGCCTACATCTCAGTGGCAGCCACCGCCATATCCTTACGAGCCTCGGTGGGGAGTCGGCATCTACACTCCACTCGTGCCAGACTTCGCCATCGAATCATATAGGGCCAACGAAGCCGCCTCCTGGCAGCACCGCGGGGCTCGATCTTCTTGCGAAGATGTCCCGATGCCAGATTACAACAGCTCTTCTAGCAGCCGCGCAATTTCGAGCGTGACTGGAATGAGCTACGAACATAGCAAGCAGCCGAGCATCACTGCACCCATGGATGACGAGCAGTACAACTTGCTCATCCAAGCCCTCACCCCCACCAAGGCACCTACCATGGGTACTCGTGCACCGTCCAACACTCCGTCAGCTGCAGGACCTATTCCAAAATCCGCAGCCGCAGCGGAGGCTCGTCCATCTAGCTACGCTCGCACCAGCGCTCGCACCTCTGCTCTACGAGAACTCTCGCAGCCCAGCACTCGTGACATATCTGGGTCAACCAATAAATCCAACCCAATTGAGATTGCCATTACCCCGTCGAAGATGAAAGCCAGCCCAAGCGGCAATATCAAAAGCAAGAAGGAGGGCGCAAAGGAGACACCAAAGGAGAACAGGGCCGCTTCACGAGAAAAGGAAATCATGGAGGTATCTGCAGAGAAGGAAAGCAGTATGGTGTCTGCTTCTGTACTGTAATGACTCCCAGATGATGTTGCAGATGGTATCCTTATACTGCTTGCAAACCGTATCGATATCCCCAGATAGCACGGGCACGAGTTACGAGCTGCGAAACCCAGAGAAATATGAAAATGTGGGCTACACTCTCCCCGGCAGAACAGACTTACCTCCCTTATGATGTGAGCGCTGCCTTCCTAAACTTGCGTGGCTTCCCCTCCCTCGGGTCCTCCCACCTCTACTTGTCCTTCTTTACATCAACCCTCCCCCTGTTTACCTTCTTGATTTTGATTCCCTACACGTTTGCAACCCTCCTTGAGGTGTGTTTCTCCTCTTAGACACGCCGTCCACTTAACCTCCTCGCTTTTCTTTATCTCATTCCTCGTTTTTGCCTTGACCTCGATCGAAAATGGACATTGAGAACACCTGTGTTCGTGAACCTGAGGCAGGCCCACATTCTGTCTCTGGTCACACCTTTGTTCTTCCTGATCGTACCATCGTCTTTCCTCCTCTGGGAAGGCAATCTGATTCTAGCACGAGTGCAATCAACACAGACTCCAAGCCCATTTCGGTCGTCTCAGATCAATCTCTGTGTCTGATGCCGAGTCCGCAAAACATCATGGAGCCGAGCACAACTTACAACCTCACATCCCCTCCGGCCGACCCATCCTCTCTAGCTCTTTTCCTGGGGAATACCAGCTCGCAATCTGCGGAGCTGGGGTGGAACTCAGGTCTGGGAGCCCGGGGTCCGGGGTCTGGAGTGTGGAATGAGTCCATGGGTCTTCTCCCTGCCGTCTCTGCTGGCGATACTTTCTACATGTCGCCCGAAAACGACAGCTTCAGGCTGCCATGTGCCAGTAGTGCCCCGTTTGCCCAGGTTCCCTTGGGTGATCCTCTCGCCAGGCTGGAGCCCGGTCAGGTTTTCGAGCTCCAGCCCGTGAGAATCACACAGGGTATAAACGGTCAAGTCGAAGATCCTTGTCAACGACCGGTAAGTTCTTTCGAGGGGTGTGCTCAGCTTTATGGCAGCTGGGCTGATGGCTGTGTAGATCCCTCTCGGGTCGATCACTCTGGACAGCTTGACAGCAAATCAGGTATTGTTCTTTTTTGGTGTCCTCGGGATCATGGGTCGCTTGAACCCGAGGTACCAATTCAAGTTTGGAGGTCCCGGGGGACAGAAGGTGGGAGTCCGGCTCACTATGTATGGGCACACAATTGTGGTGTCTCCCTGCGCAGATAACGCAAATGTTGCCAGAGTGGCCGCATGCCATCGAGCTCTTTCGAAGCTGCGAAAGTTCAATCCACAGTGGCTTGTACCCCCACTACCAATGGATGGTCTGACCAGACCGGAGTGGAACTGGGTCCGTCTTCTCGAAGGTGAGCAGCAACCGCCGCCTATTGACCTTGTTGTAGTATTGCTGATTTGGGCATGACTCCGTCAAGAGTTCTGTACTGGTGAGGGCTGGGGTATGCCGCTTTACAGTCCAACTGTCGCTGGCAGCCAGCAATGGCACTGTGACATTTCGGTGAACAGTCAACTGTTCCGCACTGTCAGCCCTTGCGACAGCCTGGGTGAGGCTCAGAACACAGCAGCTCATGCCGCGCTGTATCATTTGCTGGTCACCGAAACTGTCCCGTTCTCGGTGATTTTGCCGGCCGACCCATCACCCTCATTTGCCGTGATTGATAATGGGTTTGACGCTGCAGAGCAGCAGTCCAACATCCAAGTTGGAACTTCTGGCGCCTCTGCAGGCATAGGGCCCAAAGAGCCCTCGCCTCTCAGCGTGATCCCTAATCAAGGTTCGCGCAAAAAGCGAAACAAGCAAGCGAAGGCCCAGGCTCAGATTCAATTTCAGCGTCAACCTCAGCGTCAACCTCAGCCTAAGACTCAAGCCCAGCCGCTATCGCAGGGTAAAAAGGCCAAAAAGAAAAATGCAATTAGCAGCTCAACAGCCACGCAATGTGGCAACTCCAACCGTATTCCACTAACACACAGTCGTTTGCCCCCCCTCGATGAGCCAATGGAGATGACTGAGGACCCCTTGTTAACATTAAGGGCTATCCAGCAGAAACTGAGCGAATTAGATCCCACCGCGTCATATTTTCGGATCATGAAGAGTAAGCATTACGGCCGATGTATCCTTGCTTTGTCTGTATTGCAAATCTTCATCCAACTGAAGCTAATTCCCTTGCAACCTACAGACGTTTGCGAAGTTCTCAAAGTCAATCCCCCGGATGTTCGTTACGAGAAAAACACCAATGACTCCAACCCTTCCGCTCATTTTGTCCGAGCCTGGTTTGACACCAGCGATCCTTACCTGAGCCGCGCAAGTCCTGTGACCTTAGCTCATCTCCCTGCTACTGACGTCGATTCTGCGCACTCTCTCGGTGTTAAAAAGGTCATTCTCTTCCTGCTGATGATGGCGAAGGAGGATGCCGGGCTCGAGAGCTCGGACCAGACATACGCGACAGAATTACCAATTCTGCGAAGTCTCGAACTGGAGATCGAGCAACGGATCCATCATGATTAGCGCCGAGGCCTTGGTTGGAACAGATATAAGAGGTCTCTTTCTGAAGTTGGGGAATGTGGTGGGGCTGGTGCGGAAATGCGTTGATGGAGATATGGGGGAATCCAGGACTGCTTGATACTGCGATGGTAGTACATTGAGATGGCAAGGTGGCGACGATATGGTGGGATTTGGTGGTGTGGGAGGGGGGGGGAATTGTTGATGCATGAAAATGGTGTGGATTGATGTTAGCCACCGAGCACAGACAGTTGCGGTACATCTTAATCCACAGGCTTTGCACTTGTGTGGAGGGCAGCCGGTTCGTATTATTTATGGTGATAGGAATGTACGATGATTCCCAGGTCTGGTCCATGTTCTTGTTATATACATGAAGCCGACCAGTAGTACTATTCTTGACCACAGAAATGATTGTGAGGGGGGTTTATCTCCGTGCACAGATGCACAGGCAGCAGGAAGGATACTGAATGAAAATCTGGGACAAGTACATAACATCGAGAAGAGAGAATAAGCAAAATATACGCACCGATAATATGTGAAGATTGATTCTGTCCCAGAGACGAACACCTGAAAATAGCCCGGATATCAAAAAGACTAGGCGAAAACACAAAAGACATCATGCATTGACCAGACACCACGGTTTAGGTACTCCCAGTCCCATCCCCCACACTCCAGTTCGCATGGGCCCGAGGATCCGTATGTCCACATCAGTATATCCCGTTCTCAAGTTTCTTCTTTTTGGAGCTCGCATTCCAGGGGCATGTTAGACAGATGGGAGATTTCTGTTCCGAGATGAGCAAAGTGAACGAGGAAAAGAAAAGGAAAGAAACCCATCGCAGTTCAGATGGCGGACCTCGAGGACATATAGAAAATGTCAAATGTGGAATCCGCGGGTCCAACTGGTCCGAAGAACGCCGGCATTGAAGAGAGGAACAAAAATTGACAGTGGCGGTCACGGTAGAAGGGAATGAAGAAAGGAAAGAAATATTGGGTCAACTAGGAGAGGAAAAAGGAAAAACAAACTGCGTGGTGCTGCTCGGAATACGGACATGAATGGGAAATTCCATGCCCAGGAAGCAAGGGAATAAGTAGCCACACGAGTAATAAGTAGTAATAATAGAAGGAAAGAAGAGAAGCAAGAAACTCGTAGGTCACAGTGCACTAATCTCGAATACAGAATGATTCTCCGGATCAGCCATGGCGTCGCAAGAGACTGCGAGCTTTTGACAGAGGGAGAAGGGGATAATGCGACCATCCAAAATACACCAACGCCAGTCTCACAACACATGCGCACGCACACATATCCAGAGTAGAAAAATCCCAATGGAAAAGACAAGGCAAAGCTCCGCGGAAGAAAGCACGCGAGAATAATCAAAACGTACACTAAAAACAAGGGTATATCGGAGATTTAAAGCACCTGAAGAGAACCGTCAAGACTTTTGTATCATTCACAGACCGTCACCCGCCCCAGTCTCAACACCGTCAGTAGAGAAGGGCATGCTCGGGTCAAAGCCAAAGCCAGTCCCGTCTCCGTCAGGGTTGAGGAATGTGTCAAAGTCAAAGCTCTCGAGGATATCTGGGTTATCCAAGTTGCCAAAGTCAAGATTTATTTCAAGGTTCTATTGTCCAAGTTAGCAGTCCATATCTTAATAAGACAAAAGAAAGGGCAACGAACATCAGCGGTGCCGAAATCACTGAATGGTTGCTGGCTCTGGTGCATTGGTTGAGGAGCCGGAGCCGCAGTTGGCGGAGGTGGCGCGCTTGCTGTGGCATTCGCCCCGCCCTTGGGGAAGGAGTTAGGTGGAGGGTGGGGGGTGACAGGAGTGGAGGGAGTTGGTGTTGGGGGAGGGTCGGCCGCCTCGGTGGACGGGGTGGCACCCGCAGCTGCGTTGGCAGCGGCCGCGGCCTTCTTGGTGGGTCGCTGGGTAAAAGAGTCAGCGAGTTCGCGGCAAGTTTCGAGTTTTTCAAGTGAGAGACATGACATACCTTGCGAGTATCCTTGCCATCCTTCTTTCTTTGGTTGGGCTTCTGCTGCGGTGTGGGCGGTGCATTACCAGTCTGGGGAGACGGGGGCTGGCCGCGGCCAGCGCTAGCGCCTGCAGCGGGTGGCGGCGGAAGCATAGCACCCCGTTCCTGAGGTGTGCCAGCCTGAACCTGGGTTGCAGGCGAGTGCTGCGGCGGCATGGGCTGGCCTGGCTGTGGCCACTGTCCACTCGGGACACGGGCAGCAGCATTAGCAGCGAGGGGCTGACCCATCTGAGGCCCAGTAAAGGACGGGTTCGAGCTTGGGGGCCGCATGCTGGGGCCGCCAGGGAAGAATGAAGCTCCCATGTCAGGCATCTGAGCGCCATTAAGGTTCATAGATCCTGGCGATCCCCGGTTCTGGGCCAGATCGGCAGCGCTGGGCGATCCAGGTAAGCCGGTCTGCGGCATCTTCGGCGTGCCTCGTTTCATTTGCTCGCTTGGGTTGGGTGATGCCCCCGTCCTGCTACCCTGGGGGGATGTGCCCGGCGGCAGTCCTTGTCCTGGCATCGGGGGCTGGCCATCAGCGCGAGCCATGCTGTCCTGCTCTTGACGAGCCATCATCAGACGGCGCTTGTTCTGCTGCTCAAGCAGCATCAGCTGCATCTGATAGTCTTGGAGAGCATGGTTGCCGGGTAGGCCACCAGGTGTCTGCATGCCAGGTCGGACCTGGGCCATCTGACCGTTGGAGCTGTAGTACTCTGGACCCATAGGGTACATTCCCTGGCCATCCGGCATCGGCACCAGATCCGCCTGGTTCGGCATCACACCCGGATTCATCATACCACCATTCGGAATACCCTGGGAATTCAATGCTGAGCGTGTGTGATGAAGGGTCAAGTCTTGAGCATATACCTGCATAGATTTCTGTTGCTGTCCCTGCTGAAGCTGCTGAAGCTGGGCTGGTGTCATTCCCCTCTGAGCCATTCCATTCTGCATCATGAGCGCTTGCGGGGTCGGTTGACCTTGCATTCCCTGTCCCTGTGGACGACCATTTGGTGCTAACTGCGTGCCATTCACGGCACCGCCTTCAAGACGTTGTCGTTTCGACGGCGACGGAGCATTGTCAGCAGATGCCGGTGACTGCGGCCGGTTTCCGTTCATATCAATCTCGGACTGGTCACGTTGCATCTGCTGCATCATCTGCATCTGTTGGTTCTTTGTGAACTGCGCCGCCAGCTGTTGCTGCGATCTGTGGAGAGACGTCAGCAATCGTATGGCTCCAGCCACTGAAAAAAGGATGTCCAAGGGGATGCATACAGGCCAGAAGTGTTGTTCTGCAGCACCGTCTTCTGCAAGTTAGGAGGAACCATTCCGTTCGGCCGGCGCATGTTGAGCGGATTCATTTGGCCGGGCATCAAGGGCTGCTGTTGCCGCAAAATTTGATTCTGCTGCTGTTCTCGAATACGCATCATGTTCTATGTGAGATCTCAAAGTCAGATTCAATGGCGCGACAGGGTGCACAACAGTGCTCACGAACCTGAGTATGTTGGAGATACTGCCGAACTTCCTGGCTATTGCCTCGCTTGCGCTGGGCCCAGAAGAAATCCCAGAATAAGCTAAACCAGTCCAGCAAAAAAGATGACTGAGGGCTATCATTGGGGAGGCTGGGTCGAGGAAGATCGTCTGGGATCTTGATCTTCTCGCCATCCTTCCCATCGGTCATCATAGGATCGCCGTCGATACCATTCACATCGCCATCACGCCGATTTCCAGGACTGGTCTTGTTGCCAGGGTCGGTGTTGAGCTTGATAGATTCATCCTGAACAAGAGCTCGAGCACAGTCGTGGTAGCCACGTTTCAAAAAGTAGTCGTATATATATGTGTTGAGGTTGTTGATCATCATTTCGGGGTTATTCATGTTGCCGTCATTACGAGGAGCCGTAGAGCCGTTGTTCATCATCGGGACACCACCAACGGGGCCTCCCACCCCGGGGTTCATCCCAGCGACGTTCATCTGGTTCATGGTGGCGAACGGGGAACTGTAGCCACCCTTGCCTGTATACTATTGAGCGATGCAAATCGAGGGGAAATCGGTTCCGGCGCGCAATCCACCGATTCAGGCGATGAGGCCTAACGCGGGGTGGAAGGAGCAACGCGTGGGAACGGAGTAGAAAGAGAAGCGGTCACCGCTTCGAGTTCGGAGGAATCGGGGAGACCAGGTCTCACGATAACGACAGCGCTTGTGAAAGGTTCGCGCAAGCGAGCGAAATCCGAAATTGTTGCGGATGGCGTGTTGCGATAAAGATCTGCGGATGTCGAGAAAGTCCTCTCCGGAGAAGCCACGCGACGAGATAGGAAATGATCGGGAACCGCTGGCGCCAACGAGCAAGTCTAAAAGCCCGACTGCTGGAATTTGAGAGGCGACGGTCAGAAGTGAACAAGATTCAAAGAGAGCCGAGGGATAGAGTAGATGCGCGTGGATAGGGTTTGGGCGATGACGGATGTATAAGGAGGCGGGAAAAGCCCACAAGTGAGGTGGTTGGGATGGGAGGGGGGCGGCGCTGGCAGACAAACCCGATCGGGGAGGTTCGCAGAATGCAGGGAATTTGACATGCAAATATACCCGGGAATGAGGCAAAAGGGACGAAGCAAAGACCCAGGGGGGGAGAACGAACAAAGTGGATCTCACAGTGAAGGGGAGAGGGAGCCGGGGGGTACGGCGACAGGCGGCGCTGCGCTGCTGCGGGAGAATCGCTTGTTCGGAGCGGATCAACTTGGTCGGAGCCCGGGGCTGGGGATGGCGCTGTCAGGCGTATTTCTGGGCATGCACCGATCGCATTGAAAAGCTGCAAGCGCAGGCACAAAAGAGAAAGGGTTGGAAATACCAATGGGAGAAGAAGGACTCAAGAAAAGGATTGGGAGCAGGAAAATGTCCAAGTCTCAGAGCGTTGGCTTATAAGAAAAGAAAAAAATGAGGACGAGGTGGACAAGATAGATGCCCAGGCGAGCGATTAGGTATGATATGCTGCGATATGGGCCCTGTCGATGGATCCCGGGAGTCTAATTCCACTGTAGGATGTCTCCGCGTAAAAAGAACCCAAGAGAGATCGGCGATCGGGCCAATCCGGCGATTGCAAAGCAGCAAAGCTTTGGGAAAGAAGAAGGCGATGAGAGGAGAAGAAGCAGAAATGCGATCTGTAGGAAAAGAAGGATGGGAGGGGCGGAGATCGTACCAGATATACCGTATCGTTACACCAAGGACTTCGGATGAGTCCGAGATGTGTATATCATTACGGAGTACCGCGGTATATAACATGTATAACGCATCCACCTTGACACCTCAATCATCCCTCGATCGTGAGATGAACGATTCCATCGGCAGGCCAGGTTGATCATCGCTAATGCTGAGGATGCACCCCTGCCAAAGTCTAAAACTATGCTAAAATACGCTGAAACAACTGCGATGTCCATGATAAATCGCGTGGCGGGAGTTTCTACTTCCATACATGCCGATAGATCATAAAGCCTAATGTTGCAGATGGAGACTCGATCCGAAATGAGGAATTGGGCCGAGCTGGAAAATAAAACATAGATAAAAGAATAACCACAGATGAATAGAAATCGTCGCCAGCTCTGTGTGCCAATAATATCGCGCCGTAACGCCGGTATTGATGCTCATCGCCAACTCACTCCTCTTCCGGTGGCATCTCATCCTCGATGTACCGGACCAGTGAGACCCGCATCTCTGTGGTATCGTCGCCACGCAGCACGTCACTCACAAAGTGTGCCTCAATCTGCATTTGTACCTAGAATTCGGATCCGCGATCAGACCCAGCGCTAAGGAACCTGTTGACAGGGGGTCAATGGGCGAGGGAGAAACTTACCATCTCGAGCGCGCCTCGGAGCACTCCACACAAGATATTCGAAAACCAAAGTTCATCCTGCGCCCGACCATCGTCTGGCAGTTCCACAAAATCGGCCAGGGGATTGTCCTCAAAGATAAGCGAGAATTGGTTGTTATCACTGGTCCAATTGGTGACCGTTGGCGCAACATTCAAGAATATCTTGAAGCCCACCTAATTGGAGTGTCAGGGCCGTTTTCCATGCCATGATAGACTATCGAACTGCAAAGTCACTTACTTTCGCAATCATGTCTGCAGTCTCTCGGAAATTGGCACAGCGGCCCACACCCGACTTGGCCAGGAAGTCCTCGATCAACCGCATCCCGATGCTATAGCCCATCTTATCCAATTGTTTGTTCACTTCCTGGTAGTCGCTGTCGTAGTCCTGGCATAATTGCGCGACAATTGTACCGTAGGTTAATGTAACCAATTCCGCATTGACCTTATCGATTCTCGTTCTGCGCAAGAGACCAGTTAGTCGTGGATGTGAAAGGAGGTGCATTCGAAGCTATATCAAGAAGTCTGCGAGCCTGTGCACTTATTGAAGGTATAAAGGGCAGCTCACTTCCATATTCTGTTAAATTTCTATAGTTAGCAGTCCGTTCACTCAGTGGCCGGGTCAACATACTCTTCTCCTATTCTGGAAGCTTTTGTGGTTGACATGGCGATTGAGTTGGTGGTCTGATGACCAGGTTTTGTACCAAGGAGAGCAAGCAGGAAGAACTGAGCAGGAACAAGCAGATGCGACAGCTGATCGTACGTCCGGGGGTTGATTGCGGGGAGAGCGAGGTGATGGAGCTGTCGCCGTACATATTCGCCCTCACCGCCCGCCGCAAGTGGGATTATCGTTCTTCCCTCAGCTTCTCCGAAGCCTCCAGGAATCTTTCGCACCCTCAATCTGGCTCGCCCAGACCTTCTACCCTCTTTGGTTCTGAATTTCCAGTGGTTGATTCTCCATTGAAACTATGTCAGGGGAAAAGCGCCCTGCCCAGGCGGCCTTCGGGTCCTCTAACCAACTTGTGGTTAAGCGAAAGAAGTCCGACGCCGACCTCACGCAGGGCACCGCTGTCGTCAAGAGCTCCTCACAGAATGGTGCTCTTGTTCAAGCCGTATGTCACTATCTTTTCACGGGTTATGAATGAGTATTGGGAAGTGGGACGTGGGCTAATCTCATGCGCAGGTTCCTCGCACCAGTGGCCTCGATGCGCCCATTATGGAGCTCACAGGTGAGACTCGTTCGCGCCAATCCATGTGCGAACATAATCTGATGGTGGGAGTATAGGTCACTCTGGGGAAGTATTTACGGTTCGGTTTGACCCAAGTGCCCAGCACATCGCATCCGGCTCCATGGATCGTTCCATTTGTACGTCCTCTAAATTTCAGCGCAGTCGCAGCAGAGTGATTGACTAACGCCGATCTTTTTGTCATAGTGCTCTGGAACACGTATGGTCAATGTGAAAACTACGGTGAGCTGAAAGGACATCGAGGTGCGGTTTTGGACCTACAATGGGCACGCGATTCACGAGCGCTGTTCTCGGCATCAGCAGACATGACATTGGGGAGTTGGGATTTGGAGACTGGAGAGCGAGTGCGCCGCCACGTGGGCCACGAGGAGATTGTCAACTGTCTCGACATTAGCAAGCGGGGGCAGGAGTTGCTGATCAGTGGCAGTGACGATGGCTGCATAGGGATCTGGGATCCACGGCAAAAGGATGCGCTGGACTATCTCGAAACTGAACTCCCCATCACTGCAGTGGCTTTCTCTGAGGCTGGCAATGAGATCTATAGTGGCGGCATCGATAACACGATACATGTCTGGGATCTGCGCAAGAAGGGCATTGTCTATTCCATGGCCGGGCACACTGATACCATCACCTCGCTACAGGTCTCTCCAGACTCGCAGACTCTTTTGTCTAACTCACATGATTCGACGGTCCGAACATGGGATATCCGGCCCTTCGCCCCGACCAATCGCCAGGTCAGAACTTTCGACGGTGCTCCTGTCGGACTGGAGAAGAACCTCATCCGGGCCAGTTGGGATCCGAAGGGAGAGAAGATTGCCGCAGGCAGCGGTGACCGAAGTGTGGTTGTCTGGGATTCAAGGACTGGCAAGCTTCTGTACAAGCTCCCTGGGCACAAGGGCACAGTCAACGATGTCCGCTTCTCGCCCAATGATGAGCCAATCAGTGAGTACTCGCCTTTATTACCCATCTACGTACTGCCGAAGCTGACTGGCTCGTTTGCAGTTGTTTCCTGTTCATCTGATCGCAATCTTATGCTTGGAGAACTTGGCAAATGAGTGTGAGGGTGTGTCTTTTTAAAAACGTTTGTAATGATGGATCAGCGGGCGTTGAATCGGTATCTATACACATCCTCTCGGGGTTGCGATATTCCTTGACAGAATGGCCCAGCCATCCCACGCAGAAATGGGCTCTGACCAAGCACCTAGATGCCGTTGCCTTCATTCACCAGCTTGTAGAATAGCAGACAGGCACCTCACAAGGGCCCTTGACGATATAGTCACCACGATTGTTGTACACTATGTTCCTGGCGCCTCTAAAATCCGGTGTGTGGGGGTACTCTTCCCCTTTCTTTTGTCGACATGTGGTGGTGGTATCTAGTACTGAAGTTCATACTGCTATGTATAATTCTTATATGGTCCTCGGCTCTTGGATGTAGCCCTTCTTTTTGGTCTAGATGGATTCTTCAATAAATATCATGTTGCGCTTAAGCGAAGCATTTCATTCTTTACATGTGCTTCTAGCGCTTTCCAGGACGTTGATGTGGAACAAATTTTTCTTCACTATACAGGCCTATAGAGACAGCGGCTAAACTGTAGAGCAGTCTCAAGTCTGAAATACCCCTTTTGTAAGCTAATAACATTCTATCCTCTCACTTTGACCCCTCAGTCAGTGATATCGATGAGCTATAACCAAGTAGCTTGAGTCATAGTCGATAAATTAATCGGATAGACTGGTGCGCCTAAGTTGCGTCTGAGATCGTGTCTAAAGTTTTTACCGTTTGACGGGCTTCCTTCTTACCTGTTATCTGATTAGCAACCAAAATTACTTCGAATTTACTCGGTTCGATTGTGTCCTGCCCTAGTTGCTCCTGTAGGGATACCTGTCAGCCCCGCTGGAATGGACAGTACTTGTGCAGTCGAGCTATAAACATGAACCCATCCACTCTTTTGTAACATAATTGACGACAATGAAGTAACATGATACTAAACAAGCAATGAGTTTGACTACTACACAAAATAAAATAGGGCTCATGCTGTGTCGATAGAACGTTTTCAACTAACTAACTGGTTAGTTATCACTCAGGGTCCAGATGATGCAACATCCGCTTGAGAAAAGATTCCCGAAATGGCTTATCTGGCAGATCCACTCCGCCGACCACTTTTCATTCCTCCACGACTCTAGGGGTAAATTTCTCATTCCGTTGGCTCCAGGATTGCCTTGGATCCATGTGTATCTTGAGCGGCAGGTTCTTTGTCTCTTGCCGCCCGTCCATACCCCCCCTCGCCCGCTCTGGTGATGCGCACGCGATGTTGGAGCTTGCAAATGTTCAACCCCCGTCACGCCTGGATGATGGTTGTCTGGGCCATCCTATTGTCGCTATGGCTTACGCTGGCACAAGGGATGAGAGATCATCAAATTAAAGAACTTCGGTACGGACCATTTGTCCTTTCTGGCTACAATCAACCTCCAGACGAGAGTTGATGCTAACTCCCTTGCTTGTTCGACAGGCAAGAAACTGAGCGCATGTTTTACCATGGCTTCGAAAATTATCTCGATCATGCTTTTCCCGAAGACGAATTGCGCCCACTCACCTGCGGCCCTCTTACGCGTGACAGCAAGGGCTCCGAACATAATGATGTCCTGGGCAACTACACGTTGACCCTAATTGATAGCTTATCGACCTTAGCCATCCTGTCATCGAGTCCGGAGAGCGGCAATCGCGCTTTTCAACATTTTCAGAATGGCGTGAAAGATTTTGTGAGGTTATATGGGGATGGGTCACACGGCCCTGCTGGACAGGGCGAGAGATCCAGGGGGTTCGACATCGATAGCAAAGTGCAGGTGTTTGAGACTGTGATCCGAGGACTTGGTACGTCTGTTCCTCCATGTCTTTCCTACACGCCTAGCTCTCTTTGTCTGGGTCTAGCCTGGCTAATATCATCTTGCAGGCGGGCTGCTCAGCTCACACCTCTTCGCTATTGGCGAACTGCCCATCACCGGGTACAGTCCGCCAGAGTCAGAGGCAGCATTTGCAAGTGAATGGGACAAGAGCGTATTCTCAGAGACCGAGCATGGAATTGTGTGGGGTAATGGATTTATCTATGATGGCCAACTCCTCCGGCTAGCAGTGGATCTGGCAAATCGCCTCCTTCCCAGCTTCTACACAGATACTGGCCTCCCCTACCCGCGTGTAAATCTGCGGCACGGTATCCCATTCTACGAGAATTCGCCACTGAACGCGAAGACTGGCCCTGATGGCGAGCGGAAGCGAAAATACAGCTATCTGGCCACCGAAATCACTGAAACTTGCAGCGCGGGCGCCGGTAGCTTGGTCCTAGAGCTCACCGTCCTCAGCAGGCTCACTGGGGATGGCCGATATGAGGAATTGGCCAAGAGAGCATTCTGGGCGGTCTGGGTGCGACGCAGTGAGATTGGATTGATTGGGTTTGGAATCGACGCAGAGTCGGGGAAATGGGTTGGTCCCTATGCAGGGGTAAGTATGAATCGCCATCTGCAATAAAAGGAACACAGACTGACGCCGAGTAGATTGGTGCTGGCATTGATAGCTTCTACGAATATGCGTTCAAATCCCATGTCCTGCTCTCCCAGGGAGAACGACCGCCTTTCGACTCCACAAGTCCCTGGAAGTTGCTGGATGACTACTATCTCCCTTTGACTGACGACCAACATTCCTCGGATGCCTTCCTTCAAGTTTGGGAGGATTCTCATGCGTCGATCAACCGTCATTTGTACCGAGGCGAGGGGTATCAGCATCCCCATCTTGTTGTCGGAGACGTGATCACCGGTGCTACCCGGGCCTTTTGGATTGATAGCCTGAGCGCGTATTATCCTGGCCTCCTCGCTTTGGACGGGAAATTGGACGAAGCGATTCAAATTCATCTGCTGACGACAGCAATTTGGACACGCTTCTCTGGTCTCCCTGAACGCTGGAACGTGGCAACTGGCGATATCGATGGCGGTCTTTCCTGGTATGGAGGCCGACCCGAGTTCATTGAGTCCACGTACTATATCTACCAAGCAACGCACGATCCCTGGTATCTTCATGTCGGGGAGATGGTACTTCGCGACATCAAACGGCGGTGTTGGACTAAATGTGGATGGGCTGGTCTGCGAAATGTCCAAACTGGCGAAATGATTGACCGTATGGAGAGTTTCTTTCTTGGCGAAACTGCCAAGTACATGTTCCTCCTCTTCACCCCCGAGCATCCGCTCAATAAGTTGGATGCGCCGTGGGTCTTCTCTACTGAAGCGCATCCTTTGGTCATTCCAAGGAAAAGCGCATCCCAACAACCTCGCCGTCAACATCAAGGGACTACTCATCAGAACCCTGTCGAGAATACTTGTCCTGTCATTCCTGATCCGCAGAACATGGGTGTATCATCGACTGCTTCTCGATCGGACATCTTTCACGCTGCCAGCTTAGCACGTTTACATCTTCGACCTCGTCGCAGAGCAGGCGAAGGTCCTATCTTAACGGACTCGCCTGATCACCAAAGCGTGTCCGTTTCGGACCTGTCATCACCAACCAATTATACATTCTATCCATGGACCCTGCCGCTGGAGCTTGTGCCTTTCAATGCTACCAGTGCGCCTATGGCAATTCGCCCCACTCTTGACATCTCATTCCCGTCTCTCCCTGGCGGAATTAACCTGGGCCCAGGAGCATTGGAACGTGTGCGAGATGGCATTTTCGTGAAGACGATTGGGGGGCTCCGCTTGAGCATGATTCAAGATGTTCCGTCGGGAGATCAGGCGGCTGCCACTCGAGATCAAGACGGGTATCGGGTGCAAGTGATCAACAATGTACCTCTGGGAAAAGATGAGAAGGTATATCTCTCGCGTCAGATCACCTTTGATGTCGTCGATCCCTATGATCCAAATTTCACTCGAGTCCGCGACAGCTCCATGCTTGACCTCGTCGTTGACGTTCTTCCAGAGCCCTCTCGCCGACGCAATGACTCAGCTCATCTCAAAGCTGGGGAATCTGCAGTGGAACGTCCAGAATCTTCAGAAGATTCAGAGTCTCACATCGGCAGTCGCCGATCCGACCCCGATGTCGACGAAAGCGCCGCTGCTGACTCCCCCGTGAAGACTATGCTGTCATCCCTGTTGAATTCGGTGTCGTCCTTGCTCCGCGACGATACCAATGCAGCCGCTCCACTACGTCTGAGCCTTCCAGCTTCTATTCCCACTGGCCCTGGAGCGGCCCCCCTTCCTGATGTTAACGACGCCGTTACCGTCTCCTATGTCGGCAGTTCGACGAATAACCGTCTGTCATGGTCAACCGTCTATTTAGCGGGCGAGCTTTGCGACGAGCGCATTCCTCGAGAGATTGTTCAGACCCACGAGGTCCTAGTCATCCAACGCGGCGGCTGCACATTCTCGCAGAAACTACGCAACATTGCCGCCTTCCGGCCCTCACGCTCAGCCTTGAAACTAGTTATCGTCATTTCATATGATGAAGAGCCCCCATTGACCCCAGAGGAATATTCGCAGGTAGAAAGGGAGTTCTCTAGTTCAAGATCTGCACCAGTCGCACCGCTCGCCGCCCTTCGTGCTGAATCAACCATTATCCGGCCACATCTTGACGAGAAGCAGATGACAGCCAGTGGCATTCCACGCAATGAGCTGATTAGCCTTATTATGGTCGGTGGCGGCGACGAAACCTACGAACTCCTACGCACTGCGACTGGCGTCGGCATCAAGAGGCGATATTCAATGCGCTCCCAGGGCAAGCCCATCACAAATCTGTACATCATTTAACTGCAACTATATACCCTGATACAGCGGAGAGGATATGAAGGATATTGTGTCGATGCAATTCTATATGTGTTGTGGATCTGCGTCGTAGAGGAACTCCATTGAAAGTGAAGTCGGCAGGACATATATATGCCTTGACAGGACATTCTTCTTGCAAATAACAAGCATTTTTGTGGGGGCCTTCTCGCTATCATCCATCATATTGCAGTCATCCATTCTCTGGTCTTCCTACAGTCCGAAACTAATATCCAGCGGCATCTGCAAAAGTGGGTGAAGCTTACACCTTTCAAAAAATAGTAGTAAGCCTTCGGCAGACAATCTATGATACTTAGGGCTACGTGCGAGGATCTTCGTATGGACTGCATGTTTCGATTTATTTTCTATCGGAGCGTATACCCAAATTTACTCCAGAGCAATGCACTCAATCTCAACAGGCACACCCTTGGGGAGTTGCGCAACAGCCACACAGCTGCGGGCAGGCTTGTGGGTGAAGAACTTCTCGTAGGTGGCGTTCATAGGGGCGAAGTTGGCCATGTCGGTCAGGAAGACCTGGACAGTCAATCAGCCAAGTCCAATGCTTGCACCGTCATAAACGACACATGAAATATACATACGTTGACCTTGACGATCTTGGTCACACTCGAGCCAGCGGCGGTCACGATGGCCTTGATGTTGTCGCAGCAGGCCTGAGTCAGGACACCGATGTCGCCCTCGACCAGGTTGCCCGAGGCATCGGCAGGGATCTGGCCGGAGACGAAGATCTGGCCGTTGGCGCGGATAGCCTGGGACTGTTCTTTTGTCAGTATTTTGTCTGCTCTCATCTCAGTTGGTTGATCCCCGTCGCGCGCATAAGAGTTCGGGATTTCGTATTGGGAATTGAAGTGAGTCAAGGGCGGGGTTATAAGCTCCGGGAAATGAGGATTGACGGCCAGACGGATTGAGTGTGGAAGGACTGGGAACGTACGTAGGGACCGGCAGCTGGATAGGTCAATATGAGTTAGCAATCAGTCCTCGCTGGCTCGTCATGTAAATGCTCCCAAGGTTGTTGGAGAACGTCAATTACAATGCGGGGTCACAACTCACGAGGGCAGGCATCCTTAGCAGTGACGGAGGTCATGTTGGCAGACATCATGGGCTTGATGAATTGAGGGCGCGAGGCGAAGTTTGAGTTCAGAGTACGTGAAAGAGCTTGAAGACGACAAGTGGTGCGCTGCATGTTGGAGGGCGGAATATAAGATGGAACTGCCGCAGCGCCCCGCCTCTGGTGGGGGTTTTGCTACGTTTCCCGAGGGGAATTCCTGAGTCTCCGGTGAGGTCAGTCTACGAGTATTCCGTACTAGAGAGGAAAATCGGGAAAAAATTCCCTAGCTAGGTAGGTATTGTATGTATCAATGCAGGAAGATAGCACCCGCTTTGGTGGAGTTAAAGAATATAGTGAAGCTCAGTAGTCATCTCGTCGTGATGGTGGATGTCGCTTTGCGCTGGAAAAAGAACACGCCCTCCAAGGGTATTAATCAAACACAAGATCGCTGTAAAGAACGAATGGATGTAGTACAATTCAAGATTTGCCCAGGTTGCCAAGTTGCTGCATCAGGTGGGCTGTCTGTTCGGCAGAGTATCCAAAGAACACGGGCCCGTTAAAAGTGACATGAGTCGGCATTGAGTTAGTGTCGGTTTTCGTAGTCGATTCTTCGGTCTTCGGAACGCCAGTATCAGCTGTCTCGCGTTTCTCGTCCCTGTCCCAATGGGTCCACGGGGAGCTGGGTTTGGCGACAGTCGCAGCAGCCGGCTCTGGCTTAGGTGCACCATGACCGAATGGGCACCGACCTGCCGGTTTTGAGGAGACATCGGGAGAGGGCTTCTCTAATGGATCAACGGGGCGGGATTCCGGGGACATGATGCCAGGCACTGATCCAGAGAAATGGGCGGAAGCAGCGGGCTGTTCTGTGATGGGAACCGGAATGCCCCAAGGCCTGCTCGGGGATTCACCCACCCGGACCTCACGGAGCGGACGGTCAAAATGACCCTGGCGATTGTCGTCCTCGTTGGGCGGAGGCGACCCCGGGTGAATTGTATCAACGTTCTCGGCCCATTTCTCAACTCGTTCCGTAGACGCAGAGTGCGATGTCTGGCCATCGCCACCGCCGTTCGTCTGTCGATTTGGCAGGAAGGCCTGGTGCTTGGCTGAGAGGCCACTGATCATATTAATAAGGCCACCGTACTTGGCATCCAGGTGACGCATGTTCTGGGGATCTCGTTGATATCGTTTGACACAAATCGCATGGCTCCGGGGAATTTCGTGCTTGTGTCTCTCCACATACTCGGCAATTTCCTCCGGTGAATGTTTATCCAGATACCGAATAGGACATCGAGACACAGGACATCGGCCTGTGGATGACCGGGCCGACGGGGTTGCGCTGGAGCGTCGCTCATCTTGTTCTGCTTTGATAGGGTCCAGGCTATCATTCCCACAGGTGTCGACTCGGATCCTGGGCCCATCGTCCTGTGAATTCTGCGCCTCGCTTTCAGAGGAATTCTTCATTTTGGAAAATGGACAGTGAAGGCTACCCTGGGTACCATTGGTTGTAAAGTCCTGCTCCAGCGAGACGGAGGGATCCGGGCCGCGGGCCAAGACGCACGATTTCGCAGAGGATATCTGGGACAGGCCATCTTGGGAACGAAGCAGGGCCTTGTAGCCTTTCACTCCATTCACGATGGCCCGAGTGGAATTTTCGTCTACATTTTGGTGTGAAACGAGCGTCTTGATTACATCCATGGAATTCAGCGATTGCTCTTCGATTCGCGAGTTGCTGTGCACAAGGCCTAGACACAATTGTTTCTGTTGATCCAGTAACCTTTGCTGGACCTCCATCGCATGGGGTCTATCTTGAGGGGGAAGCTGCCTGGTGACATTGGTGTACTATCAAGAGGTTGCGCGTTAGCAGCCGTGTCGTATCCAAGTGTTGTCAAACAACCAAAGAAAATGAAGTGCAAGTCTCATCAGATAATACATGTTAATCCGTCACCGCCACAGATGTGACTCCTGATCTAGAGCTAATCAAATTTCTCTCGTCATTTGAGACATCGGGGAGGCAGTGGAAAATGCCCAGGGGTAAATGAAAGGGGTGGAAGAACCGTATTTACCTGCTTGAAGATGTCCTCCGATTGTTGTTTGAGCTCATTGTGTCTGTGAGTAAGCCGATAGAGGGTTAGTAGAAGGGCATCGAAAGCTTTGCCCACGGCCTGGAGTTGGTCCAGGTGCGGATCCGGCTGCACCTCCTCGACAATCGGAGCAGGTGACATGTCGCTATGAGATAGTGTGGATTACAAAGCAGGCCGGCACCTCGTTCATTAGAGAAGAATACTCCATGAGGTGAGGACGCCAGAGACATGGAAGATGATGATGAATGCAGGAACGGCGAGGCAGACATTTTATAGCTGATGGCGCAACGCCGGAAAAACATTAAGCGAGATGGTCCGTGTTGCGTCACGTGGTTATTGCCGATCGGGAAGGTTCTGTGTTGTCGAGTTTGCATCTATAAAAAGTGTCATGGCACAAGTCTATGCAATAGCCGGCATTTCTCGGACATTCTTTCAGAATCTTTGCTCTATATGTATCTGGTCTTATATGGTCGTTCATGTGGTAGTCGCACTACATAAGCGTGGACCATTGTAGCCGGGATCATTCAATTCGTCTAACCTAAGGCAGGTATGTTGTACAGAACAGTCATACCGGAGACGTGTGGATTGAATCGGATTGGGGTATGGGGCTTACAGTGCGATAGAACACTCGTCGAGTGCCAAAGGAAAGTGTTGGTAGTTGGCAGGTCTGTGCGGTGAATATATAATTCCGGCAAAGGTGGCTGTTGGCAATACAACACGAACCCAAGACAAACGATAGAGATAGACTCATAGGACCCCGACTGGAAGACATTCATCTGGAGAAGCAACTCAGAAATCAGAGGAGGGATGGTACTACGAAAGATAGGCAGATTGAACCCCCACAGTACCAAAGCATCCATAAATGCGAAGAATCAAAGTATATTTTCTGACCCAAGAGGCAGCGATTGACAAGTCATTCATTCCCTTGGCTGAGAAGCTGATCTGTGCCTCATTTAGCTGGTTTACCTTGAGGCAATACCACCCCGCTTAATCTTGAATCACCAGGTTACTGGGGTCGAGTCTTTATTCATGATGCCAAAGATTCACCTCCCTCCAACAAGGCCAGCCGGGCTAGCTCAATCGGTAGAGCGTGAGACTCTTAATCTCAAGGCTGCGGGTTCGACCCCCGCGTTCGGCTTTCTTTTTTTTTTTTTTTTTGCATTGCATTGCATTGCAATTTTTGACATTCCTTTTATAAGGATCTGCCTGCCTGGTTGCACTTTGGATCTTTTCCTGCAGAGATTGGCGTAGGTGACGCCCTCCTGGTGTCACACCAACATGAGAGAGCCTAGTATTTGTAACTAATAGAGATTACACTACATGGGTGGGTGACATGCAAAATGACCCCTCCCCCTCCAGTCGATCTGCTGGCTAGCGCTGCATGCGCGCACCATAGCAGTCGAACAGTCTTTGTGACGAGTTTCAGAATTATATAGCGTGGCGACGATTGGTTACATTGGCCAGATTTGTCTGTACGATGTGTCAATCCTGCAGCGGGCGTCCGACGCGGCGCGCAGATGGTACGATAGACAGCTAGCCTGTACATACAAGTGCAGAGATACATACCATCCCATCCCTCTCCTCCAGCTCAGGCCCCGCGTGGTCTAGACACATCCGTACCCAGGGACCACCAGGTCCGGTCGTTGCGTACAGGGATTACAACCACTTCGAGACCGCGTTCGATGCCCATGAGTCATTTTCCGATGGGTAGGCTTTCGTCGTCTTGCAGTTCGATCCGAGAAACCTCGCAACTTACATCGTCACCTTCAGCCGCCGCGCCTCCCGGTATGGTGTGATGGGCAGAAGCCGATCGTTGATTCGTCCGGGCCGAACGAAGGAGGCGTCCGCTAGCTCCCAGGCTAGACAGCTTACATGGCTAGGCAAGTGGGCGATTCCGCAGATCAGAACGAACTTTGACGCTGGTAGAAACCACCGAGGCCCGCAGCGGGACGGTCCCCAGCCAGACACATCACCCTGGATCCTGTAGCTGCATGTGCGGATTCTAGAAACCGGCTCGAATGCATTGCGTGACGCAGAACAATATTCGATATTACCGTTACAGAGTCACCGCCAGATTGGGCTCCGATAGACTCTGCAACTAGACATCTCCTAGGCGATGTCCCTAGAGATAGGTAGATTGGGATCACCAAGGACAAGTACACTCTTACTCGGGCGGCACAGACCGCAGTCCATCGACTGAACCTGGATTAGACTTGGTTGCACCGAATCTTTCGTGTGTCTTGGCTGATCCAGATCTAGACCGAGGGTGTGTGATATAGGGGGGGGGGGACTACTACTACATCTCTCTGAACAAAGCCCCTCCATCTGCGGGAGAAGCCAAAAGCAAAAAACACATCTAGGCTCCGCGAGGGGCAACTTATCTGCTTATCAACCTTGGGCCCGTAATTTTACCACCTCTAATTTTTTTTTTTTTTTTTCCTTGCAGAATTTGGTTTGAATTTTTTGAAATTTTCTTTACTCCTCCTGCTATCTTTACTTCCTTAGTACTGGACTCCAACTCTCTCTCTCTCTCTCTCTCTTTTTACCCCTCCTCCTCCCTCTTCCCCCTCCTCTTTCTTTCACCATGTCCCAATCCACCTCTCCCGATGCCTCCGCCCAAGTCGCCGGACACTCCTCCTCCCATTCCTCCAGCGCCGCCGAACTCGCCAGTCTTAAGGTAAGACTGCGCGCCGCCCTGCGCCAATTCCCGGACTTCCCTTCCCCGGGCATCCTGTTCGAGGACATCCTGCCTATCTTCGCCGACCCTTCCCTCCACGAAGCCCTTATTCGCTCTTTGGAGCTGCACATCACCGAGTCCTACGGTGGCCAGAAGCCCGATGTCATCGTCGGTCTTGAGGCCCGTGGCTTCCTGATCGGCCCTAGCCTGGCGTTGCGCCTTGGAGCCAGCTTTGTGCCCGTGCGCAAGCAGGGCAAGTTGCCCGGTCCCTGCGAGACCCAGAGCTACGACAAGGAGTATGGCCAGGATTTCTTCCAGATGCAGTCCGATTCCATCAAGCCCGGCCAGAAGGTGCTCGTGATTGACGACATTATCGCCACCGGTATGTATCTCTTGCGTTATCGCACTTCGCCGTCCCTCCAATCAACTCACCATGGATTGCAGGGGGCTCTGCCTACGCTGGTGGCCAATTGATCAAGAAGATGGGCGGCGATCTGCTGGGTTTCATCTTCATCCTCGAGCTGGAGTTCCTGAAGGGACGTGAGAAGCTCCCGGCGCCCGTGTACACCCTCCTTTCGGGCCAGGCCTAATTTGATACGGTACATGTCACGGTTTCTCTTGCCGTCTTGAAAAGTGTATTGATTCAGCGATCCCCAATTTCGCCGAATCGGAATGAGTACAAAATGCTCGCGCCGGAATATAGCGGTGTTGCCCCCCCCCAAATCCTCCACCCGACAGCCGCCACTCCCGAACCGTTCCTGCAACCGCTCCGAATCTCGGAGAGGGTTTTATCTCGCATGCCCCTGCGTTGCTGGTAAATGGTCCTGTGTTTGTTTGCGTGCAGATCGCGGACTTCGGCGGTGGGCTGGAGTCGAGCCGGGCTCACACCATTCCAAATGTTCAATCCTAATTCAACCAAATCAGTTGTCGTTCCCAATATAGACAGATACCTCCCGGCAATATGTTTCAATTGTGTCTTGCGCCTTTGATGCATTGAAGTTCATATACTGGCTTGTGATAACTTTGACCCCGTTTGCAATAATGTCTTCCTCCAGTCCTCCCCACTCGTCCAGCCTCCCCTTGCTATCTTTAGATCAGGTGTCTGCAGTATGCGACCATGCTACTCTCTGGGAATAAACCGCCTTAGAACTTCCTCGAGCCACTTCCCTGAGACCCCCAGCGCCTCCGACTCCCGGATTGCCCGATTCATTCTCCCGATGTATTCCGTCTTGGGAGGGCCAACAATCACCCGCTCCTCGTCAACGTACACAAGCACCGGTACTTCCTGCCCCTTGCCCGTCTTCAAGCGATGATCACCCTCGTCGATCCACTCGATGATTTGCGCCGGCAAATACCATTTGTTGTAGTCGCCCTCTCCCTGTTCCCGGGGCCGCACGTCAACGCCCACCTCCCCACTCCCATCTGCTTCCTCCGCGTTCTGATCCACACCCTCGTACCCGTCGAGGATGGTCTCGTCGGCCGGATCCATCTCATAGAGCACGCCGTAAACTGCATCCTCGACGCCAGAAACGGGGACCTTGCGCGCGAGGTCGCTGCGCTGTGGTCCTTCGCGCATTCCCTCTGGTGGCAGCACGTTGGCGTACCCCGCTTCACAGATGAGCCACCTCCACTTGGGCAGCAGGGCAATTGCAAGTGGCTTGGAGGAGAGACTTGGATTGACCGTGCAGCGCTGCCTCATTTGGCTGGGGGAGAGGTTAGAGCCGTACGCGAAGTAGAGATGTCGCGATTCGGCGCCGGGTTGCGCCGTGCGGGGTTCTGTGACATGGCAACTTGTTGCGGAGACTGGAAGGACAGTCTCGGATGGAGGGTTTTCGAGGTCTTTGTTGATGTGCATCTTGGATGGTCGGGTGTTGTTTTCGTCAAAGGGCTAACTGGTTCGATGACTCAAAGACTTGGTAAAGGTTGAGACTTGGCTGGTTTGTTGGACATCAGAAGGCCTAGAGACTTTGGGGCGATGATCGCTCAGGTTCGAGCAGTGCAATTAACTTGGGTACCACCTTCAATTCGACTGGTGGTCGATCAGAGTTAGATGTAAGGAACAACACGGCATCGGTGCGAGATTATGTACCTGTTCATCGGCCCGGTCAATGTGCGGGCCGATAGTCGGGCTCCGCGGGGATTTAATATCATACCGTTTCAGCCGTATATAGTGTTGAAACTAATAAAATCACAAAGCCAGTTAGGCTAAGAAGTTTGTGTTCTCACAAATAGCAGCAATGGCGGATCTGAAGACATTGTAGTTCGTATATTATCTCTCGATATATCTAGACGGGCGGCGACAGAGACATAGCAGGAAGTGGTCGTGAAGGTAGCAAGAAGTCGAATAGTCTTTTCACTTCGCTTTGTCAACAGGGTAGAAAATAAAAGTTAACCAGTTAACTACCTTGACTGTCTTTGATGTCACTGTCACTATCGGGGTTGCATAGATGATGAATTGTGGTAGCCGCCATGCAAAAGATCCGAGCAATAAATGCAACTACCATTGCACCTCTATAACTAGTAAAAGATAGAAAAAAAGAGAAAGAGAGAAGAAAAAGCAATTGTTGTTCGCCTAATAGATTTGTGATGTCTGTAGGCTCAAATCTATGTTGTTCTTCATCCTCTCTGAATACACGCGGCAAAATGATGTGAGGTCTTCAAACCTACAGTCCCATCACAGAGGGCTCGCCCTGTGTCCAAAGGATATCCAAAATCCACTTCTTGATTTTCCACAGCCCAGTTGCCTGATCCAGCACAAGATCAAGCGTATACTCCGAGCCTGCCAAAAACTTGGGACCATCGGGCTCCTTTCCCCTGCCAGGAGGACAGTGCTGCGCCACTGCGATGGCGCTAAGCGAAGCTGTTTCGGCTCCATCCTTCACTTCGATGCGAATGTTGCTAATGGTGTGCGTGGTATCCATTGGGCCGACACGAGCGAAGACTCCCTCGCGAATAGTGGTGAGATCATTCATGGATTCTCCGTTGATGACCAAGGTGACATCTTCGCCAATAAAGGACGAGTTCAAGAACTCGACATCATTGCTGTCGAAGCCTCGAACTGCACGGTACAGGGCGTCGGTGATGGCTTCGCGGGTAGTGAGAGAAGTCAGGGAGACTGGAAGGGCCATGTTGGGAGATTGGATGAAAACGAAGTATGGGATAGGTAGATGGCGGATGGAGGATGCTTGGCAGCAAAAGCTTGTGTTGCTAGCTTCCCAAGGACAATTGTCTGATTACTCGTAATTAGTTGTCAATTGATCCAGTATTTATATCATCGGTAGTCTTACCCCCTCCGAGACGGAGTTAAGAATATATTGCCGGCAAGCCGGAATTATAACAGATGTCCCATAAGGCCGAGTGGATATCTTAGTCTAACAGCAAATAGTAATTCAGATGCAAATGAGGGGCTCTCCTATCATATATACTAAAAGAATCATCTCAAGTTCGCCTGGTGGAGAATAATGGAGTTACTGCCAGTCGGCTGCAGTGTCAGACCAGCCCAAGCCACGATGTATTGTTCTTATCGAGACGAGACACCTAACGAATTGCCTTGAAAAATGGATTGCGAGTTTGGTCATATAAGGGTTGGATCAAATATTACGAGTTACATCGTGCTCGCTATGTTAAGAAAATTCAATCGCTAGACAAGTGGACGAAAGGGGGGAAACAAAAAAAAATGAAAACTATGCATCACAACAAATTCAACGCCGGGGGATCGTTCCGCTCATTCGACTTCCCACTCCGGCCATCAGGCTCTGCTTCACAATAGCATCCGCCGCAGCAGCGGCAGCCAATCTTTCCTTCTGGCGGCTGCGGTCTCGAAGGTAGCCTGTTGCTTCAGGGCGCATGCGCAAAATACGAAGGATCATGTCGTCATTGGGCTCCGCTTGAGCTTCCCGGCGCTTCTCTTCCTTAGCCTTCTTCATAGTGCCCAAGTTGCGGGCAAGCATGATACTCTTCGCACGCCGGGCTGCGGGAACACCCAGGCCACCGTGACCAGGACCTGTGGCGCCGAGGTGCGCCGGAGCAGATATACGGTTGCGATTCGCTTGTTGGCGGTTGACAGTTGCTGAGGCCATCCGCTCAGAGGTGCGAATCAAGTTGTCTGTCGGCTCAAAGTAGAAGAAATTCAAGCTTTGGATCTCGTGATACTTGGGTGATTTCAATATGTCGATAGGAACACCGTTTGTCTCTCCAGTGTCTTCATCTGGTGCATGGAAAAAGTTTAAAAGCAACACGAGCCAGCGTGACACAATATCCACTTCTTGCATCGTCAATGGCTTTTGGTGAGAAGGTTTATCGGATAGAGGAGGAACCAGTAGGCTCTCAATGGTTGCAAGCACTTCCTTCCACAGCCGGGCCATGACCATCCTCATGGCTTCGGTAGTAAGCGTCTTGTTCATGATGGCAAAATTGTCATTGAAGTAGTTGAACAGTGGTGTCAGCGCGTTCTCGATGTCTACTGGCGTGGGGCCGGTCGAAGTTGGTTGTCCTCGATTCCGGTTCAGGAAATTAGACACAGTTGAGATGCTGAGTCCGCGGGAAAGCAATGACTTTAAGGTCCGACGGGATAGACAATAACCGATATAGGCAGAAAGCTAATGGGACAAAAAAGGTTAGTCAATGCTGGGACCACAGGGACATCGGTGTTGCAAACCTTCTCGGTGATTCTTCGAGTCATGTCCCTCTCTGTTCGCTTAAGGTTACGGAAGGCTTTGCCAAAATAGAACTGGATGTCATCGCGCTCGCCTTCCATACTCACACGCAGTAGGAGACGCCCCTGGGTGTCTAGATCAAGCCAATATTCCCGAGGAAGGAAATCGCTGAAATGAACCGGGTCGAGCTTGATGGATGTTCGGCCCACATAATCGTGATCACCCACCGCATCCCAGTCCCAAATTGTGGCAATAATGTTCAAAGGACCCTGTGTTGTGATGTCTACAGCGTCTTCCCATCGAGGATTGAGGTTATTGTAAATGATACGAGTCTTCGCAATCCGTCTTTGATACTCGTCCGTCAAAACGACATATGGATCGCTGGCACCGTTCATGTCACAAGCCTTCAGATCTTCTGCTTCAACCACTTTGATCGTGAAAACGTAAGTGGTGGACTTGCGGATTTTCTTAAGCTGCGGAGGAGTATTCTTGGCGATGACATCGGCACATCCATCGACGTTGATCTCTCGTTCAAGCCTGTCCAGTTGGGAGAGAGCATACTCAATATTGTTTAACTTCACCAAGGACTATAGTCACTAGTTAGGAAACACCCAGGTAGGTTAAGTGGACTCCGTCAGAGAAATAAACATACCTCTGAGGAGAACTGGAAAGGCTCTATCTTGTCCTTGTTCGTCCATGTATCTTTGGCAAATTGCATAAGTTTCTCCTGAGTGGTTTGGTTCAAGGCCGCCTCTTGTTCTGGTGTGAGGCGGTCCATTTCTCGGGCAAACATCTGCTCCAGAGATTCACAATATTTTGCGACTCCTTTCCCGATTGAATTGGAAAGAGCCGTCATGAATTTGGCATACTGAAGGTCGTCGTCCCACTCGAGGTGCACCAAATTCTCCACGACTTGATTGAACGACCGGAAAATATCAATTACCGACACACTGTGCCGGGAGTCTTCAGGGATGTCGTCGGCCATTTGATCAGCACGGACAGTGAAAGCATCCTGTCTGGTAGCTTGATTGACCCATTCCATGACACTCTGGTCAGTCAGACGCAGCCATCGCCACACGAACTCTTCCAAAAGGCTTTCCACATGGCATGGGAATGGAACACTGGCATATATTAGCAGATTTATCAATGATTCCGAGGGCACGGAGGTGCATACTCGGGGATTGTGTTGATGAAGAGACGCCTGATTGTAGCAAGCTGCCTGTACATATCAAATCCATCCTCAATATCTATGTCTTCACCCGTAGACTTGGCCCGATCGATGATTCGGATGACCATTTCGTTAGCATCCTCGGCGAACATAGGAAGCACATTGGAGCAAAGGGTGGTATAAGGATTGACACTGCTGTGGTTAGACTGTTTTCATTAAAAAGAGAGGCTGGCGTTTTCACTCACCCCATGATTTCAGGGTTGTTTCTGTAACGTTTCTGGATCTTCTGTGCAAGTTTAGAGATCGCGTCACCCAGCTGAATGACATGATCCACTTGCCAGGACTCTTGGACGACAGGCACCAATTGACTCAGAAGACTTTGATATCTCTCAGTTGCTTTTTGAGCGAGGCCATCCTGCACATATGAGCAGAACCTGTCGATATCTTCCGGGTCCTCTGTGTAATTGGGATCCATTTGAATGTGATTCTCAAGGATGTACATCACGGGCCCAAGTGGGCGAGGTTTTGTCTCAAAACAGTCCATCATGACGTCGTAAAGCTCACGCAACAATGCCTCATGGAGCTTGGAAAGGAGCTGTTGCATCGATTGAAGGTCATGAATGGTCCACTTTCGCCGGTCAAAGACAGAAGAGGCCACGAAACTACTGCGTTTGCTCCGATTCTCCGAGGGCGGCGATTCTTTCACAAAGATAAACGCCGAATCCAAAGTGCTGAGATCGATTTCGTTATCAACAAACTTGGTTTGCATCACGTCAAGGAATAGCACGATGCGAGAGAAATTGGGAATTCGCCAGCGGAGGCAAATCTCATTGAGCATTTCCGTAGACTGCTTCGACAGCAGCTTCATAGATGGCGCATCGGAGGTGGCCTGGGTGGCTTCTAGTTCCCGGTCTCGGAGGTCATGAGTTAATGTCTGGGACAATATAAATCTGTACACGCCCCGGGGATCTGATGGAATGAAGGTATATGTGTCGGACTCTTCAGAGTCTGCATCGGCCCCCAAAGAAAGTGAGCTGAGGTCGATTGATTGATCAATAACATATGAAGTCCTGTCGGCACGACCGGAGGAGGTTCTTGACAGGTCATCGTCGACAGGCGTTGAGTTGAATTGAGGCAGGGATCCAGGTGTGCTCTTAGCCAACTCAGGATTGGACTGTACAATTGCAAGCATCATCTGCGAGAGGTCGGGACCCTCGCTCTTTTTCCAGCTCTCATAAGCCTCATCAGTCTCAAAGTCCTCCCTCGACAGTGTCTTACGGGTCTGAAGATTCAGATGTGCTTGGTAAGTCTTGAGATCTTGCAGTGCTGCTTTCTCAGTCCAAGTTGACTTGTGTTTGTCGATTTCCGACTGGGCCTGAGAGGTTGTCATTTTGAAGACCTTGGCCACATGCTGTACAAGAGGCATGTCTTTGACATTGTAACTCAATGGAGCAACAACCTCAGTTGTCGATGCGGTACCATTCACTTCCATTAAATCCTGGTCCTGCAGCAGAAGCTTGTTCTCGAGGACGGACAGTCGGTTGGCCAGCTCTGGACGGTCCTTCGACCAGTCGTTGCTCTTCAATATCAGTGCAAGTAGACGGACAAAAAGCGCAACATGCCGGTCCACCATAAGCTTCCAGCTGTCATCATCGTGTTCCTTGCCCTTGCCCAGCTCCTTGATCGCGTTCGAGTAGAAGATCAGAACCAGATCTTCCGCTCGGCGGTCCTTCTCCATGCGTTTGCGGAACGAGTCTTCCTTCAGCACATTGAGGAAAGCGGCAAATGTGCGCACCACCAAGTGGTCCTGATATTCCTTTCTCTTTTCCTTCCCAATCAGCACCCCGGTCAACCGTTTCTCTAACTCTGCCACGAAACCATGTGGGATCCTCGTGCTCTTGGAATCGCGCACGAGCGAGAAGTCACTCATCAGGTCATGAATGGAAGTCGAAGATCGCTTTGGCCGCGCCGGCGCGGACGGTGCATTCTGGATGCGGCGGGAGCGAGGGTGCAGGAGATAGGCGAGGTAGGCTACGCGGAGAGCATGGCTGCATGCGACATTGGCGCTGAGTGGTCGGCGTCTCGAGACAGAAGAGTTGCGCGAATGGCGGCCCTCATTTTGGAGGCTGTTGATCCGTCGGTTGACTCCTCGGGACTGGCTAGATGCGGTCGACATGAGGCGGTGCTCTGACTTCGTGCAAGGTTCGGAGGGGGGAAGCAAGTGGAATGCGGGACCATGGATGGAGGTGGACGCAGACCACCAGCCAGCATCCGCAGTTGAAGAAGTGTTGGCGACCTTTTTTTGGTGTCTAAGGGGAGAGGCGCTTGGCGGAACAGGAGGGGGCGGAGATGTTTCGAATGTTTACTGGGAAGAAAGGAGGGAGGGGAACGGTGAAACAGCGAGCTCCCGAACTGACGTAGGCGCCCACACCAAAAATAACGAACAGCGATATCTGGAAGTCTAAAGGCAAAAATCCAGTACCATCAGCTACCAACCGTATTGTGGCGCTCATAAGTATGTACAAAGTCCAACCCTCGTTGTCTTCCCCCTTCTCCCTTGACCGGTTGATCCACCCGGGCGCTACTGAGGATGTCCGCAATCGCAATGCAAGGGCAACCCATGCTAACCTTACTATTGAAGTTATATCCAGAAATGTTCTCGTCGTTCAAACAAATTGTGTGAACGAAGTCTGGAATTCATCTACATTCTTTGTTCATATCCCCTGTATTGGTTGCACCTTTGTCTTAGGGCTGCATTTGCAGTATCATACCACTGTGGCCTCAATTCAGATTGAAGCTTTTTCGACAGGTTGCGAGCGGGATTGAAAGAAACCGATTTGAGCCATTGTCGGGACTCTTCTCGTGGACTGATCCAACATGTGTAAAGAGCACGGAACACTTGTCTCGGCAAATCGACCAGGAGACGTTCGAGTGGCGCCGAATATAGGAAACAATCATATTGGTATTTACACACGCAACAAAAAAAAAGACGTCTATCACCACTTGTCCTCAGCAGCCTTGCGAGCCTTGAATTGGTATCAAAGTGTTAGCATCCTGAACCGACGACCGTCTTCTTCAGCAGTAATCATTACGTACCGGCACCGCATTTGGACCACCCAATTCCTTTTCCAAACCACCCTCGTAGGTCTTGGGAACGCTGGGCTTGTCAGGGTAGTAAAGGCTGACAACACCGCAAAGACTGAGGAAGGTAGCGACGAACACACCCAGGTGGAGGAAACCCTTGCGGGGTGTGACGTGAGTATATTGCTCAGGACTGAAGACACCGAGGATCTCGTTCTCCTCATGAACCGGCTCGCCAAAGTTGCGCTTCTCTTGCTGATCCCACCAACCACCGTAGGGATCTCTGAAGGCGCGCTTCACACGGGGAGGATTCTGATAGTTGCCATTCTATCACGTTGTGAGGATCAACCCAATCGCGGTATAACTCGACAGGAAAGGCCATACCTGCAGCGGATCTTCAATTTCGGTGGCACGGAGAGTCGGCATTTGGGAGAAGGCCGCGCGGGCGGGAATGGCGTAGCGGCCAGCAACCTGGGGCAGGCGCCGGGCTAGGATCCGTTGGGACAGCATCTGTATCAAGAACTAAGGATCAATAATTGGTCGGAGAGAACGAAATTGAAAGCCACAGAATAAGGAAAATACTGACAGCTCTGCCGAAAGACCGGAGACAAAGGAAGGTGGGGAGGAAGTAGACTTGAACTGTGTGAGTGCAGGGTTGATGATGGAAACGGAGGTTTGCGGCACGGTCACCTAAGGCATCGACAGGCATCCACGCGCGGCGCGCTTACAAGTCAAGTGTCGCCCCGACGAAAAAACCACTTCCTCACCTATTTCCCCTATCGTGCTCGTTTTTCCGTCCCCATCCACGCTGCCGTGCCAATAAGCATGCCAAACTTCTGGTGGCACCTTGACTCGATTATAGACACTTATTGATGCCAAAATAGTTCTCCCCGACTCCGCCATCGTTGGGATAACCGGGGTCATTTGCGAAGAAGGCCCCTGTCGTCCGCGGCTAAAAGTCATGCAAAACGGCAGCCCGAATGGCCCATCACCCCAAGATGATTTCGTAACGCCTGTGCCTGATTCCCCACCTCTCGAAGCCTCAGTTTTGGAAAAACCGCCCGATTCTGGCCCCTACGAGTCGATCCCTTCCGAGCCGAAAGACGATGAAGCTAGCCATCAACTGGAAGGACCGCCATCAAAGAAACGAAGGCTGACTGACTCGACACCGTCGCGCCGTTCCACATCCCGACCGCCATCGCCGCCCTGGAAGAAGGCCGGCGCTGAGGGGCCGACATCGTTTCTCGTAGAGGGCCGGCGCAGATCGTCGCGGACGAACGCGGTTCCCTTGGAATTGCAATCTCAATCCGACAAGCGACACACTAGGGCGGCACAGAAAACATATGTGAAGAATGATCGAGGTGGCGCGAAACCAGCCACGTCCTCTCCGCTGGCCGTGACGCAGTCGCGTGCCCAGGTCAACGGGAAGCCAGGTGGCAAAGTGACTATCAATGGATCTCCCAGGACGGGGTCATCGAAAATCGCAGTCGGAAAACAGCCACGCGTTTCGCAATCCCCAGCGCCAAAGCCCGCGCATTCGCGCACTCGATCTCGAAGCTCCGGTACCTTAAACCGCCCTCGCCCTGCCCTTAACGGCGCTAGTCCCCGCCAACTTCGCGATCGCTCTTCCCTTTCGACAGGTTCATCCGCGACGCCTGGTTTTCTTGATGATACGAATACAAATGAGAACGAGCTCGAGCAAGGGTCGCATGTCATCCAACGGCTTCGAATCAAAGTGAAGAAGCCCATCCTTCCAATCCGTCATCCTGGGCATGTGTCTAGCAGAAAGTACGAGTCTTTCAAGGAATGGGTGGATCACGAAGATGCCCCAAATTTGTTGTCATCGGAGGAGGCCGTTGAGGAGGCTCAGAGACGAGGTCAAGTTCTGACTGCTGTCGAACCCGGCGGACCCTTGAGTTCTGAAGTTTGCTCAGCATATATTACGGAGCAGCAGGAGGAGCCACTCCCGCAATATTCGCACCAGGATCACTTGGTGGCACATGCGCTATACTTTCAGAAACTGTTGGACAAGGAACACAAACGCCACCGGCAAACGGCCAAGTTGTTTGCACAATGGTGCGCCGATGCCTACAGGAAGCGCCACAAGAACCCGGAAGACATTCTTCGAGAGCAGCAGGAGGAGGTCCGCGGGAAGCGCAAGCAGCTGGCTAAAGATCTCCAAAAGATGTTTGACTTGGCACGCGCTGAGATTGACCGCGCACGCCTTGCGCGCTGGGAAGAGGAAAGGAAGGTGCAAGACCAGCAAGCTCTTGATCGTGCGATTAGGAAATCCACTATGCTCTTTGAAAAGCGACGATCAGAGATACTGGGCGAAGTTCCCAGCGATGGCCCCGCCTCTAGTGAAGATGAGGACGGGGAGACAGATTATTCGTCAATTGCTTCCGGGGCTGACAATGAGAGCAACATGTCGACGTCAGAGTCTGAATCTGACAATGAGGCTAATGCGGATGATGATGCTGCATTGACTGCCGAAGAGCTCCGATTGAAATATGCCGGTCTGCCCGCCGATGACACCCCTGACCAATTATCCGTGGTCTCCGGCGCCACGGCTCTCGATAGTGAGGCTGTTTCAGATGAAACTGGTTCTCATATCACACGCGCAGATGCCCAATTGGACGACGTTGATTCGGTCATGATAGACGATAGTGACGAATCAACCGACATGGATGATGATATGGGTGATAGCGATGAAGAAATAGGCTCGAGTGAAGAGGAGTCTGACGAAGGGCGCGACGGGTCGCCTGGATTGCTCGGGTTCTTTTCCTCAAACGACATTGCTAAGCCTGAAGTCGAGAATCACACAAATGGGGAAACGATTGATGACGAGCAAGATGAGGACGTGAAGCTAGCATCCGAAGCTGAGAACGAACTCGAAGATCCTGATGAGGTTTCTCTTGTGCCCAACGGGTTGTCCTTGGTTGGACTGTCTGAGGATAACATTCCGGATGCTCTTGAAGCGTCCGACGCCACTCCCGCGGAAACCGAAGATGTCTCCATGGCCGACACTCCAATAGAGGCTCAGCCTATCGATGCAACACTCACCGAGTCTATTGCTGCTTTTGAAGCAACAGATTCAGCTGAAGAAGCCAATCAGCTCCAACCAGCTGATGTGGAGCCTCTTCATGACAACCGACCTAGTGGAGAGGTTTCTAGTGAAGCCTCGCCAGGGACTTTTGCAACCAAGCCTTCTGAACCCGAGTCAGTGTCTTCCTACGAACCTACAGCAGAAAAGTCGTTGCAGGCAAGCCATTCGCCAGCGCCCGGTCTAAAGACACCGATTCCCCATCTCCTTCGTGGAACGTTGCGTGAATATCAGCACTACGGATTAGACTGGCTTGCGGGTCTTTACAATAATCATATCAATGGTATCCTCGCCGATGAGATGGGTCTCGGTAAAACCATCCAAACTATCGCTCTGCTGGCTCATCTCGCTGTGGATCATGGAGTTTGGGGCCCGCATCTGGTGGTTGTGCCCACTAGTGTTATGCTCAACTGGGAAATGGAATTCAAGAAATGGTGCCCTGGTTTCAAGATCATGACCTACTACGGCAACCAGGAGGAGCGCAAACAGAAGCGTCGGGGCTGGACCGATGACAACGCATGGAACGTGTTGATCACTTCGTATCAACTGGTTTTACAAGACCAACAGTCTCTGAAGCGGAGGAACTGGCACTACATGATTCTGGATGAAGCGCACAACATCAAGAATTTCCGGTCACAAAGATGGCAGGCCCTTCTCACATTCAGGACTCGAGCGAGACTCCTTCTGACTGGTACCCCGCTTCAGAACAACCTGACCGAACTGTGGTCTCTTCTGTTCTTCTTGATGCCATCTGATGGTGACGGTACTGGCATTGAAGGATTTGCGGACCTCAGAGATTTCTCAGAGTGGTTCCGGCGACCGGTGGAACACATCTTGGAGCATGGAAGAGAGACAATGGACGACGAAGCTAAACAAGTGGTCACCAAACTCCACACCGTCCTTCGTCCTTATATTCTCCGTCGACTGAAAGCCGACGTCGAGAAGCAGATGCCCGGCAAGTATGAGCACGTCTTTTATTGTCGACTCTCGAAGCGCCAGCGGTTCCTCTACGATGGATTCATGTCGATGGCCCAGACAAAGGAAACACTTGCGTCCGGCAACTTCCTCTCCATTATTCACTGCCTCATGCAACTCCGCAAGGTCTGCAACCACCCCGATCTCTTCGAGACAAGACCAATCTCCACCTCATTCGCCATGCCGCGATCTGTGGCTACGGATTACAGTGTGAAGGAAACCCTTGTCCGGCGGAGGCTGCTCTTTGATCACCCGCTCACGAAGGTGGATTTGGACTTCCTCAACCTGGCACCTGTGTCTAGGGAAGATATCTCGCGACGATTGGCCGACGACAGCATCCGACTGATGGCGTTGGGGCCTTTTAAGGCTCTTCGGGAACGTCAGTATAACCGCACCAATTGGAAAATGGATTTCGACGGATCTGAGATGGAAACGATTTTGGAATCTCTAGAGAACGCCAGCAGGAAACGGAGAATGGCCGAATTAGAGCGGTGTCTGTACTTCGAGTCGAAGCGCCATGGTCGCCGCCCTGTGTATGGCAGCAGCCTGGTCGAGTTCCTGCGAGCGGGAACTAGTAAGGAGCATGCGCTTGCCAATGCGCCTCTTCGCAAGCGCAATATGGCCGAGTGGCTTTCAAGCAGGTCATCCGTCCTTGCTTCCATGATCCTGACTATCGAGGAGCGAGCCCACGAGATGGATGGCTACGTGCAACGCTTTGCCTGTGTTACCCCGGCTGTGGTGGCCTTTGGCATGAAAGAGGCCGCTCTGACTCCGGTCGAAACTCGACTGTTGACCAATACATCTAAAGAGCAACCTTACGACCCCTTCCATGAAGCTCGCATGCGTCTCTCCATTGCCTTCCCGGACAAGAGGTTGTTACAATATGACTGCGGCAAGCTGCAGCGCTTAGACAAGCTGCTCCGCGATCTCAAAGCTGGCGGGCACCGTGCCCTGATTTTCACCCAGATGACCAAAATGCTGGACATTCTGGAGCAGTTCCTCAACATTCATGGGCATCGCTACCTGCGTCTCGACGGAACTACAAAAGTTGAGCAGCGGCAGATGCTGACAGAGCGGTTCAACAGCGATCCTCGCATTCTGGCCTTCATCCTGTCGAGTCGATCGGGCGGTCTCGGTATCAATCTTACGGGTGCCGACACCGTCATTTTCTACGATCTGGATTGGAATCCGGCGATGGACAAACAGTGTCAAGACCGTTGCCATCGAATTGGTCAGACCCGCGACGTGCATATCTACCGTTTTGTGTCGGAGTATACCATCGAATCAAATATCCTTCGCAAAGCCAACCAGAAGCGCATGCTGGATGACGTTATCATCCAGGAAGGCGAGTTCACTACGGACTACTTCACCAAGCTGGATGTGCAGGGGATGATTGAGAGCGACGAGCGTGATGGTCACGACGAAGCCAGCGCAGCAATGGATCGTGTACTAGGAAACCGTGTCGCAAGCGGCTCCCGTGCTTTCGAGCAGGCCGAGGACAAGGAGGACATCGATGCGGCCAAGAACGCACAGAAGGAGCTGGAGCATGCCGACGATGGCGACTTCGAGGATCGCAGCGTCTCGCAAGGCACTCCCGCACAGACGGGGACACCACTGGCCACCGCGGACGACGGCTCCCAGGTTCCCCCCTCCGTCTCGGCCGAGGTTCTTCCTGGTGACATCGACGACTACCTGCTCCGATTTATGGAATGGAACATGCGCGACGAGCCCTTGGTACTGCCACCGGACAAGAGCAAGAAGTCCAAGAAGGGCAAGGAGCACCACCTCAAACGGCGCCGCTGATCGCTGCCCTCACCTCGGCCACGGGATTCCGTCCGCCTCGTCCTTCCGAGGTTCCGCCTTTTCTTGCACTCGCTCACACACTTTCTCCCTCGACCGTTTCACCATAATTCAAATTCTCTCTCCGGCGACATCCTAATCCCTGTACTCTGGTTTGCCGGAGTTGACTACCCGATTGAGCGTATATCGTCTTCCTTTTCCTCTGGGTCGATCTATACTCCGCCCTCTTCCCTCCATACCTTTTCCCTCCCCTTTTTTTGGTTCGATTAATCTTGCACTGCGTTGGCGTGTGGGTCTACTTTGTTTATAATACTGTTGCAAAGAGAGGAGAGAAGAGAACAGGGCGAACGGGCGCCATGAGAGTCAAACCCGAGATGGTTGAAGAGTCCGTCTGAGTAGAATCTGGGAACAGCGTTGGCCCGATCAGCCTCTGGACCTCTTTGGGGGATTCGACCGGGCTAAAGCGTGGTGAGCCTCGCGTTCCTTCATAGCGTTCCCACATCTCGGTCGTCGTCCATACAACACTACTGCAGCCGTGACAATCGACATTGCACGAAGATCCTCTTTTCGCAGATCCACTTGGAGAAGCCTAACAAATTAAATCCGCTCTCCACTACATGCAAGAACCAAGCGCTTCAATGTATAGGTAGGCAGTAGGATAGCCGACCACCCCAGGCATAATTAAGGGTCTCTTGGTACTTGATGACTGAGTTGCCATCCGAAGTGATCTTCCGATCGGAAATGGTGACAAATAATGCTTAAATTAGAATCGCCGCACGGGGAATATACTCCTCTGGTCAAGTGGATCGAAACTAGAGAGAGGGGGGAGAATCATCATCAGATCGTATATCGCTCGTCTCGCTCATCTCCTCTCGGCCCAGCACCCCGGGTCGGGGTTGCCAGCGGGCGTTGTTGGGATGCAGGAGGGAATCCCGCGATATTTCATTTAGCCCAGTGCTTTCTACATGGCGGACGTCACGGATGCGGACTCATGTTTGCCTCCGTGCTTCAGGTTGGGGTGATTGCGGTGATTTTCTTGGCCTTTTTGCGAGAGCCAGAGAGAAGCCTCGATGTGAGGCAATTCGCCGCTGCCACATGCTATGGTATGAGGTGGGTTCTCTACCCGTGGTCGCGTGGGGTTCTAGAAGGCTGGTGTCGCTTTCGGTGGTCGTGGGGAAAAGAAAAAGGGAGGAAATGGTATTGGATTGTTGAAGGACTACGTGACCTTGCCGTGACCATCGGTCTACCGGAGCAGACGGCCAGATGACGGAGAGTCCATTGCTCGGGAATACCCAAAGCAGGGGATACCCAACGCAAAGGAGCAAAATGATCCGATTCCAAGTTCCACCACAACATATGGAGAGGGATCGCGACATCGTCCCAGTCGATCCTTTCGGGGTCCGTCGATCTTCCCCCTCGTTCCCACCGCCTCGGCCAGGCTCCGCTAAACAGCCAATGTTGCAGCGGCTCTCCAGCGCATGTGCTGGAGAGCCGCTGCAAAACTGGCGAGACCCGGCGCGGTTGGAAAACCTGACACGGTAGGAAAGTTAGGAACCCAAATAAGGGTTTCAGGAGGCACGCAGCACCTCGGCGCTGGGTGTGGTCTGCTGCTGGATGGGCACGGTTAGGTTGTCAAATGATGGTAGGGCTCGGTGGAGAAGCAGGGAAATGAGGGAATACGATGGAGATACGATGGGGCGATTGGAGTCAGAGAAACGGCAAACCTTGCTGCAGAAGCCCAGCGTCCATGGTTCCTGTTCTGCACGCCTCACCGAGCTTAACCACCACGGAGACCCGACCGTGCAGTATGGAGTGTCGCCGAGTATTCTCCAACCCATAAGAGATCATCCGAGGCCTGTACAGAAGAGGCACAAGATCCACCATCGAGTGATGGTGCGGGATTGTGACTGGCCGAGGGAGTCTCGCAGATGAAATTCCCCATCCGGAGAGACTCCCGGATGATTTGGGGTAGCTTGGGGGAATGTCGGAGATATACTCTCCATGAGCTGCGGGTGCGATCCACGGAAATCCGGAGATCCTATTTGTGTTCATGACAAGCGACCGCGATGATTGCTCGGGTTCAGAAAAGAAAAAGTAGGAAGCGAGCAGCTTGATTGGCCTGGGCGATAGCGTGAAAGAGGGAGCCAGAACAGGATGCGTATACACCGAGTGTCTAGATGTTGTGAGACGCCACCAGTTGATGGAAAGGAGTCGCAGCGCAAAACACAGATAACAAAAACATCAAGCCCGAGCGTATCAAGCTCGAAACACTGGAAGATTGGCCAAAAACCTCGCTAGCTCTCATCTCTATCTCCGCGGTCTTTTGCGTTCTTTGACAGCGGGGAATGGCCAGGGATGGCGAGTCAAGCATAATCCTGTTCCAATCGCCGATCTCCACGTCTTGCGAGGACCACCAGCCTCAACTCCATTGGCCCAAACCCTGACCAGACAAACAAAGGAACGGTTAGGACTTCGGTGCCTTGCCGGCATGGCAGTCGGCGACTACCAAAGTGTAACTTCCAGTTCCAATAGTCACGGCATTGGCGGTTGCTAGTCAACTCCCGAGGAAGGCCCCCAGGCTGAGAATCCATAGGAAACTGGCTCAAAGGTCGGGGGAAAGATGACACGGCCTATCACCATGGCACATGAAAATCCTCCACCGGAACAAGAGTTGACAGTTCTTCATTGCGCAGAGCAAGTGTGATATATGCAGCCGCGAGAACGCAGCGCGTCCGAGTGATTGGCGATAGCTCGTGGGAAGCGTGGACGCTGTGCAGGATGCAGAGTGGCGACTTTGGCTGCCGGGCCCGTGCCTCCTCTTTGTGCCCGGTATCGCTGCTCTCCAGGTGTCAACCGCGAATCCTTTCCGATTTCCCCGTAGGCACACCCTTGGGGGAAAGCCCAAGAGCACTTAACGCCCTTCCTCTGTAGGGTAATAAGTACCCGCCTGCGAGAGAGGCTCTGTGCTCTGTGCTCACAGGTGGCCGACGCTGGAAGATCCACTCTATCCTCTATTGAGGACCCAGGAAGATCGTAGAGGATCCACTGCCCGGTCGATTGGCGCTCTCACGAACTGCTGCTCCACGAATCGCGTCATCATTGGTCTCATCTGAGAGGGGGCTTGCACTAGACAGGCACCATACCGCTTAGCTTGTTAGCGGCTTCGGCCCAAGGCAGCACACGCTGATCATAAAGGGGGTAACAAGAAAGGTATCATTATATAGGGAAACATGGTGGAATATGGAGACGCAGAATGCCAGAAGGAGAGGGGAGCAAGGCCTGTAGTCTGTAACAGGCGTTGGTGTCTCTTGGAGCGTGGTGGTGGTGGTGGTGGTGTGTGAGGTAGTGTACGTACATAGCTCCGTAGGAGGCGAACTGGTTCGACCCAGCCGTTCGGTCCGTGGTCGCTCCCTCGCGGCACGGGGAGGATGGGGAGGGGAATCGTGTTTCGCTCCTCCCATGAGAAGGGGATTCTCCTTGTTCTCCATATTCCGGATGGTAAAATCGGCTGTTGGAATTGGAATTGTTCTGAATTTCTGTCGTTCCCACGCGTCGGTATACATAATATCGATCCCAACCAAGGTTTGAACCGCCCAACGGTTCTGATAATCTCCTTTGGGAGAGACATCCGGTCAAGAGTCCACCAGAGTCACTGCGTGAGGATCCCTGTCCGGCGATGATCGGCGACCATGGCTCTTGAGATCCAGCCGAAACTAGCAGTTGGCACAGTGGAGTCCGGGCTGGGGGAAGACGAGGAGAGTGGCTTATCTGGGCCTTGGAGCTTTGCCCTCACGACGCCGGCAAGATTAGTCTGGTACCGGAGCCGATGCAAATTAGATGGATGGGCGAGTGATTCCCATCTTCGTGATATCGGTCCGATCTTGCTGGTGGTTGCGAAACCACCAAAGTGATCCTGCTGTCGGATAGATCAACTAGGGAAGAGAGAGCGAACAAGGGAGAAAAGCAAGTGCAACAGGCACCGCAGACTGTCAGCTGTCATAGTCCCGCTCGAGATGATCAGTCACTTCCGCGTCTTTGTTCCAGGAGAGCGAGGCTAACTCGTGGGTATGCGCCAAGCACTCAACTGGGGATAGTTGGCTGGCGCTGCTGGGAGCGATGGCGCGAGATGTCAATGATCCACCAAGCCCTGAGGATCGCCGCAGATCCGAGGACACCGCACCACGTCAAGCATCGTCATGCCAATCCCGAGATGATCGACCATGCGTGCTGGAATCGACGCCACGGGGGGCGGACTGGACGTTAGTAGTGATAGACCCGGCACCGTGGGAGATTATCAAAGTGATCCAGACCCTAAGACGCACTGGTCGAGTCCATATCACTCCTCCCCGGAACTCCGCTTCTCTTCCTCTCTTAGACTTCCCCGTCGCCCGGCTTCTTCCTATTTTATCCTGCTTGGCCCCCTCCCTCTTCCTTCCTTCATTGCTCTCTTGGCTCTGTACTCGTCTCAATTCCTCCTCTCCCAAGTTCCCAGGATGAAGACTTCGATATCGTCCGATGTGTGGGAGAAGAAGAAGGCGTTGATCGCCAAACTCTACATGGAAGAAGAATGGCCGTTGAAGCAGGTCATTAAGCAGATCCGATCTGATGATTTCAACCCCAGGTTGGTCTCCCCGTTTCTTTTCCCGGTCTCTTGTTCGTCGGCCCGTCTCATCCTAACGCACTTCTGCCAGTGAAACTCAACTTCGAAGTCGGCTGAAGAAATGGCGCGTCACTAAACCATCTCGTCAGACTCGCAAGAAGCCGCAAGGCTCAGAGGACGCTGACTCGGAGAGGGATGTCACGGGTTCTTCGTCGACTTCCCCACGAAACCACCGGCCATCTCCCGCTGTCAAGGAGAGCTCAACCACACACCCAGACTGGTCGGGCGCACATCCAGTCTATGCACCACCAGAGCTGCAGTCGCAGGCTGACCATCAACATCATACCAAGTGGAATGCTCCACTGGGTGCCCAACAGTTGACCCCGAGCCCGTCGGGTGAACATGGTTTCGTCTCAGACCGAGTCCCCTCCTTCGCAGACCCAAGCCCAGTCACCACGTCCTTCGAGCAACCTGCTCGGACATCCTCGGTAAACGAGGGTCCAGTGCTGAACACTACCTCTGCTATGACACCGACTTATGTTACATACCCTCTCTCGCCAGACTCGTGCATCCTCAGCCCTGGGTCAACCGCAACTCCCGCACTTGCACAATGGCCCCCTCGTTCTTTTTCAGCCGATCTGGGTCTTAACCCCGCTTTGCACCCGGGGCAATGGTACAACGTGCCCTTCGAGCCTGTCACTCCTCCGCCAGGCGTTCCTCACTCCGCTCCTTTGGCGCCTCCCGCTGGTTACCGGGACCAGATGCCTGTGGTCGTCCCGCCAGTCCCCGGAGTGTTCTCTCCTGAATTTGCTCAATATATCGGCGAGGCAACTGAGTACCATGACTACGACCTTAAGCCATCAAAACGTGCCATGTCCCTTCAGTATGACTTTACTGGTTTCCACGGCCCAGGCCGGCCGGACCAGACCGATCGGAAAAATGCCCCTGTTCATGGATTATCACCTCCAGCCATGATGTCTCTACCTACATATCATTTTAATGGAACGCACACTGGGATGTGTGCGCCCATCGCCCCATACATGAGCCATGAACCTATACTGCAGAAGCACCCGAGTGTCGGTTACTGATTATTGTTATTGACGGCCTGTCGTGATGTTGTGTGATACCTTTTATGTTCTCTCTTTTCGTTTCGTTCTCCGACTTTCCTGTTCAATTCTGCGAAATTGGGGTGGTGATCTGTATTCAATACATCTTGTATCACATACTCGGTGTTGAACTGGGTGGGGAGGCTGATCTGCTCTATTCTCCGGCGTTGGTTGGGTGGTTTTTTCGTCTATTGATACCTCCGGCGTACCTTTCGCCCTCTGCTTTTCAAAATTTATGTGATTGAGGGATCTTAATGCCTGGTACCTGATGTTCTCTTTTTTTTTTTTTTTTTTTTTTGGCTCGTCTGTGCCTGCTCCTGCCAAGTCAATTAGTTATCCGAGATCCAACCTCGGCATTTTCGCGCGGGGAAAGCTGCCCCAACTTCGACATTCCTCAACCCCATTCGACTTGAATCCTCCCCCATCCTCCAATCTCGAATTATCCAAAATCCAGATAGGCTGCAAGAAAGCTCGATCCTCGAAAACCCCACTCTCTCGAGATGCGCGCCATTCAAGTCAGCGAATATGTTAAGGTGCGCATTACCCCGGGGGTATACCTCCACACTCTCTAAATTTGAGCTCATATCAATCCCCGGTTTCTAGGGCCCTCTGGACCTTCACGTTTCGGACGTCCCGACTCCAAGCTTAGCTGCCGACAAATATCTAATTGAAATCCACTCCGCTGGCACCAACTTTTTCGACATTCTGCAAATCCAAGGCAAATATCAGCACCAACCCCCATTGCCCTGGGTGGGTGGCGCCGAGTTCGCCGGCACAGTAGTCGCCGTCCCAGCCTCCTTCCCATCCCCAAAGTTCAAGATCGGCGAGCGCGTGTTCGGCGCAACGCAGGGTGCATATGCGACGCATGTGCTTGCGCCGGAGCCGGCCCTGCTCCCCGTGCCAGCCGGCTGGAGCTTCGAGGATGCCGCGGGACTGTTCGTCACGGCACCGACCTCGTATGGGGGTCTGGTGCACCGTGCCGGCGTGAAGGAACGAGACTGGGTCCTCGTGCATGCCGCTGCTGGCGGTGTCGGGCTCGCTGCTGTGCAGGTCGCCAAGGCCAAGGGCGCCACGGTGATCGCGACGGCGGGCACGCAGCGCAAGCGGGAGATCGCGAGCGACTTCGGTGCTGACTATGTCGTCGACTATACGAATAAGAACTGGCCGGAGGAAGTGAAGAAGTTGTGTGCGACGCACCGAACTGGGAATGGGAAGGCCGGGGTTGATATCGTGTATGATCCTGTTGGCATGATCGAGGCGAGCCTGAAGTGTGTTGCATGGAATGCTCGCCTGCTTGTGATTGGCTTTGCGGCGGGCAGGATCGAGAAGGTTGCGCTGAATCGGGTGCTGCTGAAGAATGTCAGTCTGGTTGGGCTACATTGGGGCCAGTACGCCCACTTCGAGATAGAGACGGTAGACGCTGTGTGGAAAGGGATTTTTGATCTCGTTGCACAGGGCAAGTTCCGTGGCACTGCGTTCAAAGATGAGAGCTTTGTTGGGTTGGAGAGTGTGCCGAGAGCGTTACAGGCACTTGGGGGGCGGGAGACTTGGGGAAAGGTGGTGGTCAATGTGCTTGGCGATGAGAAGGCGAAAAGCAAGCTTTAAGTCATTGATGACTCTGTGGTATATCGGTATGTGTGGATTGCATAGAACGGTTCCGGTTTAATTTCATACATTCCTTGAGTAATACTCGATGTCCAACGGAGTCATAATGTAGATAATGTAGAATGAGTAATGTAGGTGCGCAAGGAGTCATGCTCTCGTAGAAACGAACCCTTAAAAAGGAGACTCGAGCAAGTGAAACATGAACTATGAAGGCCCTTGAACTTGCTCTGGCAACTCGGAAAAGAGAAAAGCACAGGGACCTCTAGCGAGGAACCCCCAGCTCACAATTCAGCTCCAGTCAGTCACAGCCACAAGACGTAGCGTTGTGTTGACAGTCCTTCGAAAAGGGTCCGTGAGAAGTCCAATCAGGACTGGGACAGCTGAATTGGAGAGTTGCGGCATACAGTATAGTGTAAGTGTTGGATTGGGAGGTTGGGAGGGAGGTGCGCGCATACACGCAAGGTGACGGAAGATGACTGAATAGAGCAATGTTAGTTGAGGCAATCACGCAGCTGAGAGCATATCATTGAGCTCGGAAAGTGCGCCAAACACGGCATCAGGTCCTGACGCGACATTGGGATCGCGATGGAGGAGAGAAAATCTGGATGATCCGAACGGGAACTTCCAACCCGGGGCGGACTCGCTTAGCTCTTAGTCAGCAAACGGGAGCCCGCCCTCGGAGATCCAAGACTTGTCAGTTTGGGGAAAGCTGGGCTGAATTCCTTAGGAGCAAATGAATCTGCAACGCCGAGTCAGAAGTCCTGGCCTAGACTTAAAAAGTGAGGGAGCTCTGCGAACAAAAGGGGGATCCACCCATCAACACAGTCTACATCGCAGCTGGCTTGAAATCCTGAACTAAATGAATGATAAGCGTGGTGCTATTGCTGTAAGAATGACTATTGTATTATGCGGACAGCACTTTCCTGGAAATTAATGTAGAGTGATTCTTGTGGAAAATCAATTGACTGGGGCTGTAAGGCTTGTCGTCTAAATCGGTTAGTCAGGCAGATCTATGTGTGTTGATATGACTCGGTGGTCATTATTTAGCTTCGTCACCTGGTCGTTTTTTTCTTTATCCACCAGCTACTTGTTTAACGTACCGAGTATGCAGCGCTTCTAGTGACTGATCCAGATAGTCAATGCCTACCTTGCCATTTTAAGTAAACTACTAATTCAATGACCCCGATGACGCGGTGTTCTACATACTAACTATACAGGGATGTTGATCATTTGTTCTTCGAACTTCAATATCTACTGTATGTTCATGTAGTAGATTACCAATAAGTAAGTAAACCATAGATCACAAATACCCTATAGGAGCTCTGCCGTATCTACGTTGATTTCTTCGCACGCGCTTTCCAAGGATAAGAGATGTCAACCGGGGGCTTGTATCAGATGACGCGACTACTCTGCAATCCCACGAACTTACTTATGCTCCCCTCCAACACCACCCAAATCACCACTCAACATGTTGTCCTCGAAATGCTGGTTCCCCAATAGCTTGGTCGGGCCAGGTACTATCATTCCACTTGGAAAGCCCCGGGCCGAATGGAAAGTCACCCAGCGCCTGACCGAGCACGAGAGCCAGATGGAGGCCGGAGCCGTGCAAGATGGATCTCGCCCTTCATTCGCTGCGGTTAAATTCCGCTGTCACGATATCAATGACCCGTCGAAGGAAGCCTTCATGCGGGTATATTTGCAGATCCCGTACGCCGGAACCGAGTCCGAACCAGCTGCCGAACGAGCCAGACAAGCGAGAACGCGCTACCTCCCCGATGAGCTGAATGCACTGCGTTCGATGACTTCGCAAGGGTCTACTATCACCCCTCGACTGCTTGGATACATGGAAGATAAACAAGATGAATCCGGGTGGGTTCCGGGTGGCTTTATCGTGTACCTGGCCTGGAAAATTGTCCCTGGGGTTCGACTCGGGGACCATTTTGAAGCCGTTGAGTTCTGGAAACTCTCTCCCGATGACCGTGACGCGGTGCGGCTGGCTTTCTCGAGGGGCTTTGAGTATGATTACATCATTGATTAAGAGCGATTTATATCAACAGTATTGCTAATGACTATACGAGGTAGCAATATGATGAGAATGGGCTTCTACCCTCTATTCGCCGGACCAAAAAACCTAGTTTGGGATTCGGAGAGAAAGACTCTGTGAGTGAGGACCATTGATCGTGAGTCTACACTCAGGGTTACTGATTCATACCTGTCGGGTAGGTATTGGATAGGGTTTCGTGAGTGCAAAAAGGTTAACCCAGGCTCCAGATGGTCAATTAAGCTTCTGCCTAGTTACGATCTAGTGAAAGCCCCTGAGGGTCATGAATGGTGGGACCTAGAATGGAATGGCGATACTTCGAGTTGGACATTTTGATTCATCAGGAGCGACGCGTTTTGCCTTGAGATCTTTGTATTCCCGGGTATATGTTGGAATTATAGTGTGGGAGTACGCCTGGCCACTTCAACCAATAAGACAGAAATTACGCGGGACTGTTCTCTTCTCAAGAGCATCGTATGTTATTTGTTAATTGTTTAGGGAAATTCTGAATTTGTGCGTCTCTTCGAAGTCGCATTGCGGACCGTCGTGACAAATGGAAAGGTTTCATCTTGCAAGGGCATATTTCAAAAGATGAAAAGAGAAGACAGGAAAGAAAAGAAGACAGCAAATATGATTGGAATTATGGCTTGAGCATAGCATCGTTACTGATCAGATCTTAAAAGTCATACGGCATTTCATTTCCTTTGTCCTTAATGATGTCGCTCGCGCAGCTGAACGACGGCCGTCCATCCCTGACAGCAGGACTTGCCCATGCTATGACCGCACCAGCAGCATTGAGGACGATAGAGAGGTTGTGGCTGGGTAGAGGGCGTCGAGCTAAGTGGCTCTGCAGCGATGGGGGTACCTTGAGTATTGGGTGTGTCATTGGAAGGTGTTCTTCGCGGCATTGATAGCCGCCGATGGTCGTTTTGATCCAAGGAGAAGATCGAATTTTTCAATGAGTTCTGTCTTTTCCCAGAGAAGGTTCTAGCTAGAAGTGACTCAGAAGGAAGGCGCTCAGGACATGCGAGCTTGGCGTATACCTTCGACGGCATGTCGTGCCAGTACTTGCAGTGGCAGCAGATGACGAACAGCTTCGCAATCACATCTTCCTGTTTTGGGATCTTGGTTTTTTGCATGGTTTTCCTTCTCAACATGTTCACTGGGCCGCCTGGAGCAAGCGGTGGTGGTACATTGCCTCGGAAATTGACGGGGTTGTCGTGTGGCTCTTTGGATGCAGAATCTTCTGCAGACGGAAGGAGAGAATATCCACCCTTTGGCTCTGGTTCTTGGTTATTTGCACCACTATTCCACGCAGAAGGTATGTCAAGGACTTCTTCATCTGCAGTGTCATAGCTTGATGCCCCTGGTGAGGAGTTCCCCGAAGGTGTCCGGCTGTGTCCGGGCCTGGTTCGTTCTCTTGCAGGAGACGTGATCACCGAGTCAACTAGATTATATCGGGGCTTATCGTTTGACTCTGGAAGAAAGCCGGCCGTTCCCTCCCCTGTGGCGATTGGCATATTCTCATGGTTCAGGTCCTTCGAAGTATTACCTGCAAGAGGGCTTTTCCGGCCCGGGTGCTTCATCGGAGGAACGACATTAGAGAATTGCCGCACCTCTTCAGTTATCTTTTGTGACCTGTTATCGTACAAGCCCGTCCTCAGGTATCGATTCTCTTGCTGCCGGTTGCCATTCCTGGCTGAGAGATCCGTCGGGCCATGAAATGACTGTCGGTTAGGGTTGTCGGGGACTTCGTTTGATCGGATTTTAGTTGTCTCAGATGGGTAATAAGCAGACATTGACTGCCGGTTGCGTCCTCGGTACTCTTCATACTGATATGGCTGTGGAAAGCGTTGTAACTGAGCACTCTGCAAGGACTTGGGGTAAATTCCCGGTGAATTATTCGACGCTCGATTCTCATCCTTCTGATTGGGGGCGCGGGTAGACGTTGGATTCAAAGACAAGGGAGAAGGTTTGTAAATTTTTGGAATTGCATTGGAACTGGGGTCCATCCGAGTCTTCTTAGGTAGGCCGCCTGTTGAGATTGCAAGTGTGGGAGCAGCGGGCTGGAAACCCTTGGAATTGTAAAGGTTTTGTGCATTCTCTGTGGACGCAAGAGAAAAATCAGAAAGTGGGCGATTTGCGCTAATACGAGCTGGGGCTGAGCTATGGCCTCGCTGTTGGCTCTCGCTTTGCAGACTGCTTCTCAGAGATGGTATCGTTGATCGAAGGACTGGATTTCCATGAGAGCTGGAAGCACTGGCTGGAAGCCTAGCTGTCCCCGGTGTTTTGTGTTCACGTTTGAGGCTGGCCGTGAACAATTCCCGGTCGAGGTCAGCCGATAGCTCTGAGGGTGGGGGGTGTATCCGTGAACCGTCCCCCCAGTAATTCTTTTCGTTCACAGGCTGCCCATCCACTCTGATCTCGGGATTCGAGACCAGTGACTCCACCACTATGCCCTGAGCATCATTCTTTCTCTTCCAAGCTTCGGCCATCTTCCAGTTTTCTCGAAGATCATCTGACTTAGTCGTTGTATGGAGTTTTGGGAGCGTGTGCTGCTGCAGTTGATGGGAGGAAATTAAAGAAGTGCCATGACGGGTAGCCAATTCTCGAGAGACAGCGGCTCCGAAGCGTTCAGGAAGTACCAAAGGCAGGGTCGGAGGGCCATTTGGGAGGTCGGAAGAGCCACGCCGCGATGCGTTGCGATCCGCTCCATGAATCGAGCTGGCCCTCGACCGGGAGCTGCGTCTGGAACTGGAGAAGAATGCAGAGAAAGCACTTGATGAGCGTGGTCTCTCAGTATTGGCGCTGGAGGACCGGTTGGAGCTGCCCAACGGTTGCTTCTTCGTCAAGCGGCGAGAGTTCCTTTCGTAGTCTCCATGTTCCAATCTTGTCTGCGCTTCTTCCAGCTGGAGCAAACGTTTCTCCAACTCCTTTCTCTCCGCCTCCAACCGCTTGGTGGCCCGTCTCTCTTTGCGATGTTCATCCTTGTGCCATGTGGGAGAGGAGCAGATCTGATCTCTTTCAGCGTTGGGATCGTCTTCTGAGGTCATTCTTGGCTTTGACCGGGGCACCGTGTCTTCATACTTGACCACCACAGGTTGGACTGAGGGGCTCGAGTCTGGAGTGCCGATGGAAGGTATGCGAGAGTTCAGGGATGAATAGGTGAATGAGCTAGGTCCCGTATCGTCTGGCACAGACTGTTCAGTGGGAGTCTCGCGGCCATGTGTTGCCTCCGACTTGTGTAGACCATTTCTCAGCGGAGCTCCCACAGGCTCCGTCTGGTCCTGGGAGTGTCTATCGCCCGGGGCAGAGTTCTGAAATTGTTGTATATCATGTCAGTGTGAGCTTCCTTCCAGAGAATTTGCCTGCCTACTTTGTCCGATCGATCGACATTGAATACGCGCTGGATGTGCTCCGAGATCGATGATCGCCGTCGTCTGCGGGGAGGATCGTCAGGCATTACGGGCAAGACGCGAGTGCGATGGTGGAAGAGGCATATGAAAGCAATCCAGGCTGAATATGAAATAGCGCACCCCAAGGAATCTGAGGTTGAGCAACCGCCGGGATCGAAGAGAATTCAAAACCCGCCGCTGGGTGCATTATCCTCCTCGTCTCTCGCCGCACCAAGTGAGACCTGCAGCTGGACTATTCTTAGTCGCCCGATATGCTCCTAGTCCTCGTCCTCTCCCGCCATCCAGACGTTCAAAGAAAGGAAAACGCCGAGTCCCATTGGATTCATTGCAGTTGCTGAGTACTCATACTGGTCCCTACCGTGGTGTTCCTTCCTCTTGATTTGGATTCCCTCAAACACTCTGGTCGAGTTGGAAACCCGGGACATTTTCATGCATCACACCCAACTGCTGTGATGCTCGAGTCGGGCCTCACAGATATCGCTTGGGTGAAAAGAACAAGCTCCGTTCTGAACCCACGGGTCTCTTCCGCACAGCCCCGCTTGGCACCTTGGGAAATGATGACAACCTTAACCCATCCGGGATCGAAGGAGCATTCCAAGGTTGAAATCTCACCGCGATTCCCAGTACTCGCCTGAGCGACTGTCACCCTTCTGAAGATCGCACGACAGCACGCCCAGGATCCAAATCATGACACATTCACCTAATACTCAATTCTGGGGCCCACCACCCAGCTATGATGCGTCGCAGCAGCCATCTACCGAGCAGCGTGGGGATCCCCCGCCATATCACAACTGGCAGGAGGCGGTCCCCGACACCTCAGTTTTCCCGCCGCCACCTATCGCGGGTCACTACTGCTCCGGCATGGGCAACGCATCCGGTGACGACGCAGAGCGGGCTCATGACTTTTGTGACCAGACGCCCCTCTGGGTCCCAACTCGCCCGTCGCCGACAGTCTATAACCAGATGCTGCAGCACGATCTGCGGCCTGTCCGACAGAAAGAATACATCGGAGACCTTGGGTCAACTGCTCTGGGTCGATGGCGGGGGCGGACCATCGACCGCAATGGAGACTGCTTGGTTCTGACTCATTTGCCGCTTTATTTTGCGGCGGAGGACTCACCGTTGACCAGGGAGAAGAATAAGTCCATTTATTTCGAAGTGAAACTGCTAGGTCTGAGGGCTGGCCCTGGAGCAGACGGAGACTCCAGTGGCTTTGCTATCGGATACGCAGCACAGCCCTATCCATCATGGCGATCTCCAGGTTGGGAGCGGGGAAGCCTGGGGGTTTTCTCGGACGACGGCTGTCGCTTTGTAAATGACTCGTGGGGTGGTCGAGATTTCACAGCCCCGTTTAACGTGGGTGAGACGGTTGGCCTGGGCATGGTCTTTTCGTTCCCGAAGGCGGCCACAAAAGGCGAGATGAAAAAGTGCAATGTGGGTATCTTTTTCACCCGCAACGGTCACCGTGCAGGCGAGTGGGACCTGCACGAGGAGACAGATGAGGAGTCCGGTGGCATCGAGGGCTTGGAGGGGAACTATGACCTGTATGGGGCTATCGGGCTGTTTGGTGGCGTCGATTTTGAAGCTTGCTTTGACCCTGCAGGCTGGCTCTATCAGCCCCCCATCGAGTAAGGAAAAGGGCGGGGAAATTCAGAGGAGTAAACTGAGTAAGAATTATCGATCGGGGCAGGCTCTAAGATCGCTGCTGCCAAGTCCAGCAAGGGGCCAGGAGGGAGTAGAGGCCGGTAGGGCTGAGGCTGACCGAGATTAGTTTTAGAATGGAGGGAAGCAGGACTAGGAGACATTTGCGTGCGAGACTTTATGCCCTGTGCCATAGGAGACGCCGAATAATCCCTATATTGGCTGTTCTGGGAGTGGCTTTAATCCTGTAGGCTATGAATGCAGAGGATAATTTAAGAGCGTTCGAGACCCTGAGAGACAAGTGCACCGTCACCGAATAGGATGTCCGTCTACAGTGCATGCAAACATGAGATAAGCATGTCTAGGTAGGGAGGGAGGGGAATGGGCGCCGGTCAAGGCACTTGTAAGTATCACTAACGACTACAGATGGTGCCATCTAATCATATCCAGCTCAACATTCGGGGGGAGAGGGCGCCTATTCCGATAGCCAGCTGGGAGGTGCACATACGCACCTGCAGTTCTCTGCACAGCCTTTGGATCCCCTCCCCTCATTGCACCCGTCATTGTTCTAGAAAGGCATCGGCCACACACCTTCATAACTCTTTCCAGGTAAATGCGTGCATTAGTGGCCCGGGGGGAAGCACAGGGTGCATCCCCGTCATGCAACACGGTTGTATCAAGACATGGGCGATGATGACCAGGGGCACACAGTCCTTCCGCCCCTCCCCAGGCTGGATTCCCCGTCATCGCAGAGCTGCATAATCAGCAGAACGACTTGACGTCACTTGCACTATCATCGGGGATCGTCTGTGTACACGTGCCCCTCTGTACCTTCTATGTATTCATGAAATCCGGACTGATCGGCTTATATGCCTGTATACTGTAGGTTGATGTCGCCCGTGGAACCGGAGGTGCGGAGTCTAAACCCATGTAGATATCAGTAACACGGACTGAGGGTGGTATGGTTAACTCGGGATGAAGGATCTTTGAAATTCTGGTAGCGAAATTTCAGGCTGTTGCGCGTTGTTCAGCTTGTTCCGCAGCCCTGGGATCATATCATACTCAAAGCAGCCTTATGCGTTTCCGAGCCCTTGGAAAGAGGCCTGAACATCCTGGACAGTTAGTCCTAAATGGCGCAATGACCGCAGCGCGGATGCATGACATGCGCATTGACAAAAAGAGATCCTGCTGCATTGAGTTCTGGCGACAGGGGTTCGTTGATAGTCTTTATCTCGAGTAAGTGAAAGGTAGCTGAAGGCTCTAGATTGATTTGCATGTGTTGTTTGCCTCCACTCTTTGTCTTTTTCAACGGTCCAGACCTCGTCCGTCAAAGCACAGACTACCCCCATTGATCAGCGGGGTGTATAGGGAGAGCACCGTCTTTGAATCAGCAACCTAGATCGTGACCATAATAGTATGGCGGTTAATGCCCCCCCCCCCCCCCCTGCCCATGGACTCTTGCTAGCAGATGGCGCAATATCTTTCCAGTCTGCCCTCTATCACTGATCGGCTTTAGGTGCACGGGAAATGGCCAAAGTCCAAAGTCAAAAGAAAAAGGCCACGACCGAGTACCATTCTTCCAAGGCCCACGCCATGGCGGGAGTACCCATTATGGGGAAGGACGAAGCCAGTGCGGTTACTGAAATACCAGGATTCAAGTCCATGTAGCAGCAAGAACCCAGCGGGGACCGAAGTCGGGGATCAACCCGAGACTCGATGGTCGCAGCAGATGCAGCCGACTAGGCAGTCTCACTGCAGGTAGAGGATCAGGGAGTTGGTTGATAGGCGGGCGTATCAGAAGGAGCCACTCCTGGAGCTTCTGGAGAATGATGGGATCTGACACGGGACAGTGCGCGCGATGGGCCCCCTGCAGCTGGTGCAGGTGGAGAGTCGGCCGTTGCCACCAGATCGCATCACTACTGCACGGTACGTATGTACTACTTCTCCCGTACATGCTTTAGCTTGGGGGTTCGGATTCATCTCTCTTTCCTATTTGTTTTCTCACCCGGGATCGATTTGGAGATTGTGGATGCTGACCACGTCGTATGCACACCTATATAGAGCCCATTGTCGGGGCACAATCGTGTGGAGCAGCAGCTCCTTCTCTGGTTTACTTGGCGGAGGATGAATGGCGAAGAGGCACAGAGACCCGTACTTTGGCAGAGTGCGTGATCCACCTCAAGCGGAGTTTTACAGCCCTTGTAACCGCACTACCACGACGGACTCCACCCGCTGGGCGATCTGGACGTTCCTGTTCCCCCGAACGGGCAACGACATGGGAGAGGTGGTGCCAGAAGCGGAATGATTACAGGGCTGCCATTCGCTGAAAGCCGGCGGTTGAGGCTAATCGGCTTGCCTGCGCCAAAATGGGAGTCTGGGCGCGACGAGAGGGGAATGCCGTCTGATCGGCCTGCATGTCATTGTTCCTTTGCCCCCATCCCGTCAAATGGTGGGATGAGACGCCGAGGGATATAGCGCATTTATTAAGGAAATCTCGCCATGGGTGTTGCATGTACGGTGTGGTATCCATGCCCATCGGCAGTCCGAGGTCGCGTCAATCTCGGTGTTTTTGTCTTTCCCTATCCAGCCTCTTCTCCGTCTTGATAGTTAGTCTCGGTCCAGCAGGCAAAGAGGGTAGATACCCAAACCAATCATAACCCAACCATTGTTCTCGCCAGCAAGCAGCATCATTTGAATCCGGCCACACCCGAGCGGAGCGAACACTAAGTCTTGTGGAGTCTGGGCAATAATGGGTCCGACGGGGCGAGTCCGTGCAGCCGAGATACGCGTCTGTTTCACTCAAGACGTGATCCCCACGAATCCTGCCATCGCACTGCTCTGGTTCGGCCGATGCGTGCGCAACGCATGGCCAAAAAAAGCATCCAGTCGGTGTTGTGCCTCCGAAGAAGAACTTGGAGAAAGGAGGAGCGTTGTGCACCAAGGCCCAAAAAAAAACCGGCTTGGCTGTGCCGCCCGGGGCATGTACAATACCGGTTTACATTTGCGAGTACTCCGGGGCGTTGAATAGAGAAAATCGAAGCCAAAAAAACCCAAATGAACATCACCGTCAGACACTCCCCAAAAAGTACATGCATACTTCTCCGTATACCTATACTCCGGACGGGGCACGGCAGACAGCGGACCAGACGATGAGCGTGGACCCCGAATGAACACATTCCAGGCGACTTGGCGCTTTCGTGTTCGCTCCGTTCTGCAACCCATCGAAGTGTGGACTGCAAGACCGCAGACGATCCACCCTCCTTCAGCGTGGTCGAGGACAGAGCGGAGATATTCGATCTCCCCATCCGGCCAGCTGCAGATGAACCGGGCCCGCTAAGGCTGGTGTCAGCACGAGTTCCCTAGTCCTCGTTAGACGCCAAAGCGACCACTGGCGCGTCTCCGAGTCAGCGGTTGATGAGAAAAGGAAGGAGTTCCAGCTGCGCCGCCCAAGCGAGTCCAATCAGATTGGCCTTGTGTCGGGACCGGGGACGGAGGTGACCATTGTGGTTCTGGTAACTGAGCTCTGGACTCGGCTAGAGTCCTTTTTTCGAGACGGCGTCCCCTGCATTGTCTCGAGAAGGATGTCGCGTCACGGTCTAGAAGGGAAGGGACACGGTTAAGACAAATGAGGCCTATCATTGTCTCTTACACGGCGGAAATTGCCAAGGTTCACCGGCCGAGAATAGACCTTCGTCTCTGCTTTCTCTCCAAGGCCCATTTGCAGATTTTCCTCTTTGCCTTTTTTTTTCGCGCCACCCAGCTGGGTCGCCTAACCTTTTGAGGCCTTCGGCATCGACCGCAATCTGTTCAAGTTGCCTGCGCCTTCTTTTTTCCCGTTCGCCCCCCCCTTCCAAACAGGTTCGCCAGAATGCGAGACGGGCGCCTTGCCCGTGATCTCTGTCCCTCCACGCCCCGCCGTACAGATTGTCGACCGGGTCAGAAAATGATAAACACACTGCCTTGAGCGATATCCGGAAGACCCACGCAAGCTTCCGTGACCATTGCGCACGAGAACGTCTGAGTTACGCTGGGGCAAGTGACGATCGCCGCTAGGATTCCCGCTCCATTCTCTCCCCCCCCCGCCCCTCATCTCCTAAACGTCCTCGGGTCGACGCTCGATTCGCTGCTTGGTGTCTCGTTCGCTGTCCCGAAGTGGATTCACTCATCCGCCCGAAAGTGGAAGTGATGGCGAATCAATGCAAGTTAAAATTAAAGAATCCATCTTGTGCTACAAGGCGTGCGAGTCACGGCTGATCATCTTCAACCACGACGTGGAAAAAGGTACGGGAAGAGGGGAAGCGGAGGATCTGAATGGCGCTAGTCAGGGAGAATCCACTGCAGCGCTAGTATGGGTGGAGGATGTATACTCGTACCTCCAGGTACCTAGGTACAAGGAAGATACGCATAGGTACGGGGTTATAGGCGCAGGAGTGGTACACGGCGAATTCGGCCTCAGATGGGTTATTCCACAAATTGTATGGTCCATCCTATCCGTAACCCAGTCGATCCGATAACGTGAACGACCAGTCCTTCTGTCATCATCAATAATCGTGTCGATCGAACTCCGGCTAACCGACCGTGCAGCGAAGGGGGAAAAAAAGGTTTCCCGACCAGGGACTGGGCACCAATGACGGCGACCCACGGCCAGCACTTGGTCCGAGATGCAACCACTCGAACACGGGGGGAGGGAAAGTATATCAAATGGGATATCTCTCGTGCATGATCGGAACTGTTCTCCTGCGGCCCCGGGGTATATTGCTTTTTCGTTACTTTTTTTTTATATCTATGTTGATGATTTCTACATATGGATCTTCTGTAGACATCCCTCTGCCGCAGCTGCATGCCACCGCGAGACTAAAATGACCTGGTCGATCACGCTGTGTACCTGCGACAGAAGAACCAACCGGAATGAGCTGAGCGCACTTCTTCCCGGAACGGATGGTTGCCTTTTTGCGATGATGATTGTGTTTCGTCATTTTTCGGGAGGCGCGTGGCCGAGGACAAGCGAAGAGCGACATAGTTCCTGATTTGATAGTTTGCGCTCGAGAATGGACAGCTGATCTTTTCTTGCCGCGCCCCCTCTCACCCTCGTCTTTTTAACACTTTGGCTTAAGTTTGAAGAGACAGAGAAACGAGTTCGACATGGGCGCATGAAATGCCCCAGTTCACCCTAAACAAGACCAAATATGAAGGGGAAAGGAGAGAAAAAAAAAAAAAACCACCCCCAGCCCCAATCTGACAGGCGTAATACTCATGTATGCCATGGGCGCAGCGCTTCCGGGGGCTCCACCAACTGCATGGACCGCCGCCAATCCCTCTCCACCCGCGACGGCCTCCATCTAGATCCAGGGTCTCTGACGCACGAGGCAAAACTACCACCTGCAGCACACTCAAAACGACAACGGGAGCTGGGGCGTTTTTTTAGCTTATGTTTTTTTAGATTTTTTTTTTTCTTGGGTCAATTGTTCGCGTGGATTAGTATCGGGATTGTCGTCGTAGGCATGTGCCTACAAATTACTCGTCCTCCGGGCTCGGTTTCCTACTCTTTATTTTTTTCCTCTTTCCCTCCCCTCCTTCTTTCTTCACTGGGCTGGTTGAGGAAGCTGCGTCTTCCCCGACATTCGTTTTTTTGCTTCCTCGTTCTCTTTCATACCAGCCCATCCTCGCGCTCTTCCCGTCCGGACAATTGGCCTGGTCCACGTTCTTAGGTAGTGACGACGCGTCCTCTACACCAAGCCGTTCCCCTTGCTGACAAGAGGGGGGAGTGTAGTTGAATGAGGATTGCTACGGTGGAAGTTTGACCACAAGACATCCGAGACGCCATGGCATTTCCCTTCCTGCGGGCCTTCGTTGCGCTTTTGTCAGTCCGATTCCTTTATTTGATATTCTTCATCACCGACGCCTTCGCGACATAAGATGTGGCAGCTGACTCTATGGTAGTATCTATCGCTACTTCCGCCTCGTGGTGAACCTGGTCTCATTCTGGACGTTTCAGCCCATCCCACCTCCGGAAAACCCGAAGTTGACCTCCCAAGATGTCACGGTGATTATTCCCACACTGGAGGGGTGTGGTGAGGAATTGGTCGAGACTGTACGGTCAATTCTTGAAAATCAACCCTTTGAGATTCTTCTGGTCACCATCGAGGCCAATCGGAAGAAGGCCGAGAGGATGCTGAACGCGATGCCTGCGTCCAAATCGAGAATCCGCCTGTTCACAGTAACCCATCCCAACAAACGACGCCAGATGACCCGGGCGATTCCAGAGGTGCGGACAGCCATTACTCTCCTTGCCGACGACGACGTGAGCTGGCCGTCAACCGTGCTTCCCTGGATTCTAGCGCCGTTTGAGAAAGACGAACGGTATGGAGGTGTGGTTACCTGTCAGCGGTTGCGTCGTGCTGTGGCGCCAACCCTCTCACAGCGTATCTGGGGCTACCTGGGAGCTTTGTATCTGGAGCGCCGCAACTTTGACTGTGGTGCTACGACCAATTTGGACGGTGGCCTACCATGCATGTCTGGGCGAACGGTGGCATATCGAACCAAAATCCTCCAGAACGAGGGCTTCACCTACGGCTTCACTAACGAGGAATGGTGGTGGGGGAAATACCAGCTCAACGCGGACGACGACAATTTCATTACTCGCTGGATGGTCTCTCATGGCTGGGAGACTTATATGCAGTACCACCCCGAGGCGGAGGTGCTCACCACTCTGGAAGACAACCCCCGATTCTTGAAGCAATGTGCCCGCTGGTCTCGAAGCAACTGGCGGAGCAATCTGACCAGTATGTTCCACGAGAAGCATATCTGGTAGTGAGTGAAACCTTTCCTTTTTCCCCTTTCTTTTTTTCCCCGATTGAAGATCCCGACGCAAGGCCAGTCTCGCCTCTTCATATGAGGGTTATGACTCTGGCAATGCACCTGTACAGATCGACCATGACCTAATGAACCAGGGCCTTTGAGGGGTCCGTGGCCTTGAGGGTGGGTGATCTTTGAGTCAGGAAAGAGACAAGAGAGCACTGGCCTGCATCATAGTGGGCTGATATGTTTCTGGTCTTGTTCTCAGCCGCTAACCCATCACGCAGTCGTCAGCCTTGGAGCGCCTATGCGGTGCACCTGACAACATTGTCGCCTCCCGCCCTCCTTGGGGACCTGCTACTTGTTTGGTTATGCCACAAGGCGACCGTTTCGTGGGGCGATGTTCTCCATGATCGCGCGATTCATTCGCTCTACTTGTGGATATTCACCAGCAAATGGATCAAGTTGCTAGGCCACTATATCCGGTATCCAGTCGACGTGTTGCTGTTGCCCATCTCGGTGCTCTTCGGTTATTGCCACGGCGCAATCAAGATGTACGCCGTGATGACACTCAATGTGGTAAGTTGTAATGTATTTTTTTTTGGAGGGGCTAAGTGTCTTGCCCGAGCCCCTCTTCTGCCCCCGTATTGGACCTTCCTATGATATGCCAGCATCACAAACGCTTTGATCACGACTCCTCCCTCTTGCAGCTGGATTTATCCACTATTGTCCCGTGCGAGCCATTTTTTTTTCTCTTGCTTGGTCACAAGTTTCCCCAATTGATTCGACCGACTTCATTTTTTGCCCCTGCTAGCGCCTCCCATGATATGCACCTTCTCGGAAGATCCCCCAAAGTGGTAGCTAACAATGACTCGTGCTTCCAGACAACATGGGGTAGCCGTGATGGCGCTGATGATTATGACGCGGAGCGCATGAAGAAGCGTACCGATGCCGATCGTATTAAGCAGCCTTACTACCCCAGCTACCTCACCACATAAGCAACTCGCTTCTCCATGGGACCTGCACCGGAGACCACTTCCGTCCATTGTTAGCCCTGCACCAGAGACAGCAATGCAGATGGACAACGGACGTGTGCCTCGATACCGGGGATCACAGGCCATGGTTCCCCGGCCTGCCGGGATCCTCTGGGTCCTTCTACCTCTCATGCACAATCACAAAGCCAGAAATCATGGCTGGTCGTGGGACCCTCCAGCCTCCCCCCTTTACGATGAAATGCCGTGACGACCATGTTCTAACCGACGCCCGATTTGAGCTCGGGGTTTCCAACTTCTTTCGCGCCCTCTCAATTTCGCTTTGAATCTAAATGCGTCCTGAGCTTACTTCCCGAATGCCGGCCCTTTATACATTTTTGATGGCTTGAAATTGCTATCGTTGCGACTGCCAGACACACACACACACACGTATATGTTGGGCTGAGAAGAGTCAGAGTGTGCAGACAAAGCCTTATCAGTTGCAGCTTTGCCCGACGGGCTCCGGTGGCTCTGCAGTCCCTGCGACACCCTGTCTTCCCTCGTCTTAGCTTGTGAGATCCGACAAAACTTACGCGTGGTACCATTGCGACCATTGATGTCCCACCGCTGCCCATACTTTTCGCCTCCCTCCCTCTTTTCTCCCTTTCTCTACACATGATTGGGTTTCAAAAAAACAAACAAAAACAAAAACAAGAAGGATTGCCAACCTCGATTTTTGAAGGCCTCGGCCTTCTTTTTTCACCTTGTTTCCCTGTAAATTACAAAAGCATGGGCGGGTTCTCGTCATTTCGCACTTCGTGACTTGTGCTTTGCATCTCGATGTTCTTCTGTTCAGTCGGTCCTTGGTTTTCGATTCCCTCGCATTTTTTTGCCTGGTAGCATTTTCCGTGTTCCCTTGTCCTTTCTGCGCTAGATGTGAGATGGGAGGTTCCTGTCTCTTTTCCAAATGCTTCCTGACGTTGATAATTTCTAATCAACTGGATCACGGTCACACGTGCATCATACTCCACCGGACTCGGATAGACTGTCAGCCCTAGATTGCTGAATATCGAGGGTGAATGGTGTCATCGTACATGTGCTTTGGCCAGAGCGCTTCAAGCTGATGCAATGCCGCAGCAGTGAGCCCCGCTCAGCATCACAGCTGGAGCTGAGGGAGTGGCTAATTGCCGGGCAAACTCAAAATGGTGAGATGATCAGCGGTACAGCTGAAGACGAGCCTTTCAAGAAGAGGATTAATGCATGCCTGTCCCATTTCCTGGCCCGTATAGACCGTGATGTGTAAACCGACAAGTAAACCACATACATAGGATCCAACAAGCGCAAAAGCGCGGGCCCGAGATCCTGAGTGGCGCGCGGTGGCGATCGGGCCGAGACTCGAAAAGTTCCAGTTCCTCCGCAACCTCTCCGAGCTCGCGACCCTGGCCTTTCGAGATCCCACCGAAGGACCATGACATTTCTTGCTCACGCCGCGTCTCCTTCGCGGATGCTCCGTTCCGCTCGATGCATTGCACCGCTTCGACGCTTCCACGCTGCTCCCTTACGGGCCGCCGTCGCGCACCCTGTGACAGCCCACGGCCCCCCGCCCAAAGCTCCTGCGCCATCGCCAGAATTCAAGGAGAATAGTCAATCGAAAGCCACCGAGCCCATTACCGAGCACGAGTCATCATCACAAACCCCCAAGCTCTCTGCGGCCTTGAAGAAGCGGTTTTGGAAAGATGTTCATGTCCACGGCAAGCCTGGTAGGTGTCGGAATGGCTGTGCATCACGAATTCATAATCATGGAACTAAAGACTAGTATGATTTGCTACAGGGGAGTACCACGTATTGCTTGACAAGCGACCCGTGAGAACGCCGACGAAAGATGTCCTCTCTATACCCCCAACGAAGCCCCATCTGGCACACGCCGTCGCCCTAGAATGGGATGTGATGACTTCTGCTCAACAGGCCCTGAAGAGCCATCTCATTCCCTTGACCTCGCTATCGGCCCGCGCAGCGGACATCGTCCGTGAGGATGTCCAGAACCAAAACACCACCCGGGAGCAGATCATCAAGACTGCCATGCGATATCTAGACACAGACACCCTGCTCTGCTGGGAGCCGGAGAGTGAAACGCATGCATTGGAGCGAAAGGACGGCGAGGAGAAGGTTGAGAGCTTGCGAGAGATCCAGATGCGCGTGGCAAAGGATATAATGAGCTTCTTGTCTACGAAAGTCTGGCCCGGTCTTGAGATTACGCCGATCCTAGACTCGGAAAGCATTGTTCCCTTGTCCCAGCCACGGGCTACTAAGGATAGCATTTGTACTTGGGTCTCTGAACTCGCCCCTCATGACTTAGCTGGCCTCGAGAGAGGCATTTTGGCATCCAAGAGCCTCCTTGTCGCGGTACGCCTGCTTGTGGAGTGGAGCGAGAATTTCCGCCATCTTCAAGGGCCACAGATCAAGAAGTTCGGCATCGAAGAGGCTGCCGAGGCGTCGAGCCTGGAGGTCAAGTGGCAGACGGATATGTGGGGCGAGGTCGAGGATACTCACGATGTTGACAAAGAGGACTTGAAGCGGCAGCTGGGCAGTGTTGTTATCTTGGTGAGTGGGGAGACTCGCTAGCCCATGGGAAGCACTGTATGATCAGACCTGTACTATCAATTGTGAATATATACTCCCCTAGCAGAACTCAATCCGATTGAAAGAAGGAAAGCAGTAAATAAGAGAGCAACGTATACCCACGAGGGAGTTGGTGCCAAGACGGAGTGATCAGCGACCCTTTGCCTTCCCCCCAAACAAGAACACCCAGAAACCGTTTCGCTTTGTATTCCTCTCCCAAAAACTTCGTGGACGCAGAGTATTCCCCATCTATGTCCCTTTCGCAGCAGCTCGGGCAAGATGATTGACAAACCTGAAGGGTAAGTGTTCTGGTTCTCAGGCGTGGACCCATGGTTCATTGCGGTCGGCATGACAGCGCACCTGCAGTTGGGGAGTCGCTGGTAGTGAGCGAAGGCGAAAGAGGAATGCGTCTTAGCGTACTTGGAACTTTCCTGTCGTTTGAGCCTTCAGCGTGGACGCTCTCGAAGCCTATCACATGTAAATATTCAGCTGACATGACGCTCCCTCGCAGGCACAAGCGCTCTCGAAGTGCCTTGGCGCTTGCCCTCCTTCACCGCGACAAGTCCAAGAGCGAAGGCAAGGACGGCGACGATAACACAGACACCACTTCCGTCGGTTCATCTTCGACGAACGGTTCCTCCCCTTTGGCGCACGCCCGCAGCAACAGCCGCCGCAAGCCCGCCCTGGACTCGAACTCCCCCCCAGGTTCCCAGGCGCCCCTTGAACACATCGCTTCCGGCCAGAGCTATCACGAAAGCCAGCTGATGGAGAAGGTGCCATCCATTCCCGAAACAGATAGCGGCAGCATGTCCCTCGACCAGTCGGTTCGGACCTTCCGTCTGTTTGAGATCCTGCGGAGCGGCGATACTACTGCGATCTCGAAGGCCATCAAGGAATCCAAAGACCCGCAAGCGGCTAACAGCCTATATGGGACGACGATTCTTCATCTGGCTTTACAATGCGCTGAGCCACAAGTAGTCGAGTTCGTGCTCTCTTCTGGGGATGACCTGGACATCAATGCCCGGGATCGCGAGGGAAACACGCCGCTTCACCTTGCGGCTCAGCTTGGGCGTGTGTCACTGGTTCGGGATCTACTGAACCGACCCTTAGTGAACGATGCTATCGTCAATTATCGGGGCCAAACGGCCCTTGATGTCGCGCGAACCCCCGAGATCTTTCAGCAGCTTCAGCTAGCACGATCCCTCTTTATCGACACCAAGACTCAGGAAATCCAGGCGTTGGTTGGGAGGCAGGATTACGAGAGTCTGGAGAAGCTGTTGGAGGAACCACGTGCGGAAGGTATTCTGGATGTTAATAGCTTGGAGTTGGTCACTGATCGGACCACTGTGCTTGCTGGCGGTACCTTATTGCATGAGGGTGCCCGGAACAAAGATGCACAGCTCATTCAGATCCTTCTGACGCATGGAGCGGACCCATTCCGACGTGACAAGAAAGGAAAGCTCCCGCAAGACGTCACTAAGGATGACAAAATGCGCGCTCTTCTGAAGAAATCTCCTGCGGCTGTGATTGCGCAGCGTGGTATTCAGGAAAAGGCAATTCTTGGAAACAGCAATGCTCAAGGGCTCTCAGGACGAGTCTCTACTGGCGAGGCACCGCTGGCTGGCAAAGACGCCCGTGAGATGCGAGGCTATCTTAAGAAGTGGACTAACTACACAAGCGGCTACAAACTGAGATGGTTTGTACTTGAAGATGGCGTTCTGAGTTACTATAAACACCAAGGTATGCTTGAGCTCTCAGTGGCGTTCCTCATCATTGTTCTTGGTTAATTCGATTTATCGCAGATGATGCTGGATCTGCCTGTCGTGGAGCGATCAATATGAAGATTGCTAGACTTAGCATGGATGCCCAGGACAAGACTCGCTTTGAGATTCATGGAAAATCATCTGTGAAATATCACCTGAAGGCGAATCATGTTGTGGAAGCTAAGCGTTGGTTCTGGTCTCTCAATAACGCCATTCAGTGGGCCAAGGATGAGGCGAAGGAGGAAGAACGGCAACGTTCGAAGAATGCAGAGGCACTCCGTTTGGCCAAGATTGAGACTACGGGAGACACGCCCTCCGAATCTGGCCTAAGTCACAAGCCCAGCGCGAAAGGTCTCGCCACTTCATCCCTTGGGGTGCCCGGCGGCAGTTTCAGAAGACTCAGCACACATGCATCCCGCACCACTCTCGAAACAACCCCCGGGGAGGAAGAAAGCTCAGCATATGGCTCGATTGATCAGAGTACTGCCCATAATGAGGTGAATAGAGTGATAAGTCACGTCACCAGCGCACCCGATGGCGACGGTGACGATGAGGATGATTATGGTGACTATGCTTCCAGTCATGATATACCTGCCAATGACAAGGATGCCCTCAATATCACCGCACAGTCTGCGAAGTTGCAGCTGGATCTCCTTGCAAATGTGGCCGCTTCTTTACAGACTGAGAGGTCCAAGGACCCCGGTATGACCATTGCGGATCCAGCGGTCGAACAGGCCCTCGGTGCTTATGAGGCTGCCGTCAGCAGTCTCAAGGGACTGGTACAGAATCTACTCAAGATCTCACGGGATCGCGATTCATATTGGCAGTATCGATTGAACCGCGAGGAGTACCTTCGTCGGATGTGGGAAGAGAGCATGGCGCGTGTTGCTCAAGAGCATGAGGAGCTGCAGTCCAAAATGGGCGTGTCCGAAGAGAAACGCAAGCGGACTAAGAAAGCTCTGAAAGAAGCACTGGAAAATGCCACGGCTAGTAGTCGCTCGATCAGTGGCCCACCATCCCGCATGCCAACTGAGGGCCCGAACACCATGGAAAACAGCCAAGTCGATATTGTTTCAGAAGGCGCGGTGCCGGAGACCAGTCAACCAAGCCCGCCGGCAGTCGAGCCAACTCTCAGTCGGAAGCCATCTGTTCTCTCCCGGATTAGCAGCCTTTATGACTCCGAGTCTGACTCGGATGAATTCTTCGATGCCATCGACTCCGGTGAAATTGAAGTGGAAGGCTTTCCTCAAGCCCCGGAGGCCAAAGAACCCGAAGAGCCTGAGGATGAAAGTGCTCGGGCTCGCAACGATAAAGCATTGATGATCAAACCCTCTTTCCAAGGGTATGAGGAACCGGTAAGAACGAGACTCAAGATGGAAAAAGACGACCGGCCGAAGATTTCTCTGTGGGTATGTACTATTGATGGCAATGGCCCTGCTTTCATGACCCCGTACCCAGGTCTGACGCACTCTTTAGGGTATCTTGAAATCCATGATCGGCAAAGATATGACGAAAATGACTTTACCGGTGTCTTTTAACGAGCCGACATCATTACTTCAGCGCGTCGCTGAAGATTTGGAATACACCGATCTTCTTGATATCGCCGCCGACCGGTCAGATTCAATGGAGCGTCTCCTCTATGTGGCCGCCTATGCCGCCAGTGAGTATGCCTCGACAATTGGGCGCGTGGCGAAGCCGTTTAATCCTCTGCTTGGCGAAACATTCGAATATGTGCGACCAGACAAAGGCTACAGGTTCTTCGTGGAGCAAGTTAGCCACCATCCTCCAATTGGTGCTGCCTGGGCTGAGTCGCCGAGGTGGGACTACTGGGTAAGTCTCTTTCTGCTTCTCACACATCCGCTATCGGACCACCAAGCTAACGATACGGTCCCCATGTTCAGGGTGAATCCTCAGCCAAATCCAAGTTTTACGGCAAGTCCTTCGATATCAACCTTCTAGGCACATGGTTCCTCAAGTTGCGTCCAGTCATGGGAGGTGAGGAGCTGTACACCTGGAAGAAAGTCACTTCCTCCGTCATCGGTATCATCACGGGAAATCCCACTGTCGACAACTACGGTCTGATGGAAATCAAGAATTGGACTACCGGCGATGTTTGCTACCTTGACTTCAAACCCCGTGGTTGGAAAGCATCATCGGCCTATCAGGTCAGCGGGAAGGTAGTTGACCGTGGCGGTTCGCCCAAGTGGAGCATTGGTGGTCGCTGGAATGACAAGATCTTTGCTCGTCATACCCCTGGCTTCGAGGCGGCAGTCTCAGGCCAAGACCCCGAGTCAGCTAAAACGCTTTTGGTCTGGCAAGCTCATGTCCGTCCTACAGGCATACCTTTCAACTTGACACCATTCGGCATCACTCTCAATGCTCTCCCAGAGGGTCTGAAGGCCTGGCTGCCCCCTACTGACACCCGTCTGCGTCCAGATCAGCGGGCAATGGAGGAAGGTGAGTACGACTTGGCTGCTGAAGAAAAGCATCGCGTTGAGGAAAAGCAACGTGCCAAAAGAAAGGAGCGGGAGACCAACGGCGAGACCTACAAGCCTCAGTGGTTCGTCCGTGACAAGTGCCCAATTACTGGGGAGGAGTTTTGGGCTCATAACGGTAAATACTGGGCAAGCCGAGAAGCCCAGGATTGGAGCCTCGCCGAGGATATCTTCTGATTGACAGAAATATGGCGTGTTGCAGGGAATTTTCCAGCATTCAAGCACCTCTTTCTGGGGCTGTGACTGCAATGTATAAGAACGTTTTTCTTTCTTCTTTCATGGTTCATGAATGCACGATGCATAGCTTTTGTGGATCTCACCTCGTATTGCAACGCCAAACATTCCTGTATACCTTTTCGTGTGACTGAATACGTTACCCCGCTGGTTGATGGGATAACTAGACAAGAGTTGTGTCCCTTTGTAGATCAGAGCATACAATCGACAACCCATTTTGGAAAAGCGTAGAAACACTCCGCCATCACGTGCGCAGGGCCTCCCAAGAAATTCGGCCAGACCAGTCGTCCAGCTGTTTCCACCTCATCACCGATAAATCACCATGGCAGGCGGTTACACCTGTGCTCGATGCCTTCAGGTGCTTCGCCAGGGCGTTCGGGCCTCCAATGCCTCAGCTCGCATGCAAAGCTTTGCTTCCCGGAGGTACGCGGTCTCTCCATGGACTCGGAGCTTTGGCTCCGAACGCAATAAACGGGCACTGGGAGCGAAATACCTGGAGCAAAACAATGCGCCCGGGAAACCTCACTGTTCCTCCCAGTCGCCTTCTTCTTCTTCTTCTTCTTCTTCTTCTTCGTCCGCATCGTCTGCACAAAGGGCCGCTTCCACTTCAACTGGGCCATCTGTCGATACTCGAGCTCTCTTGAAACCCGATAACCTGTTCCACTCTTTTTCGAACTCGCCCTCGCCTGCCATCCGGCAACGTGCTGCTTTTATCAAGCAGAATGCTTTCTGTCCCCATCCGAGTCACCAGCAGACCCGTGCCCCTGTCTCGCCCCATGACCCAGAAGCGCGAAAAACCTCGGACGAAACCAGTCTGTCGCCCGCCCACTCTCATTTCGAATGCCCTGACTGCGGAGTTCCTATTTACTGCTCTGAAGGTCACTGGATGGATGACTTTGAGGCCCATCTTGAGGTCTGTGAAACCATCCGACAGATCAACGAGGATGATCACGATCTGCACTCCGGCCGCTTCTTCCCTGAGTTCTCCTACCCGGGTGTCCAGGATGACAATTTTGTGATCAACATGACCAATTGGGATACCTACCTCTACACTCGCGAATTCGAGGCCATAAACTCGGATCGCTCTATGCGACAGGTCACCCGCATGCTTACCTATCCGCAGACCATTGCCAGTGTTCTGCACGAACTGAGTCCCTACAGTGTACGCGGCAAGAACCGACTCACTAGTGATGGCTTGAAGAGCTTGAGTGGTATGTCAGTCCCGGCAATGACAGATCAACATAGCCCTTCAATTAATCGGAAGCTGACGTCCATCTTTATCAAATCTAGCCCTTCGCTACTCTCTCCACCCTCCCAAAACTGGCGAGGATATCGACGTGAAAGGCCTCCGCCTGAAGGCGCCCCCTGTCCGCATCTTTATTCTCGGGGCACGAGCTGAGTCGTCATTGCCCCGCGAAGTCTGGCTGCAGCTCTCATACATGTTTCCGCGTGCCCTCCTGCACCTCGTCTTCATCGGGCCAGAAAGCATGGCAAACCGCGATGCGGAATTCCCTTTACCAGAGCGCACACCGGCGAATCCATTTGGTGGCATTGTTGAGGACCGCCTGGGTGGTCAGATGAAGATCACTACCTATGTCGATTACTTCCACACCATGTACAAGGCCAATTATTTCCAGCCTTTCGACCCATATCTAGACTGTTTTATGCTCTTCCATCCGGGTCTGGGCCATCCCGCCAGCTCGCACGAGTGGACCGAAACCCTGCCGCAGCTGCTTGAAACCAAGGTCCCCATCCTCTGCACCGGCTACACGCAGTGGGACATGGAGCGCGACATCAACTGGGTGCATGAAAAATGTGCTGGCGAGTTTGACCTTCTGCTCGAGCCTGGCGAGAATATCTTCCGCAGTTTGCGATGGGATTTGAATGACCTCGACCCGCATGATGTCTCGTGCGGTAACTGGGGTTTGTGGGCCTTCCGAGGCAAGAGGTACTTAATCTCCCCATGTTCCCTTCTGCATGAAGTGTATCCAATTGACTAATCTCCAAACAGGTACGAGGCTACTCTCCAAGACAACTAGGTACAGCAGCTGGGTTGAACGTCTCCTGTATTATATCCTTTTTCACTCTTCAACTTGAGTACCGGTGCTCGTGGGGATCCATGTAGTAGATAGATTATTTGATTCCTCTCCCTTGAAACTGTATTCTGCCGTGGACCCAGCGCTGTGGTGAGCAACGCTAGAAGTAACATGAGATCTTGCTGCTCGACTCCCGGAGATTGCCAAGCCTCGTCTATGACATTAGATACCCAGGCAGGTAGGGGATCATCGGAGCGTTAAGAGACCCACTAGTCTACTTCCTTCGTCGCCGAGGTTAACCTGCATCCCTGCATACGAGCACGAGAAAAATGTTCTGAATCTCGAACATCTCAATGGGTTTGTCCTACACGAGTCGGTGGAGACATTGTTTAACACCCAAGCCCCAACATAGACGCACGCATCCATGCCGAGGAAAAATCGAGTCAATTCGAAGATTAACCAATAATAAAGGTAGAACGAATAGAATCAGAAGCTTGGATGACATCAAAGAGGTGTGGAGAAGTGAAGAAAGGGGTATAGGCATCAAGAAGTCGGAAAACACGTCACAGCAGCCGTGATCATCGAACAAAAAAGGTATATCTGGAAGAATATGTATGAAGAAGATAGTCCGTAGGAAGGGAAGAAAGAAAGGGGGAAAAAAAGGTCAATGACGCAGGGAAATGGAAAAGACGACCATCGTCTGAGATGGTGTGTGGTCCGGCAGCGACTCGGCTGCCATGAGCCGATGCGAATGGGGTAAAGGGTAGTAATTTCAAGATCCTGGCGCGCGATATACGCATCTCCGGGTGATTAATTCGCGGGGTCGGTAGGAGATTTTTAGACCATGAGAAGACCAGCCACGGCCATGACACCAGCAGCCACAGCACCAGGGAGCTGACGGGAGGCAGCACCAGAAGCAGGCGAGGAAGTCGAGGCCGAGGCAGCGGTAGTCTCAGTGGCCGCGGCGGTCTCAGTGAATGGTTCAGTCATGACGGTGCCGATAGTCTTGACAAGAGGAGTAGACGACGAAATCGGGGTACGAGTGAAGGATGCGCTGTGTGCTGGAGTGCTGGTATAGACCGGTGTCGAAGTCGAAGTCGACGACGGGGTCGGGGTTGGAGTTGAGCTGGTCGGCGTGTAGCCCGACGGCACCAGAGTCAGGGTCTTGGTGACAGCAGCGGCTGAGGACGAGGTAACAGCCTCGGCAGCGAGCGCGACAGGTGCAAGGAGGAGAAGCAAAGCCTTGCTGAGATGCATGATGACGAGTTGATATCCCTCGAGTGTTTGTTTACTCCGATATAGTTCGAAGGTTAGACACTTCAAAGATTTGGGAAAAGGAGCGTTTGGAGTCGGAAGAAAAGAATGCGACAGCCCGTGTCTGGGAGAATTTTAAACGAATGGCACTGCTTCAGTGGAAGACAGGAAGAGCGAAAGGCGTGGGAATGGCGGAAATGAAGGGCAATCTAAGGCGAAGTGGCACTTGTCCGGTTAAGTACTAGCGACAACGTAACCGCCCCAGCGACGGATGGAATGCGCTCGGGAATCAGCAGCAGGAACCAGTAAGAATGCGAATACCCAGTCTTCTCCACTCTCCTGTTCCTGCAGGGCACTTGGATTATTACTATTCAAATGAGCCAAAGAGCAAGCCTCCCATACAGTTACAAGTATCTATACATCTTGCTGTCCCTAGTTGTCCAGGCTATAGACCATCAAGAACCAGCCATCCCGGGGTATCGTTTTTTTTCGTCCACTCTCATCTCCAGCAAAGTGTGGTACGAGTCAGTCCATGAAGAGCAACGCGAAGGAAAGGAAATTAGCACGTTCAATATATCTCGAGTCATGCTGTTGCTTAGAAGACCCACACGGCCGCAACGACCACGGCCACGGTAACCCAATAGCCGCTCGCATTCAGCAGCGTCACTGCAGCGCGAGGTGCCGGCGAGGTACTGGACGCGGTGCTATTAGCGAGGGTGCCATTAATATAAATTTTCTCGGTGCCGTTGACATCAACCACACGCACGTCGCTAGTGTTATGAGGCTGGGTGCCGTTGAAAAGCGACTCGTAATAAGTGCTGTTGTTGTTGTCATCACAACCACACTCTTGGTGTTCTTCGCACAAACAAACCACTGGCAGAGATTCGTTGCGGTGGGTGCTGTCGTTGGTGTAGTAGTAGGGGTGGTTGTATGGGTAAGCGTAGGCGCTGTACAGCCACACGCCTGGAAAGAAGGCCAGCGCCGCTGCTGGCAACAGGAACGGAGTGATCCCCAACGGGGACCTCATGCCCGAGGTGTAGGACGTGGGGGAGCCGCCCGCGTAGTATCTGTTTGTGTCGTGAGTTCTTCCATCGTATCTTGCTGGACGAGTTTCCGAGTAGCTGTCTGGATAGCTCGCTGGGTAGGCGTAGCCAGCGCTATATCCATTGCTGTTTGAGTAATAATCATACCTTCCGCCGCCGTACGATGGTGAAACACCAGATCCTCCCCGGCTGGAGGAACTGGTACCGCCACTAGAACTTCCTCCCCGACTGGAGCCACTGGAGCTGCTACTGCTGGACGAGCGACCTCCGCTGCCTCCACCGCTGCTCCCCCCGCTCCGGCCACCTCCTCCGCCTCCGCGGCGTTTCTCTAAAACCCCAAACTCGGAGTCTGCCAGAGCTGCATCCCGTTCAACAGCATCGGTTGGACCGTTTTCCGAGATGGATACGGGAGAAGTGGCCGCGGTAGAACACAGGAAAAAAAGGGCAGTTGCCCAGGCAAGCTTCATGGTGGTAGATCAGTTAAGAAGGAGGAAGCTGTGTCGGATGTGAGGGACGGATGAGACGTTCGAAGATCAGATCTTGAGATTGCCGATGGCAGGAGACAAAGGTACTTGGAAGTGTCGTGCAGAAAAAGCAAGGAGCGGGTCTTTAAAGAGGGAAAGTACCAGAAGAATCAATCCCGAGAAACGGCTTCCTCACACCAAACTCGATCAGGAGCGGCGCACCGCCTGGAGAGAACCCTGACGATCGGACTCAGCCACACTACGCCCTGTCTACGAATACGAGCGAGCAGCCGAGCTACTTACATAGCCTACAGGAGTGGTACCAGTCGATCTTGGAGTCCTCAGTCGACGAGGTACTTATGCTTCTTTGCATCCTTGTAACACTAAAGGTTAGTTAACTGCATACATGTAGTTGAGTACTGTACTTAGTTAACTATGCAGGACTGGGCCTGCATGACTTCATCCCCCAGTTTAGCCCCCCACAGCCACAGCTTTCGACAACATGCGCCTTGCAATGCTTGAGATGGGGGAAATAATAATTATTGTTACTAGCAGGGCCACATGCTTGGGCATTACACAGCCACCTTGGGCTGCCAATTAATACAGCACACGAGGGGGGCTTATGGCTTTCCATATGGCTGACTGTGGATGTACATATACATACGGTACATTAGTGTCCTGTGGGGCCCTGTTGCAAGGCTGAACTAGAGTGGCTGATTCCCTACTTGAAGGTACCATCGTCGAGAATACAGTAGAGTAGAGAGGTTGGGACACGAGGAGGACATATATTTGGGCAGGGAAAGCTGGATGACAAGCATTCCAATCTCATCATGCATCCATGTCCCACGAGGCATTGCTTTACACAGTGCCTACGCTACTACGGATATGGGCCGAGTAGGTAAGGTAATATTTGCGTTGGTGCTTGGATCAAAGATTTTCAAATAGGGCCCACGAGGATGTAGTGTGCAACTATATCAAGGTGCCCAAGTGCAATGGATAAGTTTGCATGGTATTGGGTAAGTCGATTCTTAACGATGGATCATGGTCCAATGTCAACAGGGCGGAGCTCGGGTGATCCTCGGCGGTCGGCGTTATCTTACCCAAGGACCTTGGCCGTCTGGCATCTCTCCCCTTCATCCGCAACTCTTACTCATTTGGCGCCATGGTGCGCCCTCGGGGTCTATCCAACGCGTCGTCCGCATCCTCGGTTCCCGACCAAGACCAGGTATGCAATCCCATCCCCAGCCCCCGCGCCGCCGCTTACCCCCCTTGTGCCATAGGAACTGGGGAGCATGTACGATTATCTGGCCAAGGTCATTCTCCTGGGGCCCAGTGGCGCGGGGAAGTAAGTCATACAGCCCCTGGGGTGTCAAGGTCCAAAGAGAAAAACGATCCCGGGACCTGACCGTTTCTCCCGACCGATACAGATCCTGCGTGCTACATCGGTTTGTGAAGAATGAATGTACGACCCCGTTGCTTGGATCCACTGGCTCTCATTGTTAACCCTTCATCTCCACCGCACAGGGCGAGTGCTATCATCTCAAACGATCGGAGTCGAATTCTCATCACGTATCGTCAAACTGGGTACTGGCTCCAGGCGGAGACGTATCAAGCTGCAGCTCTGGGACACCGCGGGCACTGAGCGCTTCCGTTCCGTCTCTCGATCGTACTATCGCGGCGCAGCCGGAGCCATCCTCATCTACGATGTCTCTTCCTATGCCTCCTTTGCCTCCCTTCCGACCTTTCTTATGGATGCACGAGCCCTAGCCTCCCCGAACCTGACCGTCCTACTGGCGGGAAACAAATCTGACCTTGCAGATGCAACCACCAACTCTGATCTCCCCGACGAAATGGTGCGACCGCCGCCGACACCTTCAAGTACATCAAGCAAGCAGTCCTCACTTCCATTTGACGCCGGTGGCTCCGTCCGCTCCACCAATTACCTGGGCGCGGGGACCAGAATGACTGCCACATTCGCCGAAGGTCGGGAGGTGAGTCGAGAGGACACCGCCCACTGGGCAGCTCAGTCGAATATCCCAGTGGCCGTGGAGGTCTCAGCCTTGACAGGTGAAGGAGTGGAAGAGGTTTTTCACCGCCTGGCTCGTATTATCCTGACAAAGATCGAGCTCGGGGAGATCGACCCAGATGACCCACAAAGTGGCATTCAATACGGAGATGGCGGTCTCTATGGCCACGGAACCAGTGACGCCTCCAGTATCAGAAGCCGAACTCCCTTGGATGATACTACGCTCCCCTTCCATCGAAGCTCGCGGCGACGAGGCAGACCCAGCACCGCGCAGGGGTGGAGAAGTGGCATGAGAGAATGGGAGGATGTGTTCCGTCTAGGTGGTTCCCAATCGCAGAGGAGCCGCGGATGTTGCTAGACCTCTGGACGCGCTCTCCCGCTGCACTTGGATTTCTTTTTCTTTTCCTTTTTTTTTTTTTTTTTCTCTGGTGTTGACCCAACTTTCGTTCAATCTCTGCACGATACCCCCTATCTTGACGTTCGCTTGTTGTTCTGTTTTGGATATTATAGAGCTGTGATACCATCGAAGGCATGGCCTCTCGGAATGAAAACAAGCGGTGTGGCTCTTTTACTTTTGCCCCTCTGGTGAACCGAAGAAAGCAGCTAATCACGATACCATTTTTGGACTCCATTTCTCATTTGAATGTGGTGTATTATAGGTCACTGCACCACCCAAAAACATCCCAGGGTGGCATATCACGCGTCAATCCCGGCAATGAGTGTTTTGATACCCTTTCCAGCCTTGACTTCTTTGAACGCTTGCTCAGCTTCCTCGAACTTGACCGTGCCCGTAATCAACTGCTTCACATCCACCTTCCCGGACGAAACCAGATCGACTGCCAACTTGTAGTCTCCGCTGCCGTAGCGGAAGCTGCCCCTGAGAGTCAGTTCCTTGGAGCAGGCGGCCATGATCGGGAATTGGATTTCGCTTCGGCCCATACCACCCTGCACGTAAGTGCCACCGTTGCGGAGAACGTGGATGCCTGTGTGCACCGAGGGCTCGGCTCCCGAGGCGTCAATTGCAACGTCCGCTCCGGTGCCCAACTCGTTCTCCTGCTTCAGTCGTTGGGCATTCTCGGCCGCTGCAACCTTTCCAGGCATAAAAGTGGCCGTCACTGCGTATTGCTTCGCAAAATCCAAACGAGACTGCTGAATGTCCACGGCGATCACCTTCGATGCACCGAAGGCTGTTGCCACCGCGCAGCACAACAGGCCCACGGGCCCAGCGCCGAACACAACAACCGTCTGGCCGGGGCTTACTCGAGCCTGCCGCACTATATGGACCGCCACGCTCAGGGGTTCCATAAGGGCACCCTCCTGAAGTGAGAGGTTTGTGGGGAGCTTGTAGCAGAAGTCCTCCGGAAGGACATAGTACTTAGCCAGAGTGCCGTCATATGGCGGGGTCGCAGCAAAGGCCATGTTCTCGCACAGGTTATACTTCCCGCCCTTGCAGGGTCCACACCGACGACAGCAGATGCCCGGCTCCATAGCGACACGGTCACCCACCTTCAGCGTGGTGACCGCCGATCCGACCTTGCTAATCACGCCTGCCGACTCGTGTCCCAGCACCATAGGATCTTTGACAACGAATTGGCCAATCGCACCGTGATCCCAGTAGTGGACCTGTGATAACCAGACAATATTTCGTCAGTCAGCCCTCGACATTTCTTCAAACGTGTGCTTCTCCCCTTCATCGGTCTGGCACCTACATCGCTACCACAAATACCGGTATACTTGACATTGATAATAACGTCGTGGGGGTCCTTCAGCTCAGGAACTGGTCGGTCTTCAAACTTAACCTGGTGGATGCCCTCCAGGATAAAGGAAAGGTTCTGCCCCTCCTCGTTAGCATCTGCGCGACTTCATGGTAGCGATTAGTATTGTACCTGGGCCGTTGGAGAGGAAGTCATTGTTGCGATGGGGATGGGAGAAGAAGGAAGGAAGCTACAGAACATGATCGCAGACAGATTATAACCGGCCAAAATGGACCGAGCTGAGCTCCCCGCAGTCGTGGTCCGGCTGGACCTTCCTCCGGTGGATCCAATTGGGATTTTAACCGCGGGGATTTTTACCCGATTTTGCGTCTGTCTGGATATGTCACCGAGCTACCGGAAGGGTCTGGTGTGTAGAGAAGAATGAGCCAGTCATATTATTTATCTTCTATGCCGAAGCAAATCGATATATAGAAGTCAGCGCCACGGAGTGCGAGCCCTGAAAGACGTGCGGACTTCAATCCGGGGCCCAATGACGCAAGACCTCTAGTCGCTGTCGGTGAAGCTGGATTCTGGTAAGTCAACGACAGACGTCAGCGGATTTACATCTTCCGATTTATGTCGAAATAGGTAGATTGTTGATATCCAAATCAGAGCTGAGATGACAAACCAATGAACCGGCAAGGCTGGCAAGGAATTAAATAAGAACGATCCCGTACATGCTATCCTCCGATTATATAGGTCTGGGCCCGTGCTCGCCAAGCTCCGCTGGGCGTGGCTCTGCCGAACTTCTCCTCCGCCCGCTCAGCTTTGTCTTCCACCGCCATCATGAATCGCGCACATAGCACCGCTTTTCGGGGGTCACTGCGCAGCCTTCGGGCTCGGCCAACAGGGACCCTGTCGTACAGACAGTTCGGCGTCTCGACCCGGTGTCAGGCCGACAACTCAAAGCTGCAGCAGTCCTTCAAGAGCCAGCTCTACGAGAGCACCCAGCAACGGCTCAGACGCGAACGGGCCGAACAGGAACGATTTGCGCAGTACCAGACTCAGTCCCCTGGCGGCCGATATGCCGCATTGATGTTTGGTATGTCGCATGCCCGAGCCGTACTGCTCTTCCATATCCGATCGGACCGTCGCTAACTCAGCTGCAGCTTTGGTCTTCTTTTCCACCGGTGCATACTATCTCGGCTCCCTTAAACCGGCCGCCCTTCCAACCTCATCCACGACCACGCTCCTGGATCTCGATCCGCCGAAGCACAATGTCTCTCAGTCCAATCTTCAGGCTGCCTGGTCAGATTTTGTTGAGATTCTCGGCAAGGAAAACGTCTCGACCTCCCCGGGTGACTTAGATTCCCACTCTGGATCAGACTGGTCGTCTTACTCGCGAAAGGAGGATGAGAAGCCTTTCTTGATCCTCTACCCATCCACCACCGAAGAGGTGTCTCGGATCATGAAGGTCTGTCATCAGCGAGTGATCCCAGTGACCCCATATTCTGGTGGTACGAGTCTAGAAGGTCATTTTGCTCCCACACGAGGTGGCGTTTGCATCGACTTCCGACGCATGGATCGCATCCTTCAGGTTAACAAACGCGACTTAGATGTGGTTGTCCAGCCTGCCCTGGGATGGGAAGAATTGAACGAAGAGTTGGCCAGTGAAGGTCTCTTCTTTCCACCGGATCCAGGCCCGGGAGCCATGATTGGTGGTATGGTGGGGACAGGCTGCTCTGGTACTAATGCATATCGATACGGCACAATGCGGGAGTGGGTTCTGTCATTGACAGTTGTCCTCGCTGATGGAACAGTTATCAAGACTCGTCAGCGCCCACGCAAGTCGAGTGCTGGATATGATCTGACCAGACTCTTCATCGGTAGTGAAGGCACCCTCGGTTTGGTGACCGAGGCGACACTGAAGTTGACGGTGCGACCCAAGAGCCAGAATGTGGCTGTCGCCAGCTTCCCCAGCATCCAAAGTGCAGCGGAGTGTGTGACTAACGTAGTGGAGGCTGGCATTCCTGTGGCAGGAGTCGAGATTTTGGATGACATGCAGATGAAGTGCATCAACGCTAGTCAGACCACCAGCCGCCAATGGAAGGAGTCTCCTACCATCTTCTTCAAGTTCACAGGGACCCCTGCGGCAGTCAAGGAGCAAGTTGGCATGGTTCAAAAGATCGTTTCTACTACCTCGGGAAAGTCATTTGAGTTTGCTCGGGGTGAGGACGAAATGAAGGAATTGTGGAGTGCACGTAAAGAGGCTCTATGGAGCGTGATGGCCATGCGCAGAAGCCCAGACGATCACGTCTGGACCACTGATGTGGCAGTGCCGATGAGCAAGTTGCCCGACATCATTGAAGCGACCAAGGAAGATATGACGAAGAGCGGGTTGTTGGCTGGAATCTGTGGTCATGTCGGCGACGGCAACTTTCACGGTGAGACATCTCAGCCTTCCCAAATCTTATCTCAGAGACCCTTCTAATTCAAAGCCCAGCGATCATCCTGTTTAATGATAGTGAGAAGAAGCTGGCAGAAGGTGTAGTCCACCGCATGGTCAAGCGAGCCGTTGAGATGGGAGGCACCGTGACGGGTGAGCATGGTGTTGGTCTTGTTAAACGGGACTATCTCTCCCATGAGCTAGGCGAATCTACAGTCGACGCAATGCGCCGGGTGGGTCTTCTTTGAAATACGTTCTCATTCTATGATAAGCGCTGACATCCTACGTGTGGTCCAGCTAAAATTGGCCTTTGACCCTCTCCGCCTTCTCAACTGCGACAAAGTCGTTCGAATTGAGCAGCCTGCGCTCGGTGAGGTCAAAGAATGGTAGATACCACAAGGCAGCGCGACTGAATCATCTACTCTGAATCCTCTGAGCCAGATCGCTCATGGTGGTGGTGATGCCGCCAGTATCGATAATGTCGGTGGGGAGAATGCTCCTCATCGCTGCCTCCACTGCTGGACCCTGATCCACTGCCTGAGCGTTGCTCATGTCGAAGGGTGTATTCTCTGGAATTCTCAGGCTCGCCTTCGAATACTTCCTCATGACGTTCCTCCTCCTGGGGCAGCGAATAGGCAGATCCTTGCAACCCACCATGCCCACCATGTCGTGGTCCATCGTAGCCAGGCGAACATTCCCTTCTGTATAACAGATTTGATTAATTCAACAGACCGATCAATGGCAAGGAAATATCCTGACTCACTGTTCAAGTCCTTCATCGTGGCCGCCTTGCTCCACAATCTCAAACGAGGACTGGGGTGGCCTATTCTCGAATGGGAATTCCGTTTGTTCATATTCGGTGCGAACACTTTCGTAAACTCCGTGTCTTTGATGTGCATAATAGCCTTCTTTGTCTTCTGGATATTCTCGATACTCTTCTCCAGCATATTCATGCATTGGGGCGGACGGGCCGGGAAAATATCCCTCGCGGGAATAGCCGTCACCATAATCATCACTTTGGCCTTCATACCTTTCAGGATGAGGAGGGTATTCGCCGTATGACTCCTGCTCATAGCGCTCGGGATGCTCATCATGGTATGCATGCCGATACTTGTATTTGTCGTCATCATATTGACCGTCAGTCGTCCTAGGCGTAGGACTCTCTCGGCCATTTGAGCCGCCGTCATTCAGAAGCATGGTGCTCATGCCACCAACAAGACCCCCGAGGAGACCGCCTAGGACGCCTCCTCCCACTGCCTCCGAAGCAACCCTTTCGAGGCCAGTATCACCAGAATCGTAGCTTTCGGCCGTATTTCTGGGCCCCTGGGGTAGAGCGAGTGGCTTCCCGCATCCATGCCCGCAGTCCTGAACGCTTTCCCTATGGTTCTTGCCCTCGAGAACACCATCGCGACTCAATTGAGCTCGAAGAGAGTCGCGTTCATCATTGCTCTTTTCGCTCCACCACTGCTCCACAGTCGAAAACATGATATGGCGGATTTCGTTAACACCGTCATCTCCCAGTTCACGCAGTGCAGGGTGATGGAAAACCCCAGCGATGATTCTGGTTAAGGTCTGGTCGATATCGGCTTCTTCATCATCCCAACATTGCATGAGCTGGGGAACTACCCATTTGACAACACTAGAGGCAATGCGTCCTGCTGGCTCGTTGAGTACGTTGGAGAAATGATCCTTCGATAGCATCGAGTGGGTAGGATTTGATGAAGAGTCATCATTGAACACAATGTGTTGCTGCTCGCGGCTGCTCTGAATCACTTCCGAGGAACCGGTCTCCAACTCAACCTTGACTTGTTTGATGATGGGAAGAACATAGGGAGCGAGAATGGAGAAAACGAAGATCGTGAGCTGATCTTGGACCTGTTCAACAAGCTCTGGCAACACTGGAATCTTCTCGATAGATTCATTTATTGCCTTCAGTAGCCGATCATGCCATTCGAGAATGGGGTAAATCTGCCGCTGGACATTGCCCAGATATTGGGTCCACTCTTCTGGCTCTCGAGGAGTGATATTCTCACTAGTGCTCTTGGCATTATCTGCTTGTGCCTTTAGATCATCCATTTGGCTGGCCGGGTTATTGCTGGTATCAAGAAGCGCACCGGGGATTTGACCCAATAAACTCTGCAGAAAGCTTTCCGAGGGGCTGTCGTTCTCCGATTCAACGATGACGCCTTCCAAGGACTGGATTTCAGACTGCATGGTTTTATCCGAGAACTCCCCAAGCACTGAGTGGAAGAAATCGACGCCGCCAAAAGTTCCAGTCACAACAGGATAGACGTATCCACGAGCCCCATCGACCTCTATCTTGGTGTCACGACCAACATGAGGGAAGACGTCTTCCTCTCCAAGCTCGATCAGACTTAGTTCGGTGTAGTTTGAGTGGGCCGCATAGTCCTCTAGACAATGCAACCCAGTACCTAGCAAGCGGAGAGCTTCGTATAGATCATCGTCGCGGTGAGATCGAGCGTAGTGACGACCCATCTGGATCGAACGGCCAAGGACGCGACGAATCAAACTTGCCGAGGTGTCAATGTCCATGTCCTCGGACGCAATATAGTTTTTCAAGCCTAGATAACAGTTACCACTGCTCAACTGATTCTTGCCTTATTGAAAAGCGAGATCACATACCCGTTCGCGGATCAATCGACAGCTCACGCTCCTCATCCACGGGCCCTCGGAGACGGTGGTCGTAGCAGCGAGCATCTTCCCCCTCAGCATATCCCAAAGGGTTGTCGATATGCTCGGTGGGCTGGTAGCATCCCAGTCGCTCGGAGGTGACCTCGAATTCACGGGTCCCGTAACTAGCAGATCTCAATGTGCGTTCTCCTGTGTAGTCTTGACGCGAGGTAGACTCACCCAAAGCTCATGAACCCAAGCACCCAGATCAAAATCCGAATAGCCTCAGAGCTCACGTACTTGACGGTGCCTACATCGACCGCTTGGCTGTAGTCGCGTAGCCAGTTCCCAAAGTACACTCGTTTCACGTCAATCTTGGTGAACTTGCATCCTCCGGCAACACGGGCCAGGAAAAGAGATAGCAGCACGTCTTCGATATCTCCATGACGCCAGTTCTGACCTTCGATACGAGAAAGCGATGAAATATTACCTGCACCAAACCCATAGGCGTGGCCGGATATAGCAAGGAGGAGGAAGAGAGAAAAGCACAGGCTTTGCAGAGACAGCTTCATGGTAAATAGAATGTGTTCGCAATACTAGGACATAGATCGCTTTCGAGGGGAGAATAGAGAGTCAGAAAGAGAAAAGAGGAAAAAGCAGAGTGGTTTCACTACGCCCAGTTCGCCATTTAGCCGTTTCCCTCTTGGATGGTGGGGGAAGCATTTGATACGCTTCTTGGCTGCCTTGGCGCAGTCCAAAATTATGTACAACCAAGCTGTGGCTGTAGTTGTGACCATCGTGCAGACTGGTTCTCGACTGGGTGAGATATCCGCAGGCTCTATAACAAGACCAACATGAGGGCCTCGGGGTATAATAAACTTACCAGTATATTCTTTGCTATGTAACACTACAGCAAGGGAAGTACCGTAACACACCACCGTCCAGCGAATGGTATAGTACCTACTGGTTGTTGACGCAATTGACCAACTTATAGGTCGGGCCTCGAGTCCTTACTGGGAAGGGCCCAAGATTGACACTAGAGATGAGTCGAGTGGGGTAGAGTGCACCAGAAAGTCAAGGGATGAGGATGAGGATATATCATTCTGCTGGGAAAGAAACCACAAAAGAGCGGAGGCGTTCTCCGCTATCTCTCGATCCGTTGCTCCCGCGCTGCCGCATGCGGATTTCATCCCGGCTTCACCGCTCCCTCTCGCTCTTCCTCTTCTGTAACTCAACCCATTCCTCGCAACGTTTTCAACTTTTCGACTCTACCCTTCATAGATCGAACCCCAACTTTCTTCAGGCTCCGGGCGACCGAGTCATGCGACCGGGGCTGTAGAGCTGCGTATCAGACATGCGCCAACGGAAATCGCGGTCCTCAGCTTTGTGATCTCCCCCCCCCCCGCGCTTACTCTCCTCTCGCTCCATTGCCTGGTGAGCCGAGAGTCTCGACCCAGCACAAGAGCGTACACCGTTAAATCCTTTCGCTCTCACCAAACCATTTGCTCGCGATCTTCCCCTGCACCGCAATTTCCAACACCGATGACCACCATGCGCCTCTCGACTATTTTCTGAGAGCCTCGTTCACCAGCGCTTGGAATCAGGTTATCACCATGGTGCGCAATGACATTCACTATGCTCGGGACTCGGCATTAACGATTCCCAAATGCCGATTGTCCAATGACTCTGCATCATTACCGCTGTCATGTTCCAAGAAAAACACCGCTCGGGAAGATCGACGGGCACCCAAAAACTCAGGGCTGGTCCCTTCACATCTCGATATAGAGGCCTTGCAAGAGCCACCGCTATTTCCTGAATACTCAGATCAGTTGTATTCTCCAGAACACAGACAGAGAGGCTCAATGCATTCAACCAACATCACCCCGAGCATGACCCCGAACGAACCCGAGAGCTTAAGTCTGAAAGACTGGCCTGATGCTCATGAATATCGCTCGCAAAAGATCAAACCAATCAAGCCCAAGGTACATATCAAGCCAATGCTTCGGAAGATGTCTCGCGACGATACGCCGTCCACCTCCATCGACCTATCCCGCTCCTCAACCGAGCAAGAAGGGCTGGGTATCTACATGAACTTCGACCGAGATCGAAGAGGCAGCGAGTCTTTAACAGGTGTGACATACCATAGAAAGACACCGAGCTTTCATCACCGATCCACCAGCGGAACTTCTCAATTCTCCGCGGCAACTGGGTCGAGCGGTGGCAAACAGGGATCACAATACGTGTATCCAATGCGTCCAACCCCACGAGCATACACCCCGCCATTGAGTCACTCCTATCAGAACTCGGGCAATGACAGCGATGGACTCGAAGATGGCAGTCCAGAGACCGAATCTAAGGTTCTGCCTACTCCGGATAATCATCGACCGATTCGTGCTTCGTCAGGGCCTACTCCCCGCTTATCTCTGCAGATAGAGGCGGACACGTTCACCCGTCTCCCGGGAATCTCGCAGACCAATGTCTCCAGCCGACCGTCCTTTGGATACTCCCGAGATAATGGAAGCACTTTGGACACGGCCTCTCCAATCTCCCGAACCTCACTTGACTATGTCTTCCGCTCTCGGACCCGAACTAGTACAGATCCAATCTCTCGAGCGGCTGCCATTCAGGCTGCACGACAGGCATTTGAAGAGAAAGAGGCTGCCAAGACTCGCCGATTCGAGAAGCAACAGATCAAAGCTGAAGAAAGACAAACCCGACGCCAGGTCAAGCGCAACATGTCGGGAGGCCAGAGATCGCCAGCTGCACCGTGGAGTGATGAGAAGTCAGAGATGTCAGGAAATTCCAAAACCTCCAAGCGAGTAGACACGGAAGTTCCCAATCATCAGCAGTCAGCCTCGTGGAAATCACAATCGAAAGGCACCTGGATGCTCTTCATGACCTGGCTTCGGACCAGAGTATTTAAGTTTCGGCGGAGACTGCGAAAGATGAATTGACCTACTTTCTTTACTTTGCTTCTGACCGTCCTTCTGCCCGGTTGATTCATGTCTATAGTCTATTCATCGAGCGATCTTGTTTATGTCTTTGGGTGTGTTTTTGCAGCGTCGGGTTTCTGAGCTGGCGTACGGCCATGGCGTCTGGACATATTCGGTAAACCATTTAGCGGCGAAATATCCTGGAGAGGGGTAGCAAATATGACCATCATTTGAACATCGGTTTATGCATGTCTACGTATGCCTAGTCTCGCAGCTTACTGGACTCGCTTGGTGGATGATCACGTGACTGGACTTGCGCAAGTGTCGCCTCTGCGCTGCCAGGCACTTCGCCTTCCACGCTACGGTGCACAGCAGTGACAACAAACGCCTGATAAGAGCTCTGCCGCTGCTTCACACTGTTGTTTCCCCACCATACGCGCCTCCACTAGGAGGGAGCGTCTCCGTCATCATGGTGTACGACTGGGCGGGGAAGCGGGACATCTGCTACCAAATGTACATCCAGGACAAGAAGGCTTTGGAGGAGATCATGGAGTATATGAGGACTGCTTATCAGTTTGCCCCCAGGTGAGATCTACCTTTATGTAATAGATCAAACCTACACTTTATTGTATAATGCTAATTCGAGCCGATCGACAGCAAACGTGCCTTTCAGACCCAGTTCAAGCGATGGGGTTTTCCCTCCAAACAAAACCCTGCCCACAAAAATATCGCGCTGGTGGCCCGAGTCAAAGAACTATGGGAACACAACACCAGCCAGCGTGACATGCTTCGAATTTTGAACGAGGAAGGATTCGCGATCAAAGAGCGCGAGCTGATGCGAGTTCGTGCAAAGAATCGCTGGCTGTTGCGTGTCCCGAATGGAATGAAGTCGCAAGCAATCGCCACAGTACAAGAACCCCAACCGGAGGACGAAGGACTTTTGGTGCTCCAGCAAGAAGTTTACAAGCAGGACCAGGGCTATGTCGATGGCGGTGACTCGATGTCTGGTGATTTAGCTACACCAACCGGGGAGTGCCCTTCGTCGCCAGGTCTTTCGCCAGAGGTCATTGCCAAACGCAAGGAGAGACTGGAGCGCCTTAAGAATGAGAGTGCAGAGAGATGGGCTTCCAGAAAACGCCGACGCCGCACTCGTGGATGGGCTGGACTGCCAGCCGATCCGCCAGGGCCTCCTCGTTTCCCTTCTGAGACTACCATCGATGAGAGTAAACGATATCTCAATTTGGATAACACCATGTACCGCCACCTGCGTGATCAATTCCAGCGGATTTGTGAAGAAGCGGGCTTCATCAAGAAAACGATCGCCGGCCCGGAAAGATGGCAAGCGGCAAAAGATAGATTAATACAGGAATCAGCACACCTCCAGCAGGTCTTCAACACCGAACCTAATCAGCGCGATGCGAAAGCTCTTGCCCTGGATGTCGTCTGTACGGATGTCACGAAGCGGATGAGGACCTTGGAGCGACGCATGACCATCGCTGAAGCTAAAAATGCATTGGGAATTAATCCAGAGGAGAGTCGTCAGATTCGCAATGCCTTCTATGACACTCTCAAGGCAGATCATTTCACAAGCAAATTGGAAGCTGGTGATGAGCATTGGCAAGATTTGAAGACACAGTGGATCCGTAATTCAGCGCTACTACAGCGAATACTCGAGCCAGAACAGGCTGATCCATCAAACGTCGCTAAACTAAAGGCACTAGAAGTGCTTTGCCGTGACGTGATGAAACGACTACGCGATGATCAAACCAAGCGGGATCCTGCTCGCAAAAGATCTGCGGCCCGTACTGATTCCCAGACTTCCGCGCCAAGCAGCAGTACCATGGGAAACATGCTCGGAAATGAGATCAGCAATGGGATCAGTACGCTTGCATCTCAGGCACTCGCGAGTGCCCCCATTACTGCCAGTGAGATTGGCGACATGCAGATTGATCCATCCCTTCTACAGGCGGCTAACGGCCCATCGTCCTTTTCGACAAATGCCCAACAGGAGGCGAGCAGCACATTTGAATACATGGACCCGATGCTCCACTCCGCTTTGCTAAACACATCTGTCTGTGTTCAAATCAGTCCACAGAGTGAGCTTCAGAGTGCAGCTACCAAGAGCTGGATGGAGAAGCTAGCAACACGCTCCATCGAAGAGTTGCGGCAGGTGATTGCGACTCGATATCCCCTATTCGATCATAAACAAGATCGAAGGCGTTGGTAGAGATGATCGCGGGAGCGAAAATTTCGTCCGCATTGACGAAGACCATGAACTAGACGCCTACCTTAATCATGTCCATGGGAGAAAAGCTTTACTTGTTTTGACGCTGGGGCAGATTTAAGGTCCTGCTCAAGCAAGCACCACTGTCTAGGCATTTCCAGTCCGAAAGGATGCAACGGATGCACCTCATAATGAAGAACAAAAATTGAAATGAACCGTACCAGAAATCTACTATTCCGTTTCAATAAAACGTAGCTACTTTATTTCTTCGTGTCATCTGCCTGGTCTATTTTAGCTGAATGGCCTTGGGTTTGTGTGGATTAATTGATACGGCTTCGATGAGAAGAACATCATGTGCTTGTGTATGCAAAGAGCAATTTTATTGGACCCTGCTGATAAGATTGGTATGAAGAAACGTAATACTGGTCAATTGTTCTATACATACATTGCTACCAAGATGTCTGAACTTGCAGATGCCATCTCGGTATTCGTTGCCATGATTCCCCCAGCCTGGAGTCTAGCTAGAGCCGAGAGTTTGTACAACATTCCTGAAGAGAACACCAAGAGCCGGCAAAGAGAACGACGGAGTGTCACCAAAGACGCTGGCCAACCCCTTGTGTTGGGAAGTAGAGCCTTCGCCATCAGCTGGTTGAGTAGAAGGCATCTCGTGGCCCCGACTAAAGATGCTCGCAAGTCCCGTATTGAGATGGCTCGTTATCTCGCGAGGTTGCAAGCTCTTCTGTGATCCTTTGTCCAGGCATCCGAGTCGCTGCACAGAGGCTGAAACATCAATGATGACATAATCCCCGGAATAAACTTCAGATAGGAGTGCGAGTGGATGGCTACCAAGGGTCTCTTGGAATACCAGGTCCAGAGATGATACGTTGTATATCCGAATATCAGACCGGAATTTGCGGCGTTTCTTGTTTGACGTGTTTGAGCTGTTGTTCAAACCACGCATAGCGACAGCGAATGACTGGGTCCTCGGGTTTACTGCGACAAGTGGCGGGTGTCCTTGAGCAATTGAACCAGTGGAATCCAGAATATGAATAGGTTTGACCACATCATCGACTGTGTCCCAAACAGCCACGGAGCCTGTGGAAGCGATAATTAAGTTTCTACCCAGGAACTTGACTGAGCAAGGTGTCCCGAGAAAAGCGCCCGCCCTCCGGTAATGTACAGTGCAGTTTCGGGCATCGACCAAAAGCACAAGACCGTCATTCGCAGCAGATACGGATGGCAAGCAAACTGCAAGCACGGACCCGTCCTCAGAAAAACTCATACAGGCCGCCGTCAAGGACGTGATCGAGTTGTCAAGACAGCCCGTCAAGTCGACGAAATTTCGGCATTTCCATGTATCCAGGTGCTGCTCTGCCGCATCGACCTTGAGGCCACTACGGTGCTTCGCGGTTGGACACCAGAAACGAAGGAGCGCATCCGCTCCAAGGGATGCGAATTCATGAGCATAAGGACGAGCTGCTATCCCAAGCACCGTGGAGTGACGGGTGTCATTGAAATGAGGCCCATCGATTCGAGTCACCAATTCCCACATGCTGGATGACGTGTTCCATTTCCAGAACTTGAGAAAGATTTCCGGCAGCAGCTCGGAGGTTTCTTTCTTCGAAACATTGCGAGCAAGTGCTTCCATATCTTGCGGATGTGGCGTCCATGTATCGACAGTTGCCAACCATTTCCCGTCTTGTGCAATATCCATATGCCAAATATCAGGGGCAATTATAGAGGATCCGTCAGGACCGACATTCAATGTCGTTGTGTTGGTTCGTGCGAGGGCCTGTCGAGAAATATGACTGTTGGTGCGAATATCAAATGTCTGCAGAACGGCAGAGTTAGGACGCTCGCTGGCCTGGTGAGAAGCTGGAACGGCAATAAGGAGCCGCTCGGGATGTTGCGGGTGCAATGTTGCAATAGCACCAAATGGCTTCCTTGAGGTAGTGTCTTTGGAAAGACCAAGGTCCGTGTTTAACTGTAACCCAATCACAGTGGCAGATGTCTCCGATCCAGTAGCAGGGAATATCATCATTGAGTTATCAGCTAGCTTCGCCACATAGGAGTTGCCGCTTGGTGAGACGATCACGTTGCATACTGGAGAGGAGAGATGGGGCAGGGTTTGCGTTCTGCCAGTATCCAGTTGCCACATAACAACCACAGGCTCTTGGCCGCCTGAGATGAGGTAGTTGCCTGAAGACATGAGATTAGAAACGACAAAGTCATGAAGAGGATAGGTCTTACCATCTCTTGACCATCGCACGGTGTTCACAGAGCTTCGGTGCCAGTGCAGCTTTCGGGGCGGTGATTTTTTTTCCCCGCTGCGACCAAACAAGGTATTCCCAATGTCTCTGTAGATCAGAAGAGAACCATTGCTTTCTCCTACCACCAAATCGACTGCGTATGAGCCCTTCGGGTATTTCAATTCAGAGGACGGATTCTGAGTCGCGGTCTCCCGTAGGTCAAGGCATGTGGCAGTGACAGGGAGTGTTGCCTCTGCCCAAGTATACCGTATAGCCGCGGAGGATTCGAAGTCAACACTGGTAGTAGTACCTAGGAAAAGATGAGAGCCATCACTAGCAACAATGATCCGCCCCCCATAAGCAACTTGAATGGTGTTGATCTGCTCACGGGTCTCTAGAACCGATATGCCAGTCACCTTCTTGTCGCTCAACGCATCTATCGAAACCTGTCTCCGTCCGTCCTTCTTTGCCACGATCGAATATGACAAGAGCTGATTCTTATTATCAGGAGATGGCAGATCGATCGCAATAGCTGGGGAGTTTGTCCCCCAAAGATCGAGGCGCTTCCCAGAATCCCAGTGCCATTTGGTCACAATTGCAGAGGTGAAGATGTAGAGGATATCTGAATCAACAGGACAAATCCTGTACCCAATAATCTTTTGCCCGGTCTGCATCTGTAAGGTTCGTACTAAACGAGATGTCGAGGTCGCAAAAACTTGAACAGCTGTATCGAGTCCAACAAAGAGATACCTGTGCGTAATAGGTTAGAATCTGCATCTGTGAGGAGAGGTGTACACTACCCACGCTTCATCTTGGGTCAAAATGGGATCCAAATTGCTGTAACGACCACCCACCGGACGTGAGAATGACCATTGTGCGGAGCTCCTTGGTTTATCTGCACCTGGAGATGGGCCGTCGGCGTTGGAAGAGCTGGAAGGATTAACCACTTCAGAACCGTGAGAACCATGAGCATCTGAAGTTCGACGCCGCTTGGTCCGCTCTTCGCCCGCATCGCTAGCCCGAGATCTCTTATGGTGCCGTGCTGACTGATTGCCGGCTGTTTTGGAAGACATTTTCAAGAGCCGGGAAAGCGAGCAATCGGAGTAGTAGCAATGGCAATGCTTTTAAAATGACACAGCCACACCCAAGGTTCTGTGCAGACTTGCTAAGTCCCGACGACGAGTGGTCTGTCGCTTTTTTTTTTTTTTTTTTTTTCCCGCAGGGAAAGATCAGGCGGATATTGGTGGCAGAAAACACCCACCGCCCATCGCGCATCGCCGAAAAGTTTGAGCGGTCTCCAACTCGCATCAGTTGACCGACATCTATCTCCCGTTTTACCCTATCCCAGTCGTGATGATTATCCCGGTGCGCTGTTTCTCCTGCGGAAAGGTATGGATGTGTTTCATTATGTGGTATTATGCCTCAAGCACTCGCTAATCTTCTCCCAGGTCGTCGGAGATCTGTGGGAGCGGTATTTGCAGTTGCTGGATGATGGTGTACCGGACGGGTAAGTGACGTTATTCTTTTACGACGCTTCTCGCCAGGATAGAATTCTCGGCTGACCACTTCATAGTGATGCGATGGACCAGCTGGGCTGCCGCAGGTACTGCTGCCGTAGAATGATCATGACCCACGTGGATCTGATTGAGAAGCTTCTTCGGTATGTTACGAGGTTGCAAGGTGCCTGCCTACCTGGTGACAGTTTTCACTCATCCGCTATTCTAGGTACAATTCTGCCGAAAAAGACCGATCCAAGACCCAGGTTTAACTCGTCCATTTCGTACGGAGCTTCTACCTCAAGCGTGGTCCGCTTTGGATAAGCCCCCAGGCGGCTCATACGTATGCGATCAACGTGGAAAAGTCGCAGTATGCCCGTTTACATATCCGGATAATATCCGCTGTGTTTCCTGCTTTCATTTCGCCTGATACATGCCTTCACATCGCCCATAGAATTAGTCCTCGGAATGGCGGGACTTTCGGGGTTGAGGTTGGATAAGATCAAGTTGGTGGTCAAATATGAAGGTGCTGCGACAGTTATGATGGCGAGATAATGTTTCGGCTGCTTATCTGACTATAGTCATAGTCATCGGATTGAACGTTTCCAAGCAGGATGAGCTTTATCTAGATCATTCGCCCCAGCTCCTCCCACTTGATCGTCACTTTATCCCGCACCCGCAACAAGGCTCGAGGATCACTGGGTTGCTCTTATTCAAAGTCAGGAAGCTACATGGAAAGGGGTCTGCATCTGGGGAGGCGTTTGCACGAACTTGGAATTTTTTTTTTTTTTTTTTTTTTGTTGTTCATGGCAGCATTTGAGAAAATCGAATTCACCACCGCAGTCTGGTGTCTGATCATCTCTTCGAAAACACATAGAGGTGCATCTCCAAATTGAGCACATGAAGTGTCTCAGTGCGATTGTACCATACATTTAGGGATGATGTGCATGGCTCCTTACCTCGGATAGTTGGAAACTATCATACCCAACACCCTCTCAGTCTGCTGTGCACGAGTGTATTCGAGCAGGCTCTCAATGGATCCGAGGGGGGCATCCACTCCAACCACCACACCTATAGAATCCTTGTACATTCGCCCTGTAGCAAGCGCCCTGTGGCCCGTTGGGGAATAGCCCCCGGGCCGCTCGGCGGCATCTGAGTGGATACAGCAGACCAAGATGCATTCCCATCACGCCCCAGGCGCCAAACTCCTCCTTCGCTCGTCGTTTGTTTTCTGGTCTCCTCCGGGAGGAGCACCTTAGTCGTATCAGAGTGCTCGGTCGGAACCCACAGGAGCGCTAGAGCTCCGGGGACCGTACTGACGGTTTTGACTGCTGGAGGCGCGGTCTGAGCTCGTCCCCGATCAGCTGCGCAAGCGGGGATCGTGAGCCGACTCCTCATTCTTCTTTTGCTCACAACCCCCTCAAGAACAATCATAAATTTTCTGTCTATATCGTCAGCCATAATGGCTGTGGGGTCGCCAGTGCCTGTCCTCTCGCACCGTGACACCTCAAGCCCATATCCTGAGTCGGATCCAATGTAAGACTACTCGGGGCTTCTCGCACCGTCGCTCATGCTTGGTTAGGTCTCTTGAAGCCCCTTCAGTCCCTAGCAGCATCGGAGCTCTATCCCATACTGCTCCAGGCCCAGACACAAGCAGTGCGACAGAAATGTCATCTGTCGGCCTCCATCTAGTCCAATCCACTGATTCCGAGACCGATGGGAACAGTGACCATAAGGAGACGGTCTCAGCAATGTCAATTCAGGGATCTGGGGGATTGATGCAATCGGCATTGACGGTATGTATGCGACTGCGAGAGAAATCTAATCGAGCCGCCGACCTCCAGGGCTGGATTGGGCGCTGACTCTACAGTAGATCCAAACCACACACCCGCATCATATCGGCTTGGATGCAAGATCAGATGAAGATGAACCGCCGCAATCAGTGATACACGCCCCACCTGGGTTTGGGAGTTTTGTGAGCACGTCCAAAGATTGCCCCGGAGGCAATCAACTTGAAGATCGCTAATCGTTGATAGACAAGGGTACAGAATGCAGTCGGCGAGACATGCGACGACAACGACAACGGGGATGATGATGATGAATCTCTGCCCCACGGGTCAATGCATACGCAATCGATAGAGATCCCAGGAAAGGCAAACAAGGTATTCTTCCTCTCTGAGCAACCTCTAGTCTAATTTATTTGCTGAGAGATTGCGTATAAAGGTTGGCAATAGCCCTATATCGCCTCCGCCCTTAACAACCGCTGTCGCACCCCCCCAGGATTGGTCCGACCGAGCAACCCCTCGTGCACAAACCAGATACGAATTTGAGGAATCAGAACGACGGACTCGCTCAAGTAGCTTAGAAGGTAATGTCTCGATTCGTTATCTGTTGTTTACCGGATCCGTAACCGCTAATCCCAATAGATATACCGGAAGGTACAGATTTCCCAGTGTTCATATGGGCAGGCCTTGCCAAAGAGAACTAACATCATTTCAGGAAACTTTACTAGTAAAGAGGCCGAGGTCAACGCACTACGAGCAGCTCTCGCCGAGTGCTGGACATTATGCAACACCCTGGCTAGTTTAAGTTACATTAATCGGGAACGGCTGTTCCGGACTCATGAAGATGGGATGCAAGAAGACGCTTGGCGATCTTGTTGGAGGCTCTGTCAAAAGCTTTACGACACTCGCGACGACGATTATGCATCACAAGTCAACCCAACTCTCGATCTCTGTCGAGATTTCTGCCAAGCCCTATTTGAAGTTCGAGTATGTGACAGTGACCTGAGCGACTCGGTCTTGCGGGTGAGCTTCGAGCTAAACAATCACCTCTTTAACACGCACGACCGCAATCTCCCCGATGCCTTTCGAGAGCGGACTTTAGACTTTTACATTACCTTGTGCCACCGCCTGATGAAACAACGAACGCGCCTGACCGAGAATGATTCTCTGCTCAAGGCCTGCTGGACGCTGGCCGAAATGCTCTTCAGCATCCGTCAGAGTAAACGCGAAGGGAAAGTATTAGACGAAGAGTTGCTTGGATCTGCAGTTCAAGCTTGCTGGGAATTATGTGATATCTTTCGAGAGGGTTGGACTTTGCACAGCATGCGAAACTCTGATCGGGGGACTCCTCGACCCAGTCAAACCACCTTTGCACAGGCCTTCCACCAGGCCACCCAACAGACTGATCTTGACTACGTGGATGACGGGTTGGGGCAGCCCGGAAATCCGGAGACCCCAACGACCATCTTTGAGGACACGGCCACGGTATCCCCGGACGAAGCCCCGGTGCCCAACATCCTTGTGCTCGGGCACGGGACTGGTCATGCCTCTCACTCCAAGTGGCCATCCAGTGCATCGAGCATCTCGGAGAAGTCTCGGTCATCCGGGCATACTGCGTCCTCGGCCAACACCGTTACCACCATCTCGGAAGATCCTCATTTCACCCGACTGAAGGTGTTGATCACGAAAGCCGCAATCAATAGTGGCTATCAGCGGGGTGGTGCCCAGAATCTGTCGTCTTTTGTAAAATCTCTGCCCTCGGATGCGTTTGGATCGGTGCCGTGGCAGACGTCGCTGTTGAAGAACTACCGCAAGCTGGTCGCGTTCGATCCCGCCTTCCGCAATGTCGGGTCCCATGCGCGTGTCGGCGCCATTGATGTGGCCCGCGCATGCCAGGCGATGCTACAGAGCGGCCAATACTCGTGGTTGCGCGATCTCTATCGTCTCGTTTTTGGATTTCACCTCGAGGAGGCCCTAGGCCGCGAAGGGGTGAGCATCCAAATCTAGCTCAGGATCTCCGGTCCACTGCACCAAACATATGCTTAGAAACGGTTGATAGCACAGTGGGCGCTGTTTGGTCCGTCTGCAGGAAACAATGTGTATCAGGCGCAGGTGTGGATCAAGATGTAGGGAAAAGGGTGGATCTGTCGATCCAGAGGTTTTTGGGGGTCGAGTGGCTACCTACCCTACCTAGGTAGGCGGTTTTAGCTGATTCAGCTTAGTCTATCACAGGGTACTGCCGGGCGGAAAGAGAATCCTCTATCATGTGACTGGTCGGGGGGAGATTAGCTCCCGTCCACTCAGGTCCTCCCTTTCTTTTACATCATCAAATCCATGACAGCTCATCTCACTTCCTCGCTTTTCCTTCGCTCGTTCTATGATAGAACGATCATACAGTGATTCCTATCTGATTCAGATCCCTCTGGATATAGTACTACCAGCTCCTGCTCCGAACTCCTCCGTCATATCTTTCCCTTGGAGAGATCACCCTCTCAATAGTGGCCTGTTCTGAGGACCTCCCAAGGTCACAAGTCCTCCCATTCCTTCTATTATCTCTTGTACCAAAATAGGTCCAGCGCAATTCTTTAACCGAGTCTCAACCCACCGGTACCCCTATCAACGACTCATCCTTGCAGATATTTTATTTCCCGCGGGCACAGCTTTTCAATATGGATCTGCCTCAAAAATTCCCTCCAAGTATGGTCTTGGGAGCAGTCGCTAGCCGTCTTAGCGACCACTAGAATAGCCTTTATGTAACTCTCTCCTCTCATCATGCCACATATGAAGAGGCCCTGACTGCGACTACTGACTGTATACGACGTGTTCCTGGCAATATTCTCTTACCACTTAACAACCGAGCTCGGCGAGAGGCCCTTCGAAGGCAGGCCCTTGAAATCCAAGCCTTTCAAAAAGGTACCTTTTCAGAGGTTCCTCGGAAAATACGTACAACAGGCAAACTACGCCCAGAAGATCTCCCGCAGCCGCTTTCATCAGATCGCCGCGCCTTGCTCAAGAAAAGGATCCAAGATGAGAATGATCCACCCCATCGAGAGCGATCCTCCCGAGAGCCTCATATCCTCACCCTACCTGCCTGGCGTTGCGAGTCTACGCTATCAGCTATTCTTGGTAATGCTAGAATTACGGCTGTTGACTGGGAACCGGGAATGCCGTCATGTGAACTTCAGGGAGTCGAAATGCTCTGGGACACCGGCGCTGCTACCACAATTATCACCCAATATTGCCTAGACGCCAATTTCCAAAGGCACTTATCGGATTCTATCCATGAGCCTTATCGCAACGAAAATTCAACTCGGGTTCAGCTTTCATTTACTCTCGAATTCACCAACTCCCTGTTTAGTCTAGACCTTATCGCAACTGTGGTGGATAAAGAAGCTGTTCCGAATACACGGTCGGGTATTCTCCTGGGACAAAACGGCTGTATTGATATACTCCAATATCGATCGATCCCAAGATCAATTCTAGTAGCTCAGGGGGAGGCAGTCGACGAACATCTCTGGGGGGATATTATCATCGAGAGCTATATTGATGTCGATGGATCTTTGAAGCGGGTTTGAAGGAGCTGCGAAGGATTGTCGAGATAGCTATTGATAAATTGTATTGATAAATTGACAGATTAATACTGGTGCCGGATCTGTGAGATTTTGTAGTGGAGAAGGTTTTAATTCTGCTAGCGATGATGATGATGATGATAGATTCATTTGCCCGATGTAGCTAGCTTTACATACATGCTGCTATACAGGAGTGCTAACAGAACCAGTCGGGCACCTAGCTCATTAGGGGTAGGAGTGGGCCTGCCAAGACCCCGGATTTGGTGTATTATAACCCCGATCCCCTACATGTTACGACCCTGGCCCTCGCAGGGACCGCACACATGGTCTCTATGGTCCTGCGTACCGCACGCACCCATGGTCTATATGGGCCGCCGTACCGCGCAGGGATTTACACCCCTGCGCACACCCAGATAGCACGCCAGCGATTAGTTTACACTCAGAATCGAGTCATTGGTTTCTTCACTCTAATCCTTTTACCATATCCTAGGACTACCTCGCAGAGCCAGTCCTAATATTCTAATCGCTTCAAACCTACCAGATTGGACCGTTGAAACCCTTAGCGATGTCTTGTATCACTCACAGCAGCTTACGCCTCCTAAGAGAGGATCTCGTAGGAGAAGGCCAGCCAAAAGTGATAGGAGAAGGCTAGTAAAAAGCTATTCTATCGCGATCTATTATAGCTACTAATCTACTAAAGAATTATCCTTTATAGGTATCTAATCCTTTATAAGACTTAGAAATAGTTATACTAACTATCTTTAAATAGTGAGATAATATAGTAGATATATTATATAATACTGAGTGGAAAAAATAAAGGAAACAGTATAATCTATAGCTAAAGAGGAATAAAGTATTAAAATAGCTTTTTATAGTTAAAGATAAAAAGGCTAAATTTATAGTATAACTTTATAAATAAAAACTTATTAATTGTAACAGGCCTATGCCCGATGTGGATTAAGTAAGGCATATACCCACACCTATATAAAAACCCTTATCTGCCACAGATAGACTATATTTCCTTAAGATTAATATAAACTATATATCAGCCTAGTCCTATTAAATCAATTTAGCTATAGCCCTTTATATATATTAATCTTCCAATCTTTAATTGATAAAAAACCCTAATTAAGTCTTACTCCTAGGCTTATAGCAGAATTACCCCTAAATCACTATTAATTTAGCAACAATAATAAAAACTTTCCTTATACTTACTAAGAGTCCCTAAAATATATTAAAAAAGACCTAAAAAGACTATATTTTAGATATATAGTAGAAAAACTAAAAATTATATAAATTAATAATAAATCTTTAATAAATAGTAATAGAATCTTAATAAATATTTTTATAAATAAGAAAGATTATTTTTTAGTAAAGATATATAATTAAATATTTAATAAATATATAGGAATAAATAATAAAATAGTACTAATAGTATATTACTATTTAAAAAAAAATATAGTACTTTAAAAAAATATATTAATAGCTAAATATAAACTAATAAAAAAAAGAGTAATAAATTAATATTAAAAATAAATAGAATTTTTAATAAATTAATATTAATTCTAGAAATACTATAATATTAACTAAAAATTTATTTACTAAACCCTATTTTATTTATAAAAAATATAAATAATTAATTAATTTAGAGAATTATAATAAAAAATAAATTAATAGTTAATAGTAAAACTATTAAATTACTAAATAACTAATTTATATATATATTTTCCTATTTTAAAAAATTAGTATAGAAAAATTATAGAATATTTATAAAATACTATTAAAATATTATTAGACTAAATAATCTTTTTAAATATCTAAAAAAGATCTATAAAGATCTAAATATTTAAATATAAACTACTAAATAATTATATTAATTTTATTAGCTAAAAAAAGCTTTTTTTTTAAAGTTTTTATTTTACCTAAAAAAAGAGTTTACTAATATAGATATACTAAATTAAATAAATAAAATAAAAAAATAAATTTTATTAAACTATATAAACTAAATAATGAATAGATTATTTATAAATTATAGTATATTTTTAACTTTTTAAGGCTTAATTAATTATTTTTATAAGATTAGTATAAATATAAAAGCCTTTAACTTAGATAAATCTTATAAATTAAAGTTAAATAAGATAAATTAGATCTTAATAGTTTCTATAAACTATATTAAATTATATATAAATTATTTTTAAAGTAAAACTAATTAATCTAAATAAACTAGATAAATTAGTAAAAAAGAAATTAATTACTACTAAATGAAAAGAAAATATTTATAATATAGTAAATATAGCTATATAATTATAGAATATTTAGTTTTTTTAGTATAAAATCCTAACTATATATTAAAAAAATTATATTATTAAAAGATTATTAAAAAACTAAAATACTAATAATAAACTATTAAAAATAAAATAAAAAAACTATATAAAAAAATTATATTTTACTATTAAAAAAATTAGTAATTCTAATAGTATAAAAAAAATATTATTTATTAAAAAATTAAGTTAAAAAATAAATAGTTTCTATTTTTAACTATAAATAAAAATAAAAAAGAGTTAAGAAATTATTTAAAAGTAAAAAATTACTATTTTTAGTTAATATTAAAATAAATAAATTTTAATTTATTAATACTTTAATTAACTTAGATTATCTAAGTTATATAACTATAAATAAAAAATTTATTAAAATTTTTAATCTTTTATATATACTAATATAACTATAATAATTTAATAAAATAATATTAAATTAGGGTTAAATTATATATATAATATATTTTAATATTAATATCTATAATTATAATAAAAAATTATTTTTATTTATATTATTAAAAACTAAATAAATACTATAATTTTAGATATATCTTAGATAAAAGATATAAATAGAATATATTTACTATAAAAAAGATATATAGATATTTTTATAAAAATAGATAAAAAAATATAATGCTAAAATAGAAAAGATAATATAATTAGACTAATTAAAATAAAAAGACTAAAAATAAAAAAAGTGATAGCTATATTAATTTAATAGCTATTTAATAATAATTTATAATAAAATTATATATAGATTAAAAAGATTATATTAAATAATATTAATTATATTTTATAACTTAAAAAGCCTATTAATCTAAAAAAAAGTTATTAAAATAGTATTAACTATAGCTAAATATATTTTATTAATAATTAATAAAGAAATTATTATTTTATTAGCCTAAAATTAACTATAAGATTCTATTAAAATATAACTAAAATAATATTAAAAAAATATTATTTTATAGTCTTTTATATAGTGTAAATAAAAAAGAATTACTATATCTAAAAAAAATATTAATAGATCTTTTAAATAAGAATTTTATTTATATAAATAAGTCTCTTATAATAGCTTTAGTACTATTAATATAAAAACTAAAAAGAAATATATAATTCTATATTAATTATTAAAAGATTAATAAATAAAATATAAAAAATTAGTATCTTTTACTATTAATTTAAAAGACCCTAAAAATTATATTTAAAATATAATAATTTATAAAACTAGATATTATTACTATTTTTTATAAGATTTAAATATCTTTAGATAAAAAGTAAAAAACTATATTTTATATATAGTATAGCCTTTTTAAATAGAATATTATCTTATTTAGATTTATTAGTATATTAGTAACTTTTTAATAGTTTATTAACTAAATACTATAAAAGTATTTTAATAATTTTATTTTTATTTATATTAATAATATTATTATATATTTAAATAGATTATTAATAAATTACTACTAAAAAATAAATAAAATATTATAGAAATTAAAAAATATTAAATTATAGTATAATATTAAAAAGTTAGAGTTTAAGCAGTAAATAGTAAAATATTTTAGATTTATTATATATACTAGTAAAAGTATTTATATTAACTTAAAAAAGGTAAAAGCTATTTATATATAAAAAGCTTTATAAATAGTTTATATGATATAGGGATTTTTAGGATTTATTAATTTTTACTAAATATTTATTTTTTAATTTATAGTTTTATACTAAGTTAAACTATAAAATCTATAATAAAAAACTATTTATAATTATATATACTTTATAAGAATAAAGGCCTAAATTAAAAATAGTTTTATAATTTATTATTATTATAAACTATAAAAATCTCTATTATTTTAATTAAATATAATATTATAATAAATAGTAGATATAATAAATAAATTTAATAAATAAGTTTAATTTTAATTTTTTTTATTAACTAAAGAAATATATATTATAACTAAATATTTTATCTTATTATAAATAGAATATATTATAAAATATTATTAATAAAAGATTATTAAATTACTTTTAAAAACTCTTTAAAAGTATATTAATTTATATAAATAAAATAAGGCTTAACTAAATTAATTATAATAAAAAGGCCTATATAGATTTTATAAAGAATATCTTAATATTTAATAAACTAATAATATAGATAGAATAGTAATAAATAAAAAGAACTAATAATATCTATTAAATTTATTTAGAAATACTATAGAAAAGAGATTAATAAATTACCACTAAAATAGAAATAAAAATAAATCTATCTAAATATTATCTAAATAAATATAGTTTATTATATTTTTAATAATATATCTAGATTTTAAATAGTAAGCCTTTATAAATAAAAATTATTTAAAAAGTTTATAATTTTTATATTATTAACTATTTAAAATAAAATATAATCTATTTAATATTATCTTAATAATTCTTTTAGCTAAATATAGTAAAAAATATATAATAATTTCTAAAGAACTATATAATTTATAAAAGAAATATAATATAGTATAATATAAAATATAAATTATTAAAATTATTACTAATTCTTTAATAAATCTAAATAGAAATAGTAATAGATTTTATTATAGATTTTTTTTATTAAATAAAAATAAAATAATAAATTTACTAATTATTATAGACTAACCAATAAAAAGTATAATTTTAGTAAAGATATAAAAGATTATTTTAAAGTAAATTATTAAGACCTTTATAGTATACTTCTATATATATTATAGTCTTTTATTAGTAATAATAAATAATTAGAGACTATAGTTTATAAAAGCTTTTTAGTAAAAAGTCTATAAAAAACTATTAATTTAGTACTAATTATTAACTATTTTCTATCTATAGATAGATAAAATAATAGAATAAATAAATTAAAAAGTTAAAAAGATAATATAAATATTTATAATATATATATAAGATAATTAGATAAATCTATTATTAGTTATTATAATAGTAATTAATAACTAAGATACTATATTTATTAATTTATCCTTTTCTTTTTTTATATATAATTACTATATTAACCCTTTAATTATAGAAAAGGTAATTATTAATACCCTCTAAAATATAATATTAGTATATACTAATAAATTATTTATAAATTAACTATAAAAAGCTACTAATTAAGTATAATTAGCTATTATAATTATATAAAAAAAGCAGTAAAAATAGTTAAACTAAACTTACTAAGTAGCACTAATTTATTAGCTAAAAGATAAAATATAGCTAAATTTATAGAATATATACTTTTAGTGCCTATTAAAGAAGTTAGATTAATTATATATATAGTATATAGTTAAGGATATTTTATCACTATATACTATATATCTAGATATACTATTAGATATATACTTAGTATTCTATATAAAGTTAATTTACTTTATAGTATTAAATCTATTCTTATTATAAATTATTAATAATTTATAATCTTTTTTAATTAAAGTTGATAGTAAACTAGAATATAAAATAGAAAAGATCTTAGTAATAAAAGAATAATATATTAGCTAAAGATAATATATAGAAGTGTTAGTTAAATAGATAAAATATATAGAGATAATATAAAAGAGTATAGATATAGTAAAGGACTACACTATACTAAATAAATATAAGCAATATTTTAGGCTAGTTCCTAGGCCTATTTAGCATTAATCTAACACTAATAATAATATTATTATACCTTCTATCTAGTTAAGATAAGAAAAGGGGTACTATAATAGGCCTATATCTGATATAGATTATATAAGGTATATACCTATACCTATATAAAAACCCTTATCTACCATAGATAGACTATATTTCTTTAAGATTAATATAAACTGTATATTAGCTTAGTCCTATTAAATCAATTCGGCTATAGCCCTTCACATTAATAAAGCTATAAAGAAATAAGATTAGTTAGATAAAAATAAAACTACTGCTATAAATATAGTTTTTACCCTAGCTACTTTATAGATATCTTAAAAACTACTACTTAAATCTATAAATAACTTATTAATAGTGCTGCTAATAGTGTAGTACTAAAAGCTTTTATTGCTTTTTAGTAGATTTAAAAATAATCTAGCTAATAAATAAGTTTATATAAAAGAGTTATATAGCCTTTTAGATATATTAACTTTTATAGGAAAATCTATTAAAGAGTAGGATACTCTAAAAGTGAAACTAGGTTTTTTTTTTAATTAGTATCCTAAATAGTTCTATTTAGAATAAAAAAAGGTTATTAAAGCTACTAAATTCTTCTTAAATAATATTATAATTAAATAATTAGATTATTATTAGATTAATCTATAAAAAGAAGTCTTTTAAAATACCTTTAAAATATAGGTTTTTACTTAAATAGTTAACCCTATATAGTTATAAAAAAATACTAAATAAGATTAGTAGTATATTATTTAAAAATAAGATAAGAATATTTATATATATATATAGTGTTTTATTATAATCTATAACTAACTATAAACTATACTTTTAGAATAAAAATATATTAATTATTTAGAGATTAGAGTAGTTAATAAAGTTATATTAGAAATATACTATTAAAGAAATCTATATAACTATATTTAGGATAACTAGATTATTTATCTAGTATATATAAAGGATAGTATATCTTTATATATTATAAAATTTAGATTTAAATACTATTAGAGAGTATTAGATAAAAATACTAGTTTAAAAACTAATTTAAAGAAACTATATAGATATAATTAAAGATCTACTAACATCTAAAGTAGTAATAAAAAAAAGCCTTTTAGAGATTTATAGGATAAAAAGTATAAATATATATTGTCAGACTTGGTAGACTACTCGACTAAAAGAACACTTAAGCGTAATCTTAATCAAGTTAGTTATATTTAGTTATATCTAATTAGGATAGCTTAATCTAATATACCTCCCTTAGGTTTAGTATAATTTAACCTAAGTGATAAATCTAGAAGATAGATAACTCTGATAGATAGAATAATTAGGTATAATTAAATAGGATAGTGGACTTTAGGCAGAAATATTGCTAGGATATAGTGGACTTAGATAGAAATATTACTAGAAAAGATAATCTTAAACTAACTATGGTTCGAATATATACCATCTAGAGGTATAGGGAAAGTTTCAGATTATTAAAGGATCTCCCAGGCTTATAACTATCAGACTTTATAGACCACTTAACTAAAAGAACATTTAAGTGTAATCTTAATCAAGTTAGTCATACTTAGTTATATCCAATTAGGATAGCTTAATCTGATATATATTTAGAATACTAAGATAGTAATATATCAAAAATAATTTTTACTATATCTATAAAAAAGTTAGTTATCTTAGTAAAGACTATATAAAGAGCTAAAAGAATTAATAAGATTAACTAAAAAAATAAAGAATCTAGCACTATATACTATAGTAGTATTAGATTTTTTAAAGAAAAACTTATAAAAAAGCTCTTTTTATATATTAATTTATAGTATATTAATAATAAATATCTATAAAAATATATTAGTCTAGATTACTAAGATATTAATTAATAATAAAGCTATATAAACCTTTATTAGTTAATATTAAATAAAGGCGAACCTAAAAAATATAACTATAGAATTTTATCTAGTTAAAATAATTAATAAATATAAGATCTATTTATATAGTTAAAAAGAAATAGCCTTAAAATTAGTAGATAGCTAAAAAAGATATAATATTACTAAGGTTTTCTATAAAGTAATTAATATAATTAAATATAATATTATTTTAAGATATAACTAACTTTAAATAGTTAATTTAGATATTAACTAAATAGTTAATAAATAGTTATATTATTAAAATATATTTATTAAAATTAAAATAATATTACTAGAAGTTTTTAAATAAGAATTATTACTAAAAATAGTGTTTTATATCTTTTATATAACTTTATATAGGTTAAGAGATAAAAAAAAAACCTACTATAAAGGCCTATTTTATAATAGTAAAAATAGAATATCTTATATATATAAAATATACTAATTTTATAGATATTATTAATAAAAAATAAGCTATTTTATTATTAAAATATATTATATATAATTCTATTATTAAATTAAAACTAAAAAAAAAACCTTTATTTAAACTAATATATCTTTTATTTAATATAGAATTAGAAGTTTTTTATATATATATTAATAAAAATCCTAAAAGAGGTTAGATTTAATTTTTAAAAAATCTTATAGATATATTAATTTTTTTATATTTAAAAAAAATAAAAAGCTTAGATTATATATAGACTATTATAGTTTTAATATAATTATAATTAAGAATTACTATTTATTACTATTAATTATAAAGTCCTTTTTATAATTAATAAATATATTTATCTATACTAAACTAGATCTATATAATATATATTATTAAATCTAAATTAAAAAAAAATAATAAATAAAAAACTATATTTAAAATATATTATGATTCTTTTAAATACTATATAATACTTTTTAGATTAGTAAATATATCTATAACTTTTTAGTTATATATTAATAAAATTTTAGTAAGTTTAGTTAATATTTTTTTAGTTATATATTTTAATAATATCCTAATTTTTTTAAAAAATAAAAAAAACTATATTAAATATATTTAAATAGTACTAAAGAGGCTTTATTAATTTAAACTTTATATTAAGCCTTTAAAATATATATTCTATATTAAGTAGATTAAATTCTTAAGATTTATTATTTTATATAATAGTATTATTATAGATTTAATCTAAATAGAAATAATTACTTTTTAGTCTAAGCTAAAATATATTTTTAATATTTAATAGTTTATTAGCTTTATAAATTTTTATTATTAGTTTATTAAATTATTCTTAAAGATAGTAATATTATTTAATATATTAATTTAAGATCTAGATATTTAAAAGAAAAAAAAATAAAAAAAAGATTAATTTCTATTTTAATAAAAATATAAAAGAAACTTTTTATAAGATTAAAAAGATCTTCTAAAATATATTTTTTTTAATATATTTTAATCTAATATTTAAAACTTTTATAGAGATTAATATATTAAATAAAATAATTAATAAAATTTATTTATAGCTATAGTTAAAAATAAATATATAAAAATCTATTATTTTTTATTTAAAAAAAATAATCTTTATAAAAACTTAATATAAGATTAGAGACTAAAAAATATTAGTTATTATAGAATTTTTTAAAAAGTAGTAATTATATTTTAAAAGTAATTTTAATCTAGTAATTATAAAAATAGATTATATAAACTTAGTTACTTTTATAATAGTAAAAGAGTTTTTTTATTACTAAATATACTAAATAAAGTATTTAGCTAATTTTAATTTTATAATCTAGTTTTAAATAAATTTAATAAATCTTATTAATATACTAAATAAAAGACCTAATTATATATAGAATACTATTTAAGATAGTTTATATAATATAATATTTATAAAAAAGCTATAAAAGATAATCTTTAAAAATACTATTAATTAATCTAAAAAGATTTAAAAATTAGTAACTATTCTAGATATAATAGATTAAAAATTACTATTTTTACTATTTATCTTATATAAAAAAACTAAAAAGATTTTTATAAGATTTTTAAATTAATTTAAGCTCTAAAAACTATTAAATAAATTTATTTAAAAAATCTAAATAGATAATTTAGTAATAAAAAGAAGATTATAAATATTAACTAAAAAAAAATAAATAAAAGATTAATAAATATATAATAAAGAAAGATTTTTAATAATAGCTTACTATATATTTAAGGAAAAATATATATTTTTTATTACTAAAAAGCTATAATAGTAAAGATCTTTTATATCTACTATAATAATCTATAAATAAGGCACTATAGTAAATAAAAGACTAAAGAAAATATTTATATATAATATTAATAATATAATATATATAAGATAATTAAATTATATATAAATAAATACCTTATATATTAGTATAATATTATTTATTACTATAAACTATATAGATTATTAAAATCTTTATTAGTCTTATAAAGACCTATAGAATAGATAAATATTAATTTTATTACTAAGTTACTATTTATAAAATAGTAAAAAAAGATTTTTAATATTATTATAGTAATAATAGATCTTATAATAAATTATTCTTTTTATATTTTTTATATAAAAGATATTAATACTAATAACCTTATATATCTTTTTTATAAATATATAGTAATAAAATATAATATATTAGATAATTTTATAAATAATAAAGGTTTAATCTTTATTAGTATATTCTAGTTAACCTTTTACTATATATTAAGTATAAAATATAAATTATCTACTATATTCTATTTTTAAATAGATAGATAGACTAAATAATAAAATTAGACTTTTAAATATTATTTATAAAATTATATAAATTAATATTAAAATAATTAATTTTAATAGCTACTAATAAAATAATATATCTATAATAATATAATCTATATAATTCTAAAAATATTATTTATAGAGGCCTTTATAGATTATAAACTAGATCTTTATATCTTAATTAAAAAGGAACTAATAGAGCTATATAAAAATATAAAATAATAAACTAAAGATCTAAAAAAGATATAAAAAGACTTTTATATATATTTAAAGAGAGTAAAAGAAATAATAAAAAAGATATATAATAAAAAATATATTAATAAAACTTTTATAATTAATAATTAAATCTTTATATATAATAAATATTTAGATTTAGATAGACCTCACTAAAAGCTAGATTATTATTATATTAAACTATTTTAGATTATAAATATTATTAGTAAATAAATATATAAGCTAATTTTTATATTAATATACTATAAAATATATTTAATATAATATATTTTACTATTTAAACTATATAAAAGTAATTTATAGTAAAAATATAATTAATTAGATCTAATTTTTATTAATAAATACTTTAAATTTAAAATAGAATATATTTTTAAAAACTATAAAAATAGTATAGAACTTCTAATTAAATAAAAAAGCTATAAAGATAGTAAAAATATTTAAAAACTAAAGTTAGACCTTAAAAATATAAAAATACTACATTAATTTAAAAAAAAAGAAAGATTAAAACTAATAAAAAAGTCTTAGAAGTTAATTAGATATATTTCTATAACTATAAAAAAAAACCTAGTTAACTAAAAAAAATCCTTTAAAATAGATATAACACTAAATATTAGTTTATACTATATAACTATAAATTACTAAAAATAGTTTAAAACTATAAATATTTATTAGTTAATAAAAATAATTAAATAATATATTTACTAAAAGGACTTAGTATATATTAATCTTTTTTAGCTAAAAAAGCTAGCTAGACTATATAGAAATTAATATTAAAAATAAATTATTAATTAAAGATATATTATTATAATATATAGATACTATAAAAAAAACTATACTACTATTTATAGATTTATAAGATAAAGATTTAGATTATATTAGCTTAAATATAACCCTATAAAAATTACTAATAAGATTACTATATTTATAGAGTACTATTAATAATAATTATTATATCCTCTATTTTTATATACTATTTTTAGTATAATTATTATAATTATTATAATAGATATAATTAATATAGGGATTAATAAAAAAAACTATTTTTATAGTAGTAAAAGAACTATATCTTTTAGTATATTAGTAAATAGATTACTTAAATTAATTTATTAAATTAATAATTATCATATACTGCTAAACTCTTTAATAAAACTAATTTATTATATAGCCTCTATAAATATTATAAAAAGTGCTAAAATAACTATATTAGCTTTATTATTAAAATAAAGATTAATCTAAGATATAGTTTATTAGTATTAAAATCTACTAAAAAAGAATATAAATAATCTACTATAAAATAAATCTACTAAAAAGCTAAATAGTATATATATTTTATCCCCTTAAGACTAGCAATATATATATACCTCTATATATACTAGAGTTATTAAATATATTATATATACTATAATACTATAAGATTTAATAATATATTTAGTGGTTACTAGTTTAAAATATATATATTAGCTATTATAGTGATAAAGATAATAATAGGTTAATACTATAAGGATATACTAAATAGATAATCTTTATAAAAAGACTTATAATAAAGAAACTATTTATCTTACTAGATTATAGATAAACTATATATAAAAGGACTATATCTTATAAAGATACTAGTTTACTATAGTAGAAGTAAGGAAATTAGAGGAATAAAGATCTTATATCGACCTATAAGGATATGGGCCCTTAAAGGAGGGGGGTAATATTATAACCCTGGCCCTTATAGGGACTATATATATAGTCTCTATAGTCCTATATACTGCACGCACCTATAGTCTATATAGGCTGCTGTACTGCGTAGGGACTTACACCCCTATATACACCCAGATAGTATGCTAACAATTAGTTTACACTCAGAATTGAGTCATTGGTTTCTTCACTCTAATCCTTTTACCATATCCTAGGACTGCCTCGCAGAGCCAGTCCTAACACTACACCTAGTAAGCTATATAAACCTATTATTAGGTGTAGAAATGGAAAATTCCTTAGCTGGTTATATAAGCTATTTTTATAATCCCCCTAAAGCTGTCATAAATCTTATATTAAGTCTGTTTTAACTCCTATTACTGCGTAGTATAGTATCCTATATATTTATTCCTCTACTACTATTCCCTATACTAAAAGAGGCTAATTATACTATTAACAGCCTTACTTACCAGGGGGCTCACGACGCCCCCCGGACCCCCAGCTGTAGGGGGGATGCGCCTTAGAATGTAGCTATGCGAAGCGCTTAATCCGCGGTTTTAAATGATTAAGTGATTTAAATTTATGTAAGGATACTGGATAGTGCTGGCTAGTACTGCTCGCTAGCGAGTGATGCTCGATGCTGGCTATTAATAGAGCGCTTTGTCAACACACTGGTACACACAGTCCAATCTTGTGTATATGATGAACCATTACCCTCATAGTTCAATCAAGCACCTCTGGGTAGCCATATACATACGAGGTCGTCTGCTTCTTACACCCATAGTTTCGAAAGGTACCTTCATGACCTCGCTTATTTCTGAAATAAACCTCCATGCTAACATTTATCTCTGGGCTTCTAGATCCATGATCAGACGGTTGTAAACCGAATCGAGGATAACTTGGACCGCTACGTCCCGGGACCAAAAGCTCACCAAAGGCAGATAGCGCGAACGTTACTAGGTGGGATTCAATACCCTCCAGCGGATCTTTTTCAGACCTCTCTGGCAGAATCCCCTCGCCAACAGGCATCCCCCAAGGCTCGCCAATCTCACCAATCCTCTACCTTCTTTATAATGCCGACCTGATCGAATGGTATACATCTCGAAAACGCATACTGGAGGGATGATGGCGCGCTAGCATAGGGGGCCATCGAACAGGGCTGAACGCGGAACAGCTAGGTGCACGCCTAGAAGATGAACTCGATGATCAGCCATCAACGATAGCATATCTAGGTAGACTATGTCTGCTTGATCACGATTGGACGCTCTGAAAAAGAGACCACTCATATACTACACCGGAAATATCAATCAGTATAGCTCTAGGCTAGTCGGTATATATCAGTCTTCGACCCAAAGAAATACTTACTAGTCCACTTTATTAACCCTATAAGCGGTATTAAACCTTATTTTACCCCTCTCTAACTAGATAGGGCTTATTATATATTTAAGAAGAAGTTTAAATAAATCTTTAAAGATATTAATATTTAGTAGATAGTGGCTGAGAAAAATGCCCCGAGCCTTGACCAATTCGCGAAACTGATAATTAAGTCGCTATCAATTTTTATCTTCATCACTAACACGAAGAACGATCGCGAGTATCAGCTTCGCAAAACGGTCAATATCAGACGCTTCATCGATATCCCAGGCTCCGAAATGCATCATTTTCATGAAATCCTTCTGGGGGAGTGTTCTGCGGTCGCCATGCAAGTAATCCAGCCACTCCTGACCGAACTCTGCAACGGTGAGGTAAAGGCACATTCCATTCTGGGATATCAAGTAGGCCCTGTAATTGATCAATTAGCACTCGAAATCCCAATTCCATCTAGGTAGCTGCTACACTATCGTACTTACCGGTCACTGCTAGGGGGAAGCCACGACACCATCTCGGCCGTCTCCTGCATGCTCACATAGGGTTCATGTCTCTCGCGCTTCTGTGGCTTGACCTCAATTAGAGCACGAACCTCGGATGTAGACCGGGAGGCCAAGTATCCGTCTAGGCGTGCCTCTATGCTGCTTTTCTTGAATTTGGCGGTCAAGCCCGCCCTGTGTGGAGTCCAGAAACATCGGCCATCTCGATTTCGGACAGTTATAGCGGACAGAAATGCGATAAACGAGGCATTAACAGTGTCCTCGTCTATTTTGCCACGCGTCATTGACGCCTTGAGGATCTGGAGCTGCTCCGTGCGTGGGAGCTCGAAAACGCCGAGGCTGAAGGGATCCGAATTGGGCTTGTTCGGATGAAAATGCTCGACAATTCCTTTTTCTTGGATACTCTTCAGGTACTTTGAATAGGGTGGATAACTGTCGAGCCATTCCTCGGCTTTCTGAAAGTATTGATAGAGCCGGAGCTCTTTTAGCTCCCTGTCAGTCCCTGAGCGCAATCCGGGCCATATCACTTTCAAAAGGAGATACTCTTGGCGAGTGATCTCCGATCCCGAATTCAAAGCTTCTTTCTGGCTGATGGTGTTGTAGTACACATCGAGATCCTTCGCGGCTGCCGCCCATTCTCCCCAGTCCTTAAGCACCTTGTAGAACGCCCCAGGCCTTTTTGGTGGCATAATCGCGTCCCAAATTGATAAATCTTAGAGAGAAGGATGAGAGGAATAGGGTGAGAGACCTGGAGTGCATGTGATGAGATGAATGATGAGGGAAAGAGGTTGACGAAGTGGCCTCCATCATCATTTACTGCCTCCGTCTCTGCACGGAAATTAGAATACCTACATTCACCATCCGTTCTTATCGGGCATTTGACTTAGTCTCATTATAGCTCCCTATGTCCATTTTAGGCTCCTATCTCGATACGCCTGGTTTATCAAGTAGCCTTTCAACACCCCACTTCATTACCTAGGAGGTAGATACAATGATTGGCATTAATGAGAAGAGCATCTACATACTCGATACAAAGCTGCTCCAGATATTTTTTCTGCCTAAGTGGAATCCTTTTTTCCCGCGGCAAACTTCACTCATAATCAACCCTCGGTCCCATATTCTCCTTTCCCGGACCGGGAGTCTGAGGGCGCGACTGGGAGACATCTTTGGGGGTCCCGGGATCAGCATACAATTTGAGATCGGCTTCCCGGCGTGGCTCACTAACAGGGACATTTGTAGGTTCAGGTGTTCCGGGGTCACCAGAGAATTCGAGGCCCATTTCCCGACGTGGCTCGCTAACATAAAACCGCAAAAACAAGTCAAACGGAGCCTCGGCGGGCCGTAGGAAATTGAATATTTTGGTAGCCCGAATTCTCAGGGTCTCGGATTCATCGAAGTTGACCTGGATGATGCGGCCATGTCGAGGGCCAAATAGGGAGATCATCAACACCTATTATGTTGCAAAATTAACACATTAGAGTAATCACTGCAGTGGTAAAAGAATACTATATCATACCGGAACCACAGAAACATCCTGGAAGTCTTTATGGTGCATGCGAGTACAGATCGCCTGCACCAGCCCTCCCAGTTCACCAATCAGGAGCTCATCGTCTTTGCCGACGGTGTTGCTAATCATGACGATTCGAAGATGTGGGTCGGGCATTTCTTGATCGTCCGTCTGCCACTCCGAAAGCGAGACATAGTGCCAGCTCGCATGGCCTTTGGTGTTACAGCCGTCCAGCAATCCGGATGATTCATCTTCCTCAAAGAATGGGTAATCACAACTAGGAGTTATAATATCAGCAGCTGAAATGCATGGATTCTGGTTCAGTATCTACCAGAAGTCGTACCACCCGGACACATCCGAAAGATGGCCTCTCGGGTTCTTCCTTTCCAGGTACGACTGTATCGTGTCAAGGTAGGTAAACATCTGACGCGCCCTGGCAGAAGCATTCTTCTGTTCAAATCCACGAGGCTGTTGTTCGGGCAGCTCGATATCTGCGAGCTCGAGCACCCGACGATTGTATTCAGGGACTTTCTTCCAGTTCAACGAGTAGGCGTTGAATTCTTCGACTGGCAAGGGCCGAAAAAAAAAATCTTTGGACTCGAGGAAAGAAGCGTCATAGGGGTCAAACCGAGACAGATGAGCTCCAAGGCGAGCCAGGTCTGACTGCGTGAAGGTCTCACAGGGGACGTCCTCTAGGTCCAAGGAGATTAGTTGCTTCCGCATACTTTGCACAAGTAGCTTTGAATTTTCATTTCTCAGGGGGTTCATGATGCACATCGACCGCGAAAGGAGGGGGGCTGCGTAAACAGGGGAGAGTTGGAAGAATGATTCATCTATGAATCTAACATTTGGTACATTTCGTCCACTGTCGGGATAGGGAGGGGATCCGTCCAATAGGAATCAATGAGAAAATCTGTGTTGCTATTACACCCAATTCTGCCAATTTAGGGGGCATACGCCTAACTAATCATAACATACAGGAAAAGGATGAACTATTAATGTGATTCTCCACACACTTATTCCAACACACCCCCTAGCTGTCCTTCTATCCCTAAGGGCAGCTGCACCTATACTGGCACCAACACCTCCTAGGGCCCTATTCGCCCTGAATCGCTTAAACCTACTGTCTTTCTAAACTAGTATCTATTTTCTTTTTAGGCTAGTTAATTAGATAACTTATATTAGTTATCCTAGGTAGATTTAGAAAATTTTAGTGCTTTTAGTGTAGCAGTGTCTTAGTGAGTCTATCTATAACTATATAAGTAATTAAAATCTATTAAATTGTGATTTAACTATCTTTAACTTTTTACCTAAATTAATACTAATAAATATTAATATATTTAAGCTTTATCTTAAATACTATATTTTTAAAAGTTATTAATGTGACTGTATATTTATTATTATAATTAATAGTGATTAGGTATATTAGAATAAAGTTAATTTATTTAAATAGGTATTTCTATTATTATATTAACTTTTTAGCTTTAGATATACTGAGTAGTTTAGTTTTTATTATTAAGGTTATTATTATTAATTATTTTAATACTTTTTAGTCTATAAATCTTTTATATATTTAGTAAATATATTTTATAGAGTTTTTTTAATTAATATAATTTATAAATAATATATTATTTATAATCTAAACTAATTTTATTTCTTTATTTTAATCTATTCTATACTAAATTACTAAGAATTAAATAATATATAGATAGTAAATAATTTAATTAATTAATTAGTAATATTTAGGACTAAGATTAGTTAAAAACTATACTATTTTAGCTATTATTTTAGCTATATCTAGCTATATAATTATAGTAAGGAATTAAATAAATTTAATTTTTTATTAATATAAATAGATCTTTTAAAGATTTACTATATTTTTATATTGTTTTAGATCTTTTAGTGATATTAATATAAGAATTAATATATATTTTGTGAAGGGCTGAAGCTGAATTGATTTAATAAGACTAGGCTGATATATAGTTTATATTAATCTTAAGGAAATATAGTTTATTTACAGCAGATAAGGGTTTTTATATGGGTATAGGTATATACCTTATATGATCTATATTAGGTATAGGCCTATTATAGTACCCCCCTTTTTATCTTAAGTAGACAGAAGGCATAATAATATTACTATTAGTATTAAATTAGTGCTAAATAGGCCTAGAAACTAGCCTAAAATATTATTTATATTGATCTAGTATAGTATAGTCTTCTACTATATCTATACCCTCTTATATTATCTCTATATATCCTACCTATTTAACTAACACTTCTATATATTATCCTTAGCTAATCTATTATTCTTTTACTACTAAGATCTTTTTTATTTTATATTTTAGTTTACTATTAACCTTAATTAGAGAAGATTATAAATTATTAATAATTTATAATAGGAATAGGTTTAATACTATAGGGTAGATTAACTCTATATAAAACACTAAATATATACTAGATAGTATATCTAAATATATAGTATATAGTGATAGGACGTCTTTAACTATATACTATATATATAACTAATCTAATTTTTTTAATAAATATTAAGAGTAAATTATCATATACCAGTCGATCGTTCACTCCTGTGTTAGCCTTGCTACCTTAAAGGTAATACTTCTCTTAGTAGCTATAATCCCTCTAAGCTTGCCTATCTCTTATTATCACTATCTACTTAGCCTTATATAGGCTTAGAGTCTATAAGGTGCTTATCCTAAAAGGTATATTGATTAAAGGCGCTAACTAAGTCACTTAGAGATCACTATTACCTAAATAAGCTCCTAAAATTATTAGATATTAGTTAAAATATTGATTAATATAAAATTAATAAGAATAAATAGTTATTAATCTAATTATTCTAAGTAATAATAGTAATTAAATATATAGAACTAAATATATACTAGTAAATAAGTATCTTTATATATTTAGTCTATTATATTATTTAATATATTTCTTTATATTAGTTACTATATTCTAAGTATATCTTTTAATATTGTTAGGACTTAGGCGTGGTTCACCTAAGCCTAATGATGCACGCTACTTATATCGGTCCCGGGCATGCTAGAACATAGAGTTCTAGCATATTTGGTCTTTTGGCCTGTTGGCTAAGTGCGCCTGGGCACTGAGTCGTAACAGAAAATAATTAAGTATATTTTATATAATTACTATTTTTTAAATATATATTAGAAAGTTTAATAATATATTATAATTTATAATATTTATTAATAAGATAAACTAGTAAAATATAAAAAAATATAAAAAAATATAAAAAAATATAAAAAAATAAAATATTAATATATCTATAAGAATAGATTATAATAAACTTTATTACTAAATTACTAAAATCCTAAAGATATAATATAATTATAGTTATTATAGATAAATTAATTAAATATATATATATAATCTTAATAACTAAAAAGATAATAGCTAAATAAATAATAAATATTCTACTAAGATATATATTTATAAATTATAAAATACTAAAAAAAATTATATTAAATAAATATAAACTATTTACTAGTAAAATATAATAATTATTTATAGATAATGATGATAATAAATTCTTATTCCTGTTGTAGCTCACTATGATATATGCTGCTATATAGGAGTGCTATAGGCCTACCTATAGTATAAAAGTGGTTAATTAGCCTATTCTATATAGTAAAGTATAGTAGAATTGAATTGATAAAGGAAATAGTAAAAAGAGAGTTAATCATTTACTATCTACTAAGTCCCTATAGTCGCACCTTCTATCGAAAAGTATTACTAGCACTATACTATTAATAATATCCTCACTGCTATAGCTCTTTTATTACTTTTTTTACCTTTAGATCACCCTTAGATCACCCTTAGATTACCCTTATTTATATTTTAGTATCTATATACTAGCACTTATATACCACTTTTATATTATATTAGCTAATTCTATATTTATTAGTAATTAAAAGAGTATAGGAGACTTAGTCCTGCCTTTTTATTTTATATACCCTTTAGTTACTACTATACTATTCTATTGATCTTTTAGCTTTTACTTTCTCTTTATCTATAGCTATAGTATTTACTGCTAGAAACTGCTCTAAAGTCTCTATTTTAACTATAAATTTAGCCACTATTAGTACTATAATATACTATAATAATAGTTTATTATAACTAAGATTAATAGCTATATCTTAGCTAAATAGTGTATACTATATAGCTTCTTTTTTATTAGTATACTAAAAGTAGACTATTAAAATATAGTTTACTATTTTATTAACTAAGCTATATTTATATTAGTTAGTCTTTTAATAGCTAATTTTCTTTAAATAAGCCACTAATCTAATATATCTTATCTAAAACTATATTATCACTAATAATATTATTTTATACTAGCTAGACTAATAATCTAATATTTTCTTTATTAGTACTTTAATTAGCTACTTTATTAGCTATCTAGTTTTTTCTTTTACTTATTAGTCCTTTTATACCCTATTTATCTCCTTCTAGATATAGTATTTAGCTACTATAGTAAAAAGGATATACTAGTTTTAAAGGTTTTAGGGGTTAAAGTGCTCCTAAGTAGTTTCCTTAATATACTAGTTAGTTAATTTATTCCTAGCTACCCTTTAATAAGTAGGAATCTACTAGAACTAGTACTATATCTCTTATATATTTAGCTACTAAAGTAGGGTATAGTAGCTAGTAAAGTAGATCTACTTAGAGGGTATCTAGGGCTAGTAGAGGGCCTATAAGGCTGCTTAGCTATTAGAGAAGATAACTAGTCTATATATAAGCTGGTTGATTGATATAACTACTAGGTGGTCTAAGGCGATCTAAAGGCCTATTTTAATAATATATAGCTTAGCTATATAAACTATAGTAACCCTTTTAGTGCTTATCTAGCTATAGGTAGAGTGCTATCTAATATTAACTACTGTTATTGCTCTAATTTAACTATTATAATTACTGTTATCAGTAAAGATCGTTAATAGCTGCTTATATACTCCTATAATAATGATATCGTTATATCTCTTTACTGCTATCTCTCTGTCGTTAATAAATACCTCCAGTAGCACTTATTAGGGCGCCTAGATGAATGCCTTTTGGCTCTCCTAGCTCCTGGCCAAGGTTTCTAGGGGAGCCCTAAGGCATCCGCCCATCTTCCAGGCTTGTGCTTCCATTGGTGTCTATCCACTCCAGAGACAATTATTTATAGATTAGATAAATATTAATTATAAACTTTTAATAGTTTATTATCTATAAATAAATAGATAAATAAAATAAGTAAATTAGACACTAAAATAGTATTTATAATATTATATAAACTATTAATAAAATAACTAAGTAAGACTATTATTAATTATATAATTTATATATAATAATATAATATATTTAACTATAAAAGAATCACTATATTATATTAACTGTAAATATAATCTTTTATTAATTAGTAAACTATAAAGTAACTATATAATTATAAAATTAGTATAATTATTAATAATTAATATTTAATAACTATATTTATAGATAATAAAAAATATTAAGTTTTTTAATTTATAGATAAAAATATATTATAACTAAAACTATAAAAAGAGGTTTAATCTTAAAAAAAAAGAGAAAGTCTATTTATTATAATAAAATATTAAAATAAAATAACTAAATAAAAAGTTAAACTGTAAAAAACTAAAACTATTTATAATTAAAAAAAATAGAATTAGTTAACTATTATTTAAAATTACTAAAAAACATAAAATAAATTCACTTAATATTCTATATATTATTACTAAAATTAATACTAAAAAATATATAAATTACTATTAATATTAAAATTAAAAAAAATAAAAGATAAATATAAAATCAAAATTATTATAAAAAATAGCTAGTTTAATAGTTAATAATAGTTTTTATTTAAAAAAAAAAATATTTTATTTTAGAAAATATATAGGAATTTATTATAAGTTTAAAAGATTACTATTAGCTAGTTTAATAGTATTATTATAAGATAAAAATAAAAAAATATTAAAATTGATACTTCTTTAAAAGATAGTAAATAATAGATTAGTTATTATAATTATCTATATTAAAATAAAACTTTTTAATATAGCTATAAAGATCCTTTTAAGATTAATAAAAATAAAATAAAATAAACTTATTTATAATATAAATACTTTTTATAAAATAATCTTTTAAATAAATAAACTTAATATATTTTTTTTAAAATAATCTAATTCCTTTTTTTATAATATTTAAGTTTTTTTTAGTTT